>NW_022194791.1:2744350-2759224 GCF_900067095.1 Fusarium proliferatum ET1
AAATTTTATTAATAGTTAGTAAGTTAAGTTTATAGAAATATAAATAAGTATAAATTATATATTATTATTTATAAAGTATATATTAATACTTTTATTAAGAATTAAAATATTAATCCTTTAGTTTTAAATTAATATTATAGAATTCTTAATTTTATTTTAATTAATTAAATTAAATAAATTAAAAAAGATTTATTTAATTTAATTTTAATTAATAAAGTTTAATAAAGAAATTTATAAGGTATATATAATATAACTATTAGGGTTATAATATAATCTTTCTTTTTCTTTAAGTTTTATCTTTAAGACTATATTTACTTACTATTTCTATTAGCTTATATTTATAAGTATTAACTTAAATTTATTTTTATTTATTAAAAAGTTAAAATATCCCTATAGTGGTATATAAGGTATAGCTAATTAAGGTCTTAAATATAATAATATAATAAAATACTTATTTTTTAATATAGTATAATATAAGGTATTATATATTATATTAAAAAATATAATAACCTTAATAATAAATCTTAAGGTTATATAGTTATTATAATAAAGCTTATAATCTAATTAAATAAATAGCCTTAATCTATAAGTATTTAAAAGATATTTCTTTTAGCCTTAATAGGCTAAATACCTTCTTTATTATTACCTTATTAAGGCAATTATTATTAAAGATTTAACCTTAAAAAATTAAGTTATAATAATTAAAAACCCCAGTTTAAACCACTACTTCTTTACTAATATCACTTTAACTGCAGTTCTTAAATATAAGGTTAATTAATTATATACCTAGGTATATATATTTAATTAATAAAGCTAGTTATTATTAACTTTAGGTTAATTTAACTTTTACTAATTAACTAATATAAAAGTTAACCTAATTCCTTTAAACCTTTAGTCCTAAAACCCTGCTATTACCTTATATTTATCTTAGAACTCTATTTATAGATATATATCCCTTTATTTTAATAGTTTTAAATTATAGCCAGCCTATTAACCCTTATATAAATAGGAGAAAGTTAAATATATATTTAGTTTTAATAATTATATTTTATAGCTACTTTTTATAGCTAGCTAAGCTTAAAAAGGTAATTAAAAAGGTAGCCTAATTAGTTATTAAGGTTTTATCTTACTTTATAGCTTTTTTTAGGTCTTTTAATTATAATAGCTTTTTAGCTAGCTAATTTAAAGATATTATATAAAATAGGATATTTAAATTTATCTAATTAATTATATTAATTAAAATATAAGTAAAAATAGCTATTTTAAAGAGGCTTAATTAATTCTTTAATAAGAAGTTTTTCTTAATATTTATAGCTATTATATAAAGGTTATAATATTTATAGCCTATAGCTTTTATTACTATTAATTTAATTATATTAATAAGGTTATAGTTAATTATATAATAGGCTTAATTAGCCTGCAGGCTATTATATATAGGCATTATAATAGTAGCTATAATTAATATTAATAATTATAATTAATAGTTAGGTTAGGGAATATACTTAAGTGTAATAGATTTAGCCTATCTTTTAGGTAGGGTATAGAAAGAAGGCTAATATAGCTATTAAGGGGCAGTATTAATACTACTTAATTAAGGCAGTAATTATGCCATTAAGGTAGATAAACTTTATATAATTTTAACCTTTTAAGATATAGGCCTACTATAGGGGCCTTATTATTAAAGCCTTTATATATAAAGTTAGAAGCTTAATAGTCTTATAAGGCTAATAGTAAGGGGAAAAAAAAAGAAAAAAAAAACTAAGTATAATTAATAATAGATTTTATAGTAATAAAAGCAAAGTATTAATATAATAAGAAATATTACTTTATTACCTTTAAGTAAAGAAATTAAATATACTTATAACTTTATAATAGATATTATCTTTTAGTAAACCCTTTAAGAAGTAATTATAATAAAAAATAGGTCTTTTTTTATTAAGTAACTTATTAATAACTTAACCTATAAACTAGAAATTCTAAAGTAATAGAAAATATATTTAGTAATTTTAATTAAATATCTTATTTTTACGTATACTAATAATTATATTAATAAGTAATTTAATCCTATAAAAAGTAAACTAATTAATAAAAATTCCTATAAAATTAACTTTATTATTAAATAGAAAGTCTAAAGGTAAAAAGAAATACTATACCCTTTAAAGGATTTCTTATATAATAAAGAGGCTAAAGTCTTAAATATAATTAATAGGTAAAGACTATTAATATAAATAAAGAACTAATAGAATTATTCCATAAGAAGCATTTTAAGCAGTTTAATAATAAAACACTATAAAAAAGCAGTTAAAAGAAATAAATTCTAATAAAGCTTATTTACCTAGATTAATTAGTTATAGAATTATATTATTTAGAGTTATATAATAAAGCTAAAGATAGCTAAAAAGGTCTTTTTAAGGCTAACTATATAATATATAAGAATCCTAAATAGTAAAATAATAATTAATTTAGGCCTTAATATTAGCCTAATAATACTATAGCTTACTTATAAATTAAACCTTTATATCTCTTTAAATACCTTTACTTTATAACTAAATATAATTTAATATTAATAAATCTATAAATAGCTTTATTATACTATCTTATAGCTCTATATAATCTATACCTTTTAATTTCTAGTTAATACTTTTAATTTTTTAGGCTTTTATAAGGTTTTTAATTCCTTCTTAGCTATAAATATTTAATTCTTTTTATTTTTTCTATTTTATATAATTCTTTTAATTTATATACTTATATTTTTACTTATATTTTTACCTTTTAGGCTTTTGCCCTTTATTTTATTAATACCTTTACTTTAATTCCCTTATAATAGTTAATAAAGAACTTATTTCTATCTTTAAAATACTTAATAAAGCTAAAATATTTAAAGTAATTATACTATTTTAGCCTTTTAATTACTTTATAGGCTAATAAAGTTATATATATTAAATTTATATTTATTATAATAACGTTTAGGTATTATTAATTAATAAGAATTTTAATAACCTTTTTAACTTTTTTTAGCTTAATTATTATATTTTTAATAACCTTACTTCTTTTTATTATAATAAATATCACTAATAATATAAGGTATTATGAACTATATCTTGAGTTTAAACCACTACTTCTTTACTAATATTACTTTAACTATTCTTAGATATAAGGTTAATTAGCCCCAGTTTAAACCACTGCTTCTTCACTGATATCACTTTAACTGCAGTTCTTAAATAAAAGGTCAATTAGTTATATACCCTTAAATATATATTTAATTAGTAGAGCTAGTTATTATTAACTTTTACTAACTAACTTATATAAAAGTTAACCTAATTCTTTTAATTCTAACTTTAATAAAGCCTTTAAACCCTGCTATTACCTTATATTTATTCTAGAACTCTATATACTTTATATTAAAAGTAGCACCCTTTTTACTATAATAACCCTTTTAATTATATTAAAAAGCCACTCTTTATATATATTTAAGTTTAGGCCTATAAACGTAATAAGAAAGGCTACCTAATTTAACTAAAAGAGATAACCTTTCTTTAGGTCTTTCTTTAGCCTTTTTAGATTTAATAGCTTATAATAAATTTAATTTAGATTAATTATATTAAAATAAGGCTAATAAATTATATAATTAAAGATTACTATTTTAATTAAATTAAATTAATACCTTAATAAGAAGTTCTTTTTAATAGTAATTACTATTATATAAATCTCTTTTAGTTTATCCTTATTAATTATACTTAAGGTAGGCCTAATAGCTATATTAAGGTTATAGCTAGTTATATAGTAGTTATAATTATATAGCTATAGGCTATTTTATAGTATTATATTAATAGCTATAATTAATATTAATAATTATAACTAATAGGGAAAGTTAAATTAGGAAATATACTTTATAATAGATATAACCTAATATATACAAAGGTTAATTTAAGATCTTTTAGCTAGGGTAAAGGAAAAAGGCTAATATAACTGCCAAGAGGTAATAGCCCTATAGGCAGTATTAATACTGCTTAATTAAGGCAGTAATTACGCTATTAAGGTAAATAAACCTTATATAATTTTAACCTTGAAGATATAGGCCTACTATAAAGGTATAATTATTTAAGCCTTTAGATAAAAAGTTAGAAGCTTAATAGCCTTAATAGGCTAATAGTAAGAAAATAAAATAAAAGAATAAAATATATTCTATTTATTAAAATTATTATTAATACTACTATTTATTGCCTTTTATAGTATTAATTATTATTTTATAAAAAGAAAATTTTTATTTAATTAATTATAGCTTCTTTTTACTTACTAAATATATTAACTTTTAAATATAAACTCTCTATTATATATAGAATTTTTTATTTTATATAAATAAGTTTAATAGAATTTTTTAAGTAACTCTATTATATATAAGCTTTAAATATTACCTATTATATAAAAGTCTATTTATAAATAAAATAATATTAAAGATCTAAAGGCTATATTTAATTTTTAATATTTAAAAATATAAATCTATTAGATTTAAGGTATTTAGCCTTTATATCTTTCTATTAAGCTACCTTTAGTAATAAAAGCTTTTAATTATATAATAAAGAAGCTTATATTTTAAGATAATTAGTCTATATAATTAATTATCTATTTATTAATTATAATTAATTACTAATAATTAATTAGCCTTACTTTTAATTTTCATTTTAGCCTTAAAGAATATAGTCTTTATTAGGGCTTTAATATATTTATTATAGATATTTTAAAGCTAATTATAGCTAATTAAAATAGACTATAGATATAATTAATTAATAATTATTAATTATATATTAAGTATATTTAGTATTTTAATTATAATTAAAGTCAGTATTATTAATTTAATATAACTAAGGTAAAGAACTTATGAATAATAAAGGCTTATTTAATTTATTAATAACTTTATAATTATTAATATATTTATTTTTAAATAATAAATAAAAGAAAAAAGGTTAAGATTATAAAAAACTTATAGGCTTGATTAGGCTTTTTAGAGCTTTTTAGCTAATTGGGTAATATATGTATTATAATTAAAGTTACGTAAGATATTATAGCCTAAAGCTAATTTTATTAATTAAGTTTACTAAGACTTTAGTGTAGCTAAAGACTTTACTATTAATACTGTTATAGCTTATTAAAATACCTTAATCTAATTTAATAGTTATTATTAAGTTAAAGCTATATAATAAAGTATATTCTTTAACCTAACTTTCTTTTTATTAGTTTTAACTATTAATCTTAATTTTAGATATTAATATAATACCTATATAATATAGTCTATAGCTATATAATTATAATTACTATATAACTAATTGTAACCTTAATATAGCTATTAGGCCTGCCTTAAGTATAGCCAATAAAAATAAATTAAAAGAAATTTATATAATAATAATTACTATTATAGAGAACTTTTTAATAAAGTGTTAATTTTATATAATTCAAATAATAATCTTTAATTATATATTAATTAAATTAATTAATTATATATTTTACTAGCCCTTTTTTAAAGTAATTAATTTAAATTAAATTTATCATAAGCTTTTAGATCTAAAAGACTTAAAAAAGACCTAAAAAAAAGTTATTTCCTTTAATTAGATTAATTAGCCTTTTTAATTATCTTTATAGATAATTTAAATATATATAAAGAGTGACTTTTTGATATAACTAAAAGGGTTATTATAATTAAAGGGATACTACTTTTAATATAATAAGCTAGTTATAGTCTAAGACTATAAAGGTAAGAAGATAGTATATAGAGTTAGATAAATATAAGGTAATAATAGGGTTCTATAAAGGAATTAGGTTAACTTTTATATATAAATTAGTTAGTAAAAGTTAAATTAATATCTATTAATTAAATATATATATTAGGGCATATAATTAATTGACCTTATATCTAAGAACTGCAGATAAAGTAAGATTAATACAGAATTAGTAGTATAAAGTGGGATTTTTAAGGTTTTAAGGAGATTTTTAATAGTCTTTTAAATTAATTATTTTAACTCTTTTGCCTATTACTTAAATATAAGCTTTTCTTTTACTTATTTAATTTAAATCTTAAGGATAGTAATATAAATCATTAATATCTATATTTATATTAATAGTATATTAACATTTAGTAAGTCTTTATAATTATAAATTAATTATATACTATATAGTATAATCTATTTTCCTTTTCCTTTATAAATAGTCTTTAACTCTTAAAAGTCTACCTAAATTTATATAAAACATAATATATTTTACTCTTAAACCCTATAATTATTTTTGTTGTATTTTAGATTCTATAGTATATTATTTACCTTATCTTTATAGTAACTTAATTCTCTTTAATATATTCTTAGCCTATAATTAAATAGCCTTAAACTACTTATTTTATATATTACTATAAAGCGCATTAATAAATGTTAGCTCCTTATAGCAATTAATATTATTTATATTTTGTTAGGTAATTATAACTTTTATTACTTTATAATATAGCTTATTATTACTAATTTAAACCACTACTTCTCTATTAATATTACTTTTAATGCAGTTTTTAGATAGAAGGTTAATTAATTATTTTTCTGTTTTCCTTACTATTAGCGTATTAAGGCTATTAAGCCTTTAACTTTTTATCTAAAGGCTTAAATAATAAGGCCTCTATAGTAGGCCTATATCTTAAAGGTTAAAATTATATAAGGTTTATCTGCCTTAATAGCATAATTACTACCTTAATTAAGCAGTATTAATACTCCCTATAGGCCCTTTAGTAGCTATATTAGCCCTTTTCCTTTATTTTAGCTAAAAGATCTTAAATTAACCTTTTTATATATTAGGCTAGATCTATTATACTTAAGTATATTCTCTAACCTAACTTTTCCTTTATTAGTTATAGTTACTGATATTAATTATAGCCACTAATATAATACCTATATAAAATAGCTTATAGCTATATAATTATAACGACTATAATAGCCTTAATAATAAATCTTAAGGTTATATAGCTATTACTATAAACCTTATAATTTAATTAAATAAATAGCCTTAATTTATAAATATAAAAAAAATATTTCTTTAGGCCTTAAGAGGCCAAATGCCTTCTTTATTATTACCTTATTAAAGTAATTACTATTAAGGTATTAACCTTAAGAGATTAAGTTATATTAAGTAAGAATATAAAAATTATATTATAAAATAACTTACTATATAATTAAAAGTAATAATAGCTAATTAAGTTATAACTAATAATTATATAATTAATATTTTAATAGAGATCTATAAACTTAATTTTAAATATATTTAAATATTATAATCTTTATTAAGGTATTATAAAATTAGAAAAGAATATCTAGTATATATTAATAAGCTATTAATAATATAATAAGTTAATCTAATAATCTTTAATTATTAAATATAATTATTTTAAAAAGAGAATAATATAACTAAAACTACTTATATTATATATTAAATAAAAGCCTTAATAGACCTAATAGGCTACCTAAATAAAGGCTAATACCTATTAAAGTAATAATAAGCCTTTATTATTAAGATTATATTATATAATAATAATCTATATTAATTATAGTTTTTTAAGTTAAAATATATAATTATAATACTTAAATAAGGGATATAAATATTAAATTATAAGAGTTAAAGGCTATTATAAAAGAAAAAAAAGAAAAGAAAAAGGAAAAAAAAGAAAAAAACGTAAATTAAAAACTAAAGGTTTTAATATTAAAAGAAAAACTATAAATATTAATAAATTAAAGCTAGCTTAATAGGTTAATAATATATTAAATTAGGTTATAAGATAATATAATATAAAGAATATAAGTTAAAGAAAAATATAAATAAATATTACTTGATATTTATTAAATATAATAATAAACTATAGTAATAATATATATAAATTTAACTTTTTATATTAAGAAATAATAATAAAAAAGTAATAATATTAAAAAGAAAAGTAAAATTTATTAAAAGAGTATTAATACTTTGAAACCTATTAATAGATATATAATTCTTTTTTAAGTAATAAAAGGAAATTAAAAGCCAAAAGAAGGTATATTAAAGATTAAAATAAAGATAAATAAAAAGATATTATTATAAATAGTAACTAGAATATTTATAAACTTTAAGGCTTTTATTATATTATTAAAGTTACTTTTTATTATAGTAAAAAAACTATAATTAAGTAAATAATAAAAATATAAAGGAAAATTATAAAAAAGATATATAGTTTATAATACCTTTTATTATAGTTATATTTAATATAATAAAATATATTAAAGTTGTTAAAAATATAGTAATTAAGCTAAAAAAATTAAAGTATATTATTAAAGTCTTTATTAATTAATATTATCTAAAGATTATTTTAATAATTATAAATCTAATATATATAAATCTAATAACCTATAAAGTAATTAAATGGCTTAAAAAGTATAATTACCTTTACTTTTTTAGCCTTATTAAATATTTTAAAAATAAAAATAAGTTTTTATTAGCTATTATAAAGGAAGTAAAGTAAAGTTATTAAAGAAAATAAAGATAAAAGGCTAAAAGGTAAAGATATAAATAAAAATAAAAGTATATAAATTAAAAAAGTTATATAAAATAAAGAGAAAATAAAAAAATAAAAAGGAAATAAAAAAAAAGAATTTAATATTTATAGCTAAAAAGGAATTAAAAACCTTATAAAAGTCTATAAAATTAAAAATATTAATAATAAATTAAAAGGTATAAATTATATAAAGCTATAAGATATTATAATATAGCTATTTATAGATTTATAATAGGTTTTATATATAAAATAGTTAAAATATATACCTTTATTTCTATATAAATTAGAATAAAGAATTAATTACTATAAGAAAATATATAATAATAAAAGCTTATTAATAATTATATAATTTAATTTTATTATTATTTTAGCTAAAAATAGCTAAATAAAGATAAAAGAATAATTATAATAGTAATTTAGCTTAATTAATTAGCCTAATTTCTAGATTATATAACTTTAAGACTTTATAGTATTTCCTTAAAAAACCCCTATTTAAGTAACTTTCTCTCTTTAAGCCTTAATTAATATAATACTATCCCCATTTTAACCTACTACTTCTTTATTAATATCACTTTATCTATTATAAGATATAAGGTTAATTAGGTATATACCTTAATATATAAAATTAATTAGTAAATCTAGTTATTATAGACTTTAGGTTAATTTAACTATAATAGCTCTTTAGTTAATTAATCTAAAGATATTATATAAAATAAGATATTTAAATTTATTTAATTAATTATATTAATTAAGATATAATTAAAAATAGCTATTTTAAAGAGGCTAAATTAATTCTTTAATAAAAAGTTTTTCTTAATATTTATAGCTATTATATAAAGTTTATAATATTTATAGCTTATAGCGTTTATTAATATTAATTTAATTATATTAATAAGGTTATAGTTAGTTATATAAAAGGCTTAATTAGCCTATAGGCTATTATATATAGGCATTATAATAATAGCTATAATTAATATTAATAACTATAATTAATAGTTAGGTTAGGGAATATACTTTAAAAAAAGACTTAGCCTAATATATTAAAAAGGTTAATTTAAGATATTTTAGTCTTTTAGGTAAGGTAAAAGAAAAAGGCTAATATAACTACTAAAGGACCTATAGGTAATATTAATATTTCTTAATTAAGGCAGTAATTATACTATTAAGGCAAATATACCTTATATAATTTTAACCTTTAAGATATAGGCCTATTATAAAGGCCTTATTAATTAAGCCTTTATATATAAAGTTAAAAGCTTAATAGCCTTATAAGGCTAATAATAAGGAAAAAAAAAAAAAAAAAAGACTATTTTACATTTAATATAATAAAAGAAATTAAAAGGTTATTAAAAACTCTAATAATTAAATTAAAAGAAATAAAAAATATTATTAAAATCCTTATTAATTAATAATACCTAAAGGTTATTTTAATAAATATAAATATAATATATATAATTTTACCCTAATTTAAACTACTGCTTTTATATTAATATTACTTTAATTGCAGTTTTTAAATATAAGGTTAATTAATTATATACTTAAGTATATATATTTAATTAATAAAGTTATTATTAACTTTAGGTTAACTTAACTTTTACTAATTAATTTATATAAAAGTAAACTTAATTCCTTTAAACCTTTAAACCTTACTATTACTCTATATTTATCCTTAATTTTATATAACCAGGAGGATATAGTATATATATTTAGCCTTAATAATTATATTATTAAGCCACTTTTTATATAAAGTTAAGTTACCTATTAATATAGATAGGAAAGCTACCTTTTTTATATTAAAAGGCAAGCCTTCCTTAATAGCCCTTTCTAGCTTTTTTAACCTAAATAGCTTTTTAATTAGCTAAACTAGATAAACTTAATTACCTAGGCTAATTTAATCTATATAATTAATTAAATTGATTAAGATATAATTAAAAATAGCTATTTTAATTAGGCTAAATAGGCTTTTTAATAAGAAATTCTTTATAATAGCTATAACTATTATATAGATCTTATAATAATCTCTACCTTTAGCCTAATTTAATATTAATTTAATTGCTATAATAAAGTTATAGTTAGTTATATAATAGCCTTAATTAGGTTTTAGGCTCTTATATACAGGCATTATATTAATAACTATAATTAATATTAGTAACTATAACTAATAGAAGGAAAGTTAGGTTAGGAATTATACTTAAGTGTAATAGATTTAGCCCGGTATATTACATAGGTCAATTAGAGATATTTTAGTCTTTTAGCTAGGGTAAAGAAAAAAGGCTAATATAGCTACTAAAAGGTAAACCTATAGGCAGTATTAATATTACTTAATTAAGGCAGTAATTATATTACTAAAGCAGATAAATCTTATAAGATTCTAACCTTTAAGATATAGGCCTATTATAAAGGCCTTATTATTTAAGCCTTTATATAGAAAGGTAAAAGCTTAATAGCCTTATAAGGCTAATAGTAAGAAGAATATATATATATATATATAATTTAAATTTAAACTATTAATTCTTTATTAATATTACTTTATTTATTTTTAAATATAACTATATTTAATTATATATTTAAGTATATATATTTAATTATTAGAGGTTAATTTAACTTTTATTAATTAACTTATATAAATAAAGTTAATTTAATTCCTTTAAACTTTTAGTCTAACCTTATTATTATTTTATTATTATTTTATATTTACTTATATATTGAAAGTAATACTTTCTTTACTATAATAACCCTTTTAGTTATATTAAGAAGCCAATCTTTATACATATTTAAGTTTAGGCCTATAAAGGCAATAAAGAAGGCAGCCTAATTTAATTTAAGGGAATAATCTTCTTTTAGGACTTTTTTTAGCTTTTTTAGATTTATTCGCTTATTATTAACTTAATTTAAGTTAATTAAGCGAAAATAGCCTATATAATAAATTAGTTTAATTAAATTATAATTAAAAATAGCTATTTTAATTAAATTAAATTAAACTTTTATTAAAAAGTCCTTTTTAACAGTAATTATTATTATATTAATCTCGTTTAATTTTTTATTATTAACTCTCTATGAGGCAGCCTAATAGCTATATTAAAGTTATAGCTAGTTATGTAATAGGCTTAATTATATAGCTATAGGCTATTTTATATAGTAGGTATTATATTAATAGCGAAAATTAATATTAATAACTGTCATTAATAATTAAGTTAGGGAATATATTTATAAGTTAATATTTAGTTTCCTACTTAATAAGGATTTAATTAACCTTTAAGTAGAAATATAATTGATTTAAATTATTACTCTCTTAAATATAGTAAAGAAAGAAGGCTAATATATCTACTAAAAGGCACTATTAATACTATTTAATTAAGGCAATAATTATACTATTAATGCAGATAAACCTTATAAGATTTTAGCCTCTATAATATAGGCTGACTATAAAGGCCTTATTATTAAAGCCTTAAGATAGAAAGTTAAAAGCTTAATAGCCTTATTAAATTAATATTAAGGGAAAAAAAGAAATAATATTTATAAATTTAATAGTCTATAAAGCAATTAATAGGCTTAAAAGATATAATTACTTTAAATCTTTTAGCTTTATTAAGTATTTTAAAGATAAAACTAAGTTTTTTATTAATTATTATAATGAAATTAAGGTGAAAGTATTAAAAAAAAAAAGGTAAAAATCTAAAAAGTAAAGATATAAGTAAAATTAAAAGTATATAAATTATAGATATTATATAAAGTAAAATAAAAAATAATAAAAAACAAAACAATAAAAAAAAATATAAAATTAAATATTTATAGTATTATAACCCTTATAGTTCTTTTATATATACTCTATAAATTTCTTTATTAAACTCTATTAATTAAGACTAAATTAAGTAAATCTCTTTTTATTTATTTAATTTGACTAATTAAAATAGAATTAAGAACTTTATAATATTAATCTAAAATTAAAAGGTTAATATTTTAATCTTTAATAAAAATATTAATAAATACCTTATAAATAGTAATATATAATTTATATTTATTTATACTTTTATAGACTTAATTTATTAACTATTAATAAAACTTCTTTATATTAATTAAACTTAATATATATTAAATCTACTATTAAGAAATATAATACTTTAATAATTACTTAATATTATACTTTATATAGGTTATTAATAATAACCCTAGTATAACTTGATAAAATTAACTATTATATATTAATAGCTTTTATTTAAATTATATTATATTATATTAAGTAATATAAATATAATAATTACATTAATTTAATTTACTTAATAATACCTTATTACTTTTATTAATAGTTTCTCTATTAATTAAATTATAAAAAAAAAAAAAAACTTTTTTAAAGAAAAAAAATAAAAAGATTATTTAACTTTAATAATAAGTTATTAATATAACTATTAAAATAATAAAGTCTTATTAAATACTTATAAAAACTATAAGTCTTTAAGCTTAATAAGTAATTAATAATTAAAATAGACTTTAAGAAATATAAAACCTTATAAATATTATAATAATAAGTAAAAATACTAAAAGAATACTTAAGTTTAACTTATTAAAATTATTTAATAAAACCTTTAATAAATTAGCTATAATTTTTACTTAATATAAGGCCTTTATAATTTACTATTTAATTTAATTTAAAAAAGACTTTATTAAAATTATATATATTATAAAATAACTTAAAGATATAGCTATATAATAGTTTTAATTTATTATAAAGGATTATAGTAATAAATTAAAATTAGAATAGTAACTTTAAGTATTTATACTCTATAATAATTATAATATATTTAATAATATATTTAAATAAATATTTAGAATAATTTATAAAAAGAGATATATTAAATAATAGATTAAATCTCTATAATTAATTAAATTAGCTATTTAATATATAGTAAAATACTAATAATTAATATTTAAATTACTTTTAAATTAAAATATCTTTATTTTTTTTTTCTTTTTTTCTTTTTTTTTCCCTTACTATTAGCCTTATAAGGCTATTAAGCTTTTAACTTTATATATAAAGGCTTAAATAATAAGGCCCCTATAGTAGGCCTATATCTTAAAAGGTTAAAATTATATAAGGTTTATCTGCCTTAATAGCGCAATTACTGCCTTAATTAAGCAGTATTAATACTGCTTACCCCTTAGCAGCTATATTAGCCTTTTTCCTGCACCTTACCTAAAAGAGCTTAGATTGACCTTTTTAACCTTAATAAAAGGTTATTATTAACAGAGATAGGCTAAGTCTATTACACTTCTACTTAAAGGTCAGTTAGACCCTACCTAACTAAAAGATTAAGCGCAAACTTATAAATACATTCCCTAACCTGACTTTCTATACCTATTAGTTATAGTTACTAATATTAATTATAGCTACTATTATAATGCCTGCTATATATAATAGCCTATAGGCCAATCAGGCCTATTATATAACTAACTATAACCTTATTGATATAATTAAATCGGTACTAGCAGAAGCTATAGATTATAAATACTGTAAGCTTTATATAATAGCTATAGCTATTAAAAAGAACTTCTTATTAAGAAACCAATTTAGCCTAATTAAAATAGCTATTTTTAATTATATTTTAATGAATATAATTAATTATATAAATTTAGATATTCTATTTTATATAATATCTTTAAACTAGCTAGCTAAAAAGCTATTATAACTAAAAGACCTAAAAAAAGCTATAAGATAAGGCAGGACCTTAATAACTAATTAGGCTACCTTTCTAGCTGCCTTTTTAGGCTTAGCTAGCTATAAAAAGTGGCTATAGAATATAATTATTAAAGCTAAATATATACTTAACTTCCTCCTGCTTATATAAAGATTAATAGGCCGGTTATAGTCTAAGACTATAAAAGTAAAGCTAAATTAAATATAGAGTAATAGCAGGGTTAGATTAAAGGTTTATAGGAATTAAGTTAACTTTTATATAAATTAGTCAGCAAAAGTTAAATTAACCTAAAGTTAATAATAACTAGCTCTATTAATTAAATATATATGCCTAGGTATATGATTAATTAACCTTATATCTGAGAACAGTTAAAGTAATATTAATAAAGAAGTAGTAGTTTAAATTAGGGAAAATATCTTTATATTACTTTTTTAATAAACTTAAAGAAACTATTAAAGTAAAATTATATAAAATACTTAAATTTAATACCTTACTTAATAATATTACGATAATAATAAAAATTAATAACTATTAATATATCCAAAAAACTTAAAATAATAAATATAATTAAAAATAATAAAAAAATAAACCTTATTATAATATAAATTTAAGAAAATAATAAAATATTAA
>NW_022194791.1:2762347-2764732 GCF_900067095.1 Fusarium proliferatum ET1
ATTAATATCTTTCTATTTTATAGATACTTTTATTAGCTTTTTATAATAAAGTTAAATATTATAGTAATTAAAGGTTAACTTAATAATATTTTCTCTTTATAAACTATTAAACTGTTTTTTATAGCCTTATTAAAATGCCCTTAAATATATATATATATATTAAGCCTATAAATTATAGATTATACCTTTAATTCTTTAGGCTTTTATAGGCTTTTATTTTTACTTTACTTATAGGTATTTAATCCTCTCTTTAATTTAAGCTTCTCTTTTTTTTCTTTTTCTCTTTATTTTATATAATTTTATTAATTTATATACCTTTTATCTTTACTTTTTATTTATAGCCTATATCTCTTTTATTTTAATCTTTAATTAACCTTTTATTTTTTAACTTTATTTTAACTTTTTTATATTTTTTATTATAATATTTAATAGTAAGTATATCTATTTTCTATTTTTTATAGCTTTTAGTTATAAGCTAAAAATATTCTATTAATCCTTTAGTTTTATTATAGCTAAAAATATATATATTTATTATATTTATAAATAATATAATTAATTAATAACTACTTTTATTAACCCTAAAGTTATATAAAACTTATATTATTTCTATAATATTAAGTATATTTTTATTAATTTTAATGCCTTATATTATAAGAAATATAAGAAATATAAATATAACTATTATTTATATATTTTTTCTTTATTATCTTTTATTATTAATTTAATTAACTTTTTAATAGTCTTATAGCTATAATTAAAAAGGATTAAATAGATATTTATTATACCTTTAAGTTTATTTATAAATCTATTTTTTTTATAAATGAAAATAACTATTTTTAATTTTATTATAATACTTATATAAAACTGGCCTATACCTTTTACTAATTACTAAAATTATTTTTATACTTAAAGATTACTTACTATTTAACTTTTTACTTTATTAATAAAAAGAAGCTATCTATAAGTCTTTTTTTTCTTTTTTAAGTTATATTAATTAATATAATTATAATATAAAAAGCTTTTCTTATTTATATTAAGGCTATTATAAATTACTATTATATTTAAAATATAATATATCTATTTTCTTAAAGTAATATAAATAAGGAAATTTAGGCTATATATAAGGATTTATAAGTTTTATATTTAAAGGAAAATAATATTAAGTATATAGCCTAATAGGTTATTATTAATACTTTTTATTATTTTTTATATTTAGGTCTTATTAATAACCTTTATAATAATTTTAATATTATTATTTAAATTCTTACTTTTAGCTTTATATTAAGTTTAGATCTTTATTAATATTTTTAGATATTTATTATATTTACCTTTTTAATTGTTATTAAGGTTAAAGCTATAACTTTAGTCTTTATTTATCTTTCTTTTTTTTTATAATCTTTTATTTAATTTAAATTTACCTTATTTATAAAGAGTTTTTAGCCTTTTATTATATTAATTATATATCCTTTTATAATCCCTTAAAAATAAAATTAGCCTCTTTTTAATAACTTTAGGTCTTAAAATATACTGCCTAAATATTTTAATAGGTTATATAGAAATTATATGATAAAAAAAGATAAATTAGCTTAAAAAGTGGCTTTTTAATATTATAATTAATTAAGCTTTATTATCGTTATTATAGTCTTATTTAATAGTTTTAGGTTAAATTAAAGGAAGATATATTTATAATTTATAGTTATTTATTTTTCTTAATAATATCTTTATAATATAAGCCTTTTAGCTTTAATTAAAGCTAGTTTCTTAAATATTCTTTTTTTAAAGATTATTTTTACTTATAATTTTAACTTTTTGCCTTTTTACTTTATTTAAGACTTTTTTTATATAGTAATAATTTATAAGGTATTCTTTATATTTATAGTAATAATCTATTAAATATATTTAGCTAACTATCTTTTTTATTTTATAAAGTAATATAATTCTTTATATATTTCCTTTTTATTTTTAATTTATTTAACTTTTTATTAATTATCCTCTTTTTTAAGGTCTAATATTAATAAAGAATTATTATCCTTTTAAGTATATATTTAATATACTTTAAGGTGAATTATATAAAAGATATTATATATTTTTATATTAATTTAATAAAGTTAGGTAATATATTTATAGTTTAATATCTCTAGTTTAAATTACTGCTTCTTTATTGATATTACTTTAACTGCAGTTCTTAGATATAAGGTCGATTAGTTATATGCCTTTATATATGCATTTAATTAGTAGAGGTTAATTTAACTTTTACTGACTAACTTATATAAATAGAGTTAAACTAATTTCTTTAAACCTTTATAGAACCCTGCTATTATCCTGCATTTATTTAACTTTATATATAGATGTACTATCCTTATATTAGAAGTAGCACCCCCTCTG
>NW_022194791.1:2764752-2766504 GCF_900067095.1 Fusarium proliferatum ET1
TAGCTATTAGGCCTGCCTTAGGTATAGCTAATAAAGATAAACTAAAAGAGATCTATCTAATAGTAGCTACTATTAAGAAGAACTTCTTATTAAGGTACTACTTTAACTTTATTAAAATAGTAATCTTTAATTATATATTAATTAGGTTAATTAGTTATATAATTTATTAGCTCTATTTTAAGATAATTAATAAAAAACCTATATAAAGAAATAAAAATAGATCTTAAATTAATTAAAAAATAAATATAAAACTATTATAACTTAAAATAATTAAAAAGATTTACCTTTTTAAAGAAAGATGTAATTTAGTTAATCTCTAAATTAAACTACTACTTCTTTATTAATATTACTTTAACTATTCTTAAATATAAGATTAATTAGTTATATGCCTTTATATATACCCTCATATATATATTTAATTAATAGAGCTAGTTATTATTAACCTTAGGTTAATTTAACTTTTACTAACTAACTTATATAAAAGTTAACCTAATTCCTTTAAACCTTTAGTCCTAAAACCCTGCTATTACCCTATATTTATTTAACTCTATATACATATAGATTTAATATTAAAAGTAATACCCTCTTTACTTTTATAACCCTTTTAGCTATATTAAAAAGCTACTTTATATATATATTTAAGTTACCTATAAAGGCAATAAGGAATATAGCCTAATTTAATTTAAGGAAATAACCTTCCCTTAAGACTTTCCTTAAGTCTTTTAGATCTAATAGCTTATAATTAATTTAAATTAAATTAATTAAGCTAAAATAGCCTATATAATATATTAACTTAATTTAATTATAATTAAAGATAGCTATTTTAATAAAATTAAATTAATACCTTAATAAAAAGTTCTTTCTAATAGTAATTATTATTATATAAATCTCTTTTAGTTTTTCCTTATTAGCTCTCTATAAGGCAGGCCTAATAATTATATTAAAGTTATAGCTAGTTATATAGTAAGCCTAATTATATAGCTATAGGCTATTTTATAGTATTATATTAATAGCTATAATTAATATTAAAAGCTATAATTAATAGAAGGAAAGTTAGGTTAGAGAATATACTTAAATATAATAGACTTAGCCTGATAAAAAGGTTAATTTAAGATCTTTTAGTTAAAGTAAAGGAAAAAGGCTAATATAGCTGCTAAAAGATAAGTATTATTAATATTACTTAATTAAGGCAGTAATTATACTATTAAGGCAGATAAACCTTATATAATTTTAATCTATAAGATATAGGTCTATTATAAGGGCCTTATTATTTAAGCCTTTATATATAAAGTTAGAAGCTTAATAGCCTTATAAGGCTATTAGTAAGGGAAAAAAAAAAAAATAGTTATTAATATTAATTATAACTATTATTATAATGCCTATATATAATAGCCTATAGGCTTATTAGGCCTATTATATAATTAACTATAATTTTATTAATATAATTAAATTAATATTAATAAAAGCTATAGGCTATAAATACTATAAGCTTTATATAATAACTATAATTATTAAAAAGAACTTTATTATAGTTAATTAGTAATAGCTAGGTAAATATAATAGTATTATATTAATTAAAGCTTAAAGAGATAGGATTTCTATTTAAATGGTTTTTATAATAAATTTAAAGGAGTCTTAAGGTTATATAGTAAGAGGCTAGTTAGCCTTATTATTAAGTTATTATTATAATTATCTTCTCTTTCTTAAGTAACTATTTTTAACTAAATATAATTATAATAAAGTTATAAAGTT
>NW_022194791.1:2768059-2770344 GCF_900067095.1 Fusarium proliferatum ET1
GAAGTTATACGAAAAATAATTATTCTTTTTAATTATTTAGCTTTATATATTTTAATTTTTTTTATTTTAGCTTTTTTTTTATAAAACCTATAAAGAAAGTTTATTAGGTTTATTTTAATATCTTTAGTAATTAAAATAAATTTAAGGAATTTTACTTTATTTTAATAAAAGAAATACTTTAAGGGTTTTATATATAATTTAGTATTCTTTATATATTTTAAGATCTATTTAAGGTATTTAATATATTTTTCTTTTATTTTTAAGAATATTAAAATATTATTTAAATAGATAATATAAATTATATTTATAAAATCTTAAAAGGCCTAATAGATATAATATTAAAATATAATATATATATTAATTAATTTAAATAATTTAACTATATACTTAAAGTAATTATAATAAGTTTAAAAGGCAGTATTTTATTTATTTCCTTTTTAAATATAAGTTTAATAATATATATCTTTAATATTAATAATTATAAAGTACTTTACCTTTTAAATATAATCTATAATTTTTAAAATTAAAGATAAAAAGTAATAATTCTTAATAATAATAGTATTTAAATTATAATAATCTATATAAAGTTAAAAACCTTTATTTTTTTTAAAGATAAAAAAGATAGAAAATTTAGCTAGATTTTTAAATAAATAGATTTATTTAGTTTTTTAGTTTTTTTTAAATATATTTATAAAATTCTTTAAGTTTTACCTATAAAAAAAGGTAAATAAGGCTATATAGTAATTTTTTTTTTTAATTAGGTTTATAATATAATCTATTTTCTTTAAGTTAGGTATTTTTATTACTTTATTATAGCTAAAGACTTTAATATATACTTTTAGTTTATAGAAAATACCTTTAAGTTAATTAAGTTTTTAAGGTTCTTTATTAAAAAATAAGTAAGGTTCTTTAATAATAGTAATAATAAAGATTTTAATTTTATTATAGGTTTTCTTTAAAAATTAATAAAAATTAAGAAATTTAAGGCCTTTATAATGCCTTTTAAATTATTATTTCTTTATTTTTAAGTTAGCTATAATTTAAAGATTTTTTAATATAATAATAAAAAGAAATATTAATTTATTTTAATCCTTTTTATTAATATTTATTAAATTTTATATAGTTTTATATATTTATTTTTAATAATCTATTAAAATTAAAGGTACTTTCTAATATCTTTTAGTTTTTAATTAATTATTATTTACTTTTTAAATAAAAATATTTATATCTTTTAATTATTAAAACCCTTAAAATCTTATAAAGGTTTTATTAATAATATCTATTTTTATAGTATAATATAAATAAGCCTATATTTTAATAGTTTTATAACCTTAAATTTTAACTATAATTAAGATTTTTCTTTTAAAGTAGATTTAAAGTATATTTTAATTATAAATTAAGGCTATTTGAAAGATATTAACTAAAAATTAATTTTATCTTTAGTTATCTCTAGTTTAAACTACTGCTTCTTTACTAATATTACTTTAACTATTCTTAAATATAAGGTTAATTAGTTATATATCTAGGTATATATATTTAGTTTATAGAGGTTAACTTAACTTTTACTAACTAACTTATATAAAAGTTAATTCAATTCCTTTAAACCTTTAAACCTTACTATTATTTTATATTTATCCTTAATTTTATATAACCAAGAGAATACAGTATATATATTTAGCCTTAATAATTATATTACTAAGCTACTTTTTGTATAAGGCAAATAGGCCTATTAATACAGTTAGAAAAGCTGCCTTTCTTATATTAAAAGGTAAGCCTTTTTCAATAGCCCTTTTTAGCTTTTTTAATCTAAATAGCTCTTTAATTAATTAAATTAAATAAATTTAATTATTTAGGCTAATTTAATCTATATAATTAATTAAATTAATTAAGATATAATTAAAAATAGCTATTTTAATTAAGCTAAATAAATTCTTTAATAAAAAGTTCTTTATAATAGCTATAGTAATTATATAGGTCTTATAGTAAATTTTACCTTTAGCCTAATTTAGTATTAATTTAATTACTATATTAAGATTATAGTTAATTATATAATAGCCTTAATTAGGTTTTAGGCTCTTATATATAATAGCTATTATATTAATAGCTATAATTAATATTAATAATTATAACTAATAAAAAGAAAGTTAGGTTAAGGAATATACTTTATAATAGACTTAGCCTAATTAAATAAATTAATTAGAGATATTTTAATCTTTTAGTTAATATAAAAGAAAAAGGCTAATATAGCTATTAAAAGGTAAACCTATAGGCAGTATTAATACTGC
>NW_022194791.1:2773410-2775244 GCF_900067095.1 Fusarium proliferatum ET1
AAAAATCTTTAATTATATTTAGTTTTTTAATCTTTTTATTTAATTTATTTTTTTAAGTTTAAGGTAATCTCTTAAATAATAACCTTTTTTATAATAATTATAGTATTTTATAAAATTTAAGTATTTTTCTTTTTTTTTTCTTTCTTTTTTTAAGTTAATAATAGAAAAGTAATTTAAATTACTTTTTTAAAGTTATTAATATAAATATAATTTAAATAATTCTTAAGGTTAATAAGATTTCTTTCTTAATAATAAGGAATTTAATAGGTTTTTTATATAATTATTCTTTTAATTAAAAGTATCTTAAAGTTATTATATTAATTAACTAAGTTTTTTTTTAATTTTAAAAACATTAATATCTCTTTAAAAGGCTATAATATCTTAAAGTATAAATAAAAATTTAATATAATATTAATAAACTTTTATAGCTATATTAAGCTTATAAAGGAAGTAATTTTTAATAGAAATAAAATACTTATAGAAGTCTTAAAGGGATTAATTAGGTTATTATCTAATACTTTTTAATTATATAGTTATAAGTATTTAGTAATTTCTTCTATTTTTTATAAAGGTAAAAGACTATTTTTTAAAGGCTTTTTAATCTTTTTTTAAATCTTTTTTTATTTTTTTTATTTATTTATTTAAATAGCCTAATTTTATAAGTTTAATATTTAATACTATATTATTATAAATAAAGAAGATATAGCTTTTATTAATATAATATTATTTTTAAATACCTTTAAAGCTTTAATTTATATTATTTAACTATTTATTTTATTTTTAGAAGGTAATTAAATATTTAAAGATAATAATATTTTTAGCTTTTATTCCTTTATTATTATTAAAAGTAAAACTATTTTGTAATTAATATTACTTTAGTACGGTACTATTACTAATTTATAGTATATTTTCCCTTAATTTAAACTATTGCTTCTTTACTAATATCACTTTATCTATTCTTAGATATAAGGTCAATTAGTTATATGCCTTTATACATACATTTAATTAGTAGAGGTCAATTTAGCTTTTGCTAACTAACTTATATAAATAGAGTTAACCTAATTCCTTTAATTCTAACTTTAACAGAACCTTTAGTCCCAGAACCCTACTATTACCCTACATTTATCCTAGAACTCTATTTGTAGACATATATCTATAAGCCACTTTACTTTTATAGTCTCAGACTATAACCGGCCTGTTAACCCTTATATAAGCAGGAGGAAGCTAAATACACATTTAGCTTTAATAATTATATTCTATAGCCACTCTTTATAGCCAGCTAAATTACCTAAAAAGGCAGCTAGAAAGGTAATCTAATTAGTTATTAAGGTCTTACCTTACCTTATAGCTTTTTCTAAGTCCTTTAGTTATAATAGCTTTTTAGCTAGCTAATCTAAAGATATTATATAAAATAAGATATTTAAATCTATATAATTAATTATATTAATTAGGATATAGTTAGAAATAGCTATTTTAATTAGGCTAGATTAATTCCTTAATAAGAAATTCTTCTTAATAGCTATAGCTATTATATAAAGCTTATAGTATTTATAGCCTATAGCTTCTGTTAGCACTAATTTAATTATATCGATAAGGTTATAGTTAATTATATAATAGGCCTAATTAGCCTGCAGGCTATTATATATAGTAAGTATTATAATAGTAGCTATAATTAATATTAGTAACTGTAACTAATAGGGAAAGTTAGGTCAGGGAATATACTTTAGAAGTATAATAGACTTAGCCCAGTATTATCTTAATCTTTTAGGTAGGGTAAAGGAAAAAGGCTAATATAGCTGCCAAGAGGTAAACCTGTAGGTAGTATTAATACTGC
>NW_022194791.1:4577292-4870701 GCF_900067095.1 Fusarium proliferatum ET1
GTTGGTTTAAGCTTACAGGATAAAGAATCCTCGAGTGTAACCTCACGGACCCGATATAAACTACCAACGTTGTATATGAAACGCCCGAGTCCGTGGTGCGGCCCGGCTCCGTTGTTGCAGCCACCAATCACAGCACCACTTGAAGCGCCGCTGAAGATCTCAAGATCACAACCAACAACACGCCCACGCTATCTTTGACCCTTTCTTGGAGTGGCAGAAAAAGCCTCATGACCTGATTTTGGTAAGGTTCGACCAGCACCGCAAGGCGCAATAGGATCAATGAAACAACGCAACCAACCGCCCCCATCCAATGTAGCGATTATGCCAGCTCGACCTTTGCACTGCCGTTCCTTCAAACTTGCTGCAATAAGGAAAAGACAAGCGAGGTCTTCTATGAGTCTCGAGGTTTCAGTTATTACTGTTCTATAACTATGTTTCCATTGCCAGTTCAGAAAATTTGAAGCAGGTCCATGCATATTCCTTTGATTATTTACAATTCCGTCGTACCCTGCTACAGCCATTGAATATGCATGCAAAGCGTAATATACCAGGCAGAGTTGCTTTGAGCTCAGTCTCACTCCTTCTTTTGTCACTTTTGCTTCTCCATTACTCTTTCACCCCATCCTTCCCTCTATCATCTTGGAATTCTCCTGTTGTTGGCCTCGACGATGACTTTCATAACTCTTTACCCCTTGATCCTCTTATCAAAAGAGAGGATGCCAAAGTCGATGTCTTCAAGAAGGCTTTCGATAAGGGCAAAGGGCTCCTTTGTGATATGGGTAAGTCACAAGAGGAGCTCGAGGAGGAATATGGAAAGTCAATGGAGTCACCATCCTACCTCCAGAAATCTGGCATAGAGGAGAATGAAGGCTGGGAAATAGAGTCGGATCCCCAGCCCAGCTTCAAGGACTATCTTAATGAAGCTCTGACGGCTCTTGGAGTATCTGATGATCTTCATCATCAGAGCTGGATGCACACGTCGGGAGGAATCATCTCAACCACTAATCCGGGGGACTTGGCGAGCGGAACAAGCGGCAAGGTATGTCAGATATTCCTTGCTGTGTGGCTCTAGGTAAAAAAGGCCAGTCTACTGATGCCGCTCATAGGATACCGGTGCCTACTTTAGAAACTCTTTTGCTGTTAATCCTGGTGTCATAATTGCTGATGTCAATTATGCCGTCTCCGCTACCGGAAATGATGATGGCAAGAAGCCAGTTACTCATGTCAAAAAGGTGACGGACTTATGCCCCTTACGATTCATCCTGCGCCAAGCTGACAAGATGCCAGTGGAGTGATGCTACCTGGATGCAATGGGTAAGTACTTCGGGCCATTCTCAATCCTCATCAACATAACGCCTTCTATGTACTAACTGATCCGGGTAATAGGATAGGGTCTGCACTGAAGCTGACGGTGATGTCAAAGATCTGAAGTACTTCATTCGTTCCAAGATCGCGAATTACGCTACTCTCGAAATAATACTCAGGGCCATTCTCTCCAGACACGAGAGAAACCCAAGAAGAAACAAGAAGACAATCGGAACCTGGAAGAACAAAATAACATTCACTTCCGCAAAGGACAAAGAGGAGTTCCCCGCCATCCTTGGTAGTCCTAATGGAGCGGGCGCAGCTTTCATGTTGATCAACCACAAGAAACGGCTTGGGGTGAAGACTATCAAAAGGATCGACGTGTTTGTGCCGGAAGGAAGTTTCGAAGTCACTGAGACTGAGGTTGGGGAGGACCACGAGCAGTGGAATGTTATGATGCTGATGTATATTGTCAACCCTTGATGAGGCTACTAGTTGGTAAGAGGCGATGGGAGATTGGGGTGTCTTTTTGTAACGGATCTAGCCAAACGCTTTCTTTGGATCAAAAAGCCTATATTTGCATCCTCAGTTTACGATCACATCGTTTCGAGACTTGTATAATCTTGCCTGTAGCATAGACTGGTGCTTACTACAGCTGTTGTTCTTCATCTTACATTGTAGATGTTTGCAGCCTTGTCGCCCTTTTCGTTTGACGTATTGGTTTGTCCATGTACCAGCACCGATTGGGTGCTGGCTTGGAACTACTGCTTGTCTGCGTGCGAACTTGTTATGCGGTATCAGAAGTACGTCGACAACAAGTATGGAAAATTAGAGTTCCCATTCCATATTTAGAAACATACTCGACTATCGGCATCAAATTTTCAACTATTCCTCAGCTTGCACGCTGTGCTTCTCGGCGCTCCTCCAGCTCCTCTTTCCATCTCTTTCTCAGTCCGGCTTTTATGCTCGCAACCTCGTCACAAGGTAAGACACTTTCCCAGGCGAAGAAATAGAATGTGTCATTCCCATACCAATGTTTACCAACTGGCGAGTGCATGCCCAAAAGATACATCCTCCATGCGTCCCAGAAGGCAAAGCCGAGAGGGCGGAACGAGTTGAACTTGACACCTTCGATTGGGGATGCACCGCCGATGGGGTGATGGCGAGGCTTGCTGAGACTTTTGAAGATGGACATGCCGGGGGCATCGTATCCCAGGTTCTCCTTGGTCCGGCCCCAGCTATAGTCCTCGGTTTTCTCAATCCGGGTGAAAGTACTGCCGTTTTTGCGGCGATGGGTAACCTTTGCAAACTGAGGGCTGATGTTGGGGGGCGCTGTAATCCATCTCGTAAACCTGGGAGGTTTGGGTAAACGGTAATACGTCTCTTGAGCCAGATCATTAAGCGTCCCCAGATAGTCCATCACAGATCTGACCTCTTCAGACGCCATAGCCGGGTTGCCTTCAATGGCACCGGCAAAGTCAGCAGCTTCCATACGACCGAGTTTCTCACAATCTTCGGTCGACCATCCCAAGCTTTCCTTCTGGCTCTTGATCTCGCCAATAAGCTGTAAAATCCATAGAGCACGCATAGCTCGCATCTCCTCTACCCATGTGGGTTGACCCGCGTCAGTCACCTTGACAGGCTCGCCCTCAAACACTTGGTCCCAGGCCCGAATGCGCTTTCCATCTGGGTCGGGTCTGTATAAGCTAGTGTAGCGATTATCTGGATTAACAAGATGTAGTGGTCTGAAGCCAGGATCTCGCACTCGTTGAAGACATGATGTCAGAAAGGCTTGAGCAAGAGCATTTATGTGGGCGGCTGTTGCAACAACCGATCGAACGACCACCGTGGGAGGCGCCGCTGCAGATATCATCTCACGGTCAACAATGATAGGGTCTGGATTGCTTCCCGAATCACCCAATGTTGATTGAGGGAAAAGCGACCGCAGGAAGCGGATTTGTAGATCGTAAAGGTTCCGAAATGGGTGGGCATTTGAGCGTACAAGTAAGACAGCACGCACAGCGTTTGCAATCTCGGGTGTAAGAATCGCGTTGGGGCCGTAGAGTATAGCGTTAACAATGGCAACATCATGGTTGTTGAAGAGGCGCCATACATGAGGGGATGCCCGCATGAGATCCCAAAGTGTGTCGAGGCCAGGAAGGTTCTTGACGATAGGAAGCAAAACCTCTGGAGGCAATGTCTCCAGAGATGTTGCCTGTTGAAGAACTGGAGCACACATAGTGCAAGAAGGCATATTGGGGACTCGGATGAGACAGAAGGATGGTTTGAAGGAGTGAAAGCTTTCTGAGCGGGCGGGGAGGTGAGCGCTTAAACCAACACCTCCATCAACGAAACACGCCAGCAACCAACAGGCCTCCCTGCCCCTGTACTTTGTTGGCTGCACCCGCCCAAAAGTTGTACCCGGGCCGATCATGGCCTATTCCTGTGGCCCTTCGCCTCCGCAGTCCAGTTAATGGGCCATTCTACTAACATGAGATACCTAGTGGTGTAAAAGGGTCCTTTCGGAAGTGTTGTAATAGGCCGTGCGGTGCCGCCCTGTGGCTTAGTTGGCAAGCACTAATTTATAGCATTGACTTAGGTTGCATTACGGTGGGGGGACTCACTACAAGGAGTTGGCTGATGAAGTGCCATTTGCCAAACTGGATGAAGCGAGACACCATTGAAAGAATAAATAAAGATTAGAAAGCATTATTATTGAACTTTCTGGCATATCAGGTTCAATTCCGGCACAGCCCATTGGCTAAGCACCGTACATCGCTGATGGTGGGCACCAATTACCAGGAACTTTCCTCTGCTCCTTGATAACGGTCCATCGTCTGAGGTTGTTCTGTTCCATTTGTCATCAAGGATCTCTTGCGAAGAAGTCCAGGTCGCGATATTCATGTCGTTAGGTAGTCAACAGTAACTGCAGTGTCAAGGTTAAAGCATACATGCAGTGCTCTTATGGTATCAAAAGGATTGGAGGAGAATGGTGATTAATCGACGACCAACACGTTACTGAATGTTACCTAGGGTGATCTCTGTGGTGGCTGGAATATAGTGACCTTTTAGTGGGTGCTGGAGCACCTCAGACATTCAAACTTTAGGCTTAAAAGGTACATAAATGAGAGGTCTCTCGTCATACAATGCGGTCATCAACACTTTGAAGTAAGTAAATTGAACAGTGTAGACGGATCGAGACCAGTAGTAGAGAGCAAAGAAATGCCAGTATCATATCTCGGTAATTAAATCGGCATCATGCCACTGTTCTTCTGACCTACATACCTTAAACAGCTGCCGTTGAGTATGCGAAAAGGTTAGAGAATAGGTAGCTCGAGCACTACCAGGTCCTTGTCAATGTTTGCCGAATTCCAGTTGCTGTCCTGTTGAGCCAAGCTCAGGTGGAACAAAGCGGGATCTCCACTGTTGCCCGAAACTCTGGGCATTCTGATCGTTCATCAACCGACTCTAATTATCGCTTACCAAGTTCAAGTCATGACACTAATATTCGCCAATCCGATTCACAGCCTCAACTTCTCAAGAGCGAAACCTACCTGATCTCATGCACAGAGTCGGACAATGCAATTGCTACGATGCCATGATTTACAGGGGTCTCCCCCACCGGGCTAAGATCAATCGGGGTTCCATATGCAAGTGACCCTTGCTTAATTTCCTGGGATGGCCACAAGGCTGAAAATTCCCCCTTCTCCATCACGATACGCAATTAACACTGTCCTGTCGCGCTGCCATGTTCAATCGAAAGCGTCGCGGCGTCACGGACGAGGAGCGGCTCAGCAGTTATGAGCTTGACTGGCCAACCTCGCAGCGATGGAAGCCAAACTACTCTGTCCCGCGCAACTCCCTTGAGTATGACCTCAATGCGTCACGCGACTCATCTGATCCAAGCAAAGAGCCCGAGAAACGACCTAATGTACCGCATCCGATGTCTTTTGGGAGTCGGCGCGACATGGATACCTCTGCAAAGGCCATTCGGCAAGGGGTTCTAGACCAGGGTGCCGATGAGGAGGAGTTTTCTAACTTGAAGCTTTGGATAGAGACAATGTCCGAGTTATACATGAACGATCTCGATAATCGTGCTCGGTGGGATCCACGTTGGCTCAATGTCACTCGCAGAGAGCGCTTCGAAGGGCTGGAGTCTGTGGCCATTTCAATTGTGGACTACTTCGCCGATGAGACCGTGGAGAAGAGCGAACTTGTCACCACAAAGAAGGATCTCGCGGTGGCTCTCAACTCGAGATCGGAGAGCTCCCAGGTACGAGTCATTATGGTCAGCGATTTGAGTCGCTTCGTCATGGGTGTGCTGGGGCAATTGTACGCGGTAGATCCCGAATTCTGGTACGAACATCTCATCGCCTCAGGGTACTGCGCAAGTGACAGTGGTCTCAAATTGAAGAATGCAACGTGGATGAACTGGGCTGAACAAGAAACCCGTTTCCGTCATCGTCCTCTCCCGGGGATCGGTCAGCGAACGGAATGGAACCTGTCACGGAGAACCAAGACTCGTGAATGGGCACATCTTCGTTGGGGTCGGCTTGGTCTCCTTCATTACCTCGGGCGCAAGGGTTTCTACGAGGATGAGATTGCGAAACGCATCTCTGATGGACGTTGGACAATTGAACGAGATGTTGTTCTTGACAAGTATGGACTACTTCTGACCGACAAGAGAAAAAAGCGCGCAGAGAAGAAGATGAAGGAGAAGAGAGAGAAAGAGGAAAAGGCAAAAAAGAAGAGCTTGAGTGCTTTTGAGGTTCCGACAACATCTAGTGGCCACGAGATTGAAGGCACATCGACAAGAGCCAAGACATCGAATGTGTATCGTCCTTACAGCACGTTCCACCCTGTGCTACCGCAGAACCCAACTTACTGGAGCAATCGAGATCTCAGAGTCATGGCCCCTGAAGGCTTGGGTTATTGGTCAAGTGTTGACAAGGAGGGTCGAAAGACAAGTAAGTATGTCCAGGGAAGACTGGTAACATTGACTGACACGCGCAGTTATCCTGGTCTTTGACCCACCACGAACTATGCAGCACGACAAGACCAAAGAGACAACACCATCTCTAACATTCATGCCTCGAGCCATGGAGTTTGAGTCGTACACGGATGAAGAGCTTTGGCGTGTCGCTGACCCCGATGAGACGTACCTGGATCCACCTCCGCCAACCTTTTCAAAGAAGCAATTGAAGAAAGACAAGAAGGAAGCCAGGAGAAGGCGAGCACAAGCTAGAAGGAATAAACATGAACAGTCAATCGCTGTCAATGAGAAAGGCAACGACACCGCTTCAGAATACTCCAGCGACTCCGAGTTCGACGAAGAGTATCGAGAGTCGCTCCGAAAGGCCTACAAACATCGTCAGCAGTTACTACGCGATCGCGACTTTGCGCGCAAGTACTCGCTATCCACTTTTGATCTTGTGTACCGATACATAAGCAAGATACCCACGAGCACGCTCAATCAGGACGATTCGATGATTCCGTCTATCCTCACGCGACTCCCATTCGATGATATGTGGCAGCTCCTAGCCGAACTCCGGTTGATGCAGGATCATGTTGATGCTGATCTTGGCGCAGACCTGCACATTCATTTGCTCGAAGCTGCTGGTACAATGACAAGACAGAATGTAGCGTGGATAAGGTCGACTTTGCAGGAGCTTAGTGAGTGGATCGGCCATATCAGAAAGTCCAAGAATATTCTTAATCTACCTGAAAAGCTGGAGGAAGAGATGGCCGAGCTCACGGCTGATCTCCAATCCCTGCAGTCACGCTCAGAACAAACGCTCAATCTCCTGGTCGCTTCAACAGGCATCGCCCAATCATCTCTCGTCATCGATCAAACGTCTGGTATTAACAAACTCACCGAACTCGCATTCTTCTTCATACCCCTGTCCTTCATCACATCCGTCTTCTCCATGCAAGTCGCAGAACTCACTGAGTCACCGCCCAAGATGTGGACATGGGGTCTCTCTCTCGGCCTAGTCTTTCTCATAACCTATCTCATTCGCAGTTTTGTCCGCTCGCCTTCCGTCAGACTCTCTGCCATGCGCGTCCGTGTAACGATGCTGAACCGCTTCACGCCCAAGTCGCGGTCTGCATCGCACCGTCTCAATTCTGTCGGCAACCGTGCTATCGCCGGGTATATCTTCTTCTTCCTCATCCGCTGCTTGTTCGTCCTCATAATTTTGACTTTCCTTCTGCTCTTCATCTTCCTTGTGCATCTTGGCATCTGGGCTGGCGCAGCTGGCACGGCGATGTACTTTGTCGTCACGCGGTGGCCCGAGCCGGCAGTGCTGGCACCTTGCTTCATCGCGATTGTCCTGGCAGGCATTGGCTTTTACGCTACGTGTCGTTGGACTGCGGACATACAGGCGTTTTGGGAGAAGTGGAGTATTGAGGTCGCAGAGATGCTTATGAATATGTTGCCTGAGAAGTGGAGGTTTGATCGGGTTGAGGATGAGGATTTGGCGGATGAGGGTGTCAAAACTTATGCGCGACAGGCAATCTTTTTTGCGTCAACGTAAGATGCCGGGCTTGCATGAGTGCTTGTGTCACCAGGATATTCTGGCTAGGTAGGGGAAGAAATAAAACTCAGGACCTTGATCCTAAATGACAAAAAGACTTAGGTAAATTTGCATAAATTTAGGATACCTTTACTACCTAAATTTAGGATGTCTTTTGCTGAGTTTATTTTGACATCCTACAAAAAGGTCCGGTGTCTTCTTGCTCCCGGAGGTCCGGCTTGCAGTGATCCTGCAATTCTCTGCGTATCTTATACATCGATCTGAGTGTCTGCGGACGCCAAGTGGTTGCTGCAAACGACCTCATGTGCCGTTTGGCATAACCTTGCGCAGCAAACAATTTATGCCATTCGGCCCCGATAATGAAACAACTAGCAACCCTAACCTCCGACAACTCAGTATTGCGAAAAGCTTTTTAGCAAAGCTTACATTGGAAAGTAAGCAGCTGCATATTCATCAGAGATACATGCAAACATGGAAATCACAAGCTTTTGTGGATGTTTACGGGCTTGATTGAGTGACAAACTGAACAGCGACGGGCAGTGACATTCTTGCCTACATCTACTGCCAGCGCCTTCCGTGATTTGCTGCGGGTAGTTGCTTCTGTGAAATGCTGCTCATGTCCTTCAAAGTTCTTCTCGCCTGATTTCAGCTCACTTCCCTTAAGTCCACGCCGTCGCTTGCTGCCAAACTCTTCCTCTCCTTCATCCCACAACAAACAAACATATCATCACTCATACTCGTGTATCATTTCAACATGGCTCAGGAAGATATTCCTATGTCCAAAATGGATCCCGAATTATTTCATACCCCGAAAACTCAGTTCAGCGATCATTCTAAAGAAATGGATACTGAAGAGCGATACACAGTGGATGAGCTCTGCGCTTCCTCGGTACGCGCTTCTTCTTACAAGCTTCTCTTTGATGGCGCCTACTCTGACATATCGATCGTCTGCGGTGGTCGCGAGTTCAAGGTTCATCGTGCTATTGTGTGTACGCAGTGCGAATGGTTTGCGGAGGCATTCACAACCCCGCCTAAGGTACGCGATCTCCCATCTATCGCATGCTCTCGCTGACCTGTCGCAGAAGCGCACCTTTAGATGTTTGACTCTAGACGAAGACCCAGAAGTCTTTCAGCATTTACTCGAGTTTCTTTACACTGGAACATACACTACTCAAAAGCCTATGACATCGCATGAGGCTGAGAGAGCGAAGGAGATTCAAGATAGACTCGGCGGTTATCCTCGTTGTCCCATCGAAAAAGACATTGCTAAAGATAATGTGCCAGAGCGCCCTGTAAGACGATCAAATAGGTTACTGTCAACTACACCCGCCCCGGCACAGACCCAACCCACAGCCAAGTCACCCTCTGACTCACCGCACGAGATAATCCTCGCTATGAATCTCTGCATCATGGCCCATAAATACAACATCCCCGCTCTTCAGCTCCTCTGCCAAGATCGCTTCTACACGGCTGCCAGAAATCGCTGGGTCAATAGGACATGGACCGACTGGGAGGCTACCCAGGAGTTTGAGGACGTTGTGCTGGACGTCTTTTCTTCTACGCAAGAGGTTGATACTCCGTTGTGGAGAGCGCTGTGCAAGTTGATTTGTATGAAGAAGGATGGGGATCGGATGAAAGAGAGGATGATGGCTGTCAAGGGGGAGCACGCTTATCTTGTTGAGGGCGTTTCGAAGTACATGCTGGAGGCTAGAGGCTAGAGGCACGAAACCAGAGATAACGGGTCTAGATGATGGCTGGCCTAGCGAGACAGGATACCATAGCTTTATTTGACGACTGGTTTGGGCTATTTCAAAAGACAGACCAAGGTTACGCTTACGAATAACATTTTTAGAATTTGACATGGTTTTAGTTTGGTGATTACTCTACCTAGGGCTAAGGGTTCATGCGTATGATAACAAAGTTCTCTCTACTGATTTAAGCTCTCAGTCACAGGTCTCAACTGCAAAAAATACATCTAGCATAACCAAGACACTATACCATAATGCTTGCCACTTACTATAGGATAGGCACAGATAGAAGTAAATCTAAGAGATGGTTCAGCCTTTCACAGGTAATGAGATTGGGCTAGTTTAATAGCCCTGCCTACCAACACCCGATCATTCTGAAAAGTCAACTTCTGCAGAACCTCTTCATAGCCATGCCACTCAATCTCAAACCCACCCTCACATTTCTCAACTGTTTCATTCTCATTGACAGCCGCAATATACCACCAAATGATCTTCATCTCACCCTCACCAATCCTTCTCATCTGCACTGAAATCGGTTCACAGACATCTTCAAAAAGACGCGCTTCATCAGGGGCGTCTTTGTCGTCAGATGGGCAGAGTCGAGATTTCATATTGATGGGTAGTAGACGACAGGGTATTCCTGTTTCCTCAGTTGTTTCGCGGATGGCAGTGTCGCGGCGTGACTCGCCTATGTTGCGACGTCCTTTGGGAAGGATGTATTCGTTGCGCTTTATATCGCACATGATGCATATATCTTGTGTTGAAAGGCGGAAGAGGATTGTCCCAGCGCTCTCGACCAAGTTCTCGGATGTGAAAGTCTCGGTTTGGTAGGGTGAGGTTGTCATGGCTAGGATTGTGTCAGGTTGGTCTTGTGAGAGGGGATGAGCCGGAGCTTACTTCTTCTAGGTGCTAAAGCGATGGTTTTAATTTGCTGCTAGACTTTTTGAGTTGTAGGGTGAAGAAATGAAATTGGAATTAAGGGATAAGCAGGTGAGATGAGTTTAACCTGAGTTCGGAGTATGCGTGAAGTGGGGCTTGAGGTTAACTGGTGCAGCCTAAACCTACAAATATTCTTCCATCACAACAAGCCTCCAACGACACGGCATTGTTTGACATAGGGTGATTCTGACCCAGTATTCGAATTTAACCATTTTATGTTGTTACATGCATAAGATCCATCTCACTTGAAATTATCTAAGGACTGATAACTAAATTTAAATACAGAACCCCCTTTTGCCAGTTGGGCGCCTACAGATGTGACAATAAGTATAAGAATCACAAGTAACGTCATAAAAGCAGCGAGGGTGACTGCATTGGCGAGTAGGTCCAAAAATCTCTACATCTCGCCTCTTTGAAGTCTCTGTCTCTGCTTCGACCCCTGTATCATTCTTTTCCAACTCTTTAATCAAGCTGTCAATCTGTTTGGTCATTTCCTCATCTGTAGCAAGAACAATTTTCCCATCGACTTCAATTACATTACCACCGTACTTTTCGACAGGGGCTGTGTCGGGATACTTTGCACCCATTTCGTGAAGCTGATCCCAGTCTGTGACCCAGATGGCATCTTTGGGAATCTCAACCGTGTACTTGGCGCTCAAAGCTACAGTGAGTAGGACTTTGAGAAAGAAGGATCTTGTCTACTAATTAAACCTTGACTCTGGCTTCATCGCAGTGAAGAGGTATAACTGTACCGGCTTTCATATAAATACAAGGCAAATGGACTTGTTGTTGAACACGATAGTACTGAATAAATTTGTGTCTGGAATCAAGTAGGGTGCCCTTTTCCTGTTGCAGCTCTTATGCCTGACATTCTGTATAAATCACATGTTAGAAACTGCGTGAGTATTGCCATTGGGCTCTTGTTGGTCGATGACAATCGGAGTTTACGAGAGTTGAGTACCAACATGCATAAATCCCTGCTAAAGGGAAGGCTCCATCGGGAAGAAAGTACCGCCATGACAATTAAACAAGCCGTCTACAAAGGCCTACAGATTAAACTAATTTTCACTTCTTTTCATTTAATACTGGCCTGCAGGGAATCTTTTAAGTCAATATCATAGTACCAGTATTGGACAGTGATACAAAGATGCAAGCCATGCCTCTAGTAACTAACATATAGGAACAACCTGCACGTGAATATAGAACGCGGATCAAGCGGATCAGGTTCGGAACTCGGCACATCAAGTTAGTGAATACTACACGTCTTGAAAAGGCGCACCAGTTCTAGAGCTTGCTCGTTCGGCCAATAAAAAGAATCAGAGTTCTAACTCGTACCATAATTGCATGGTTGAAATCCGGTTTATTTAAAGATAAGCCAACTCCCATGCCTGGCCTTTTACCACTCAAAATTCACTGCTAGTTACTATTCAATAAAACACCCTCCAATCATGTCTCAATTTGGTTCGGAGCATCAAGACGCCGCCGGAGCAACTTGCCCCGGCATTGCATACAAAGATCTTTCGCCAGAACAACAAGAAATGAGCGACATTCTATACAAAATGGAGCAACATGACCTAGACCTGTTAGGCATTGTACACCTCGGCGGTGACGGGGTATTCCGCTATCTTGATGCTGAGCGCAATATCCACTATGCAATTGCTCTAAGACCTGCGTTGATAAAAGCTTTATTGGACCGTGGCCCTTATGATAACGAGGAAGAGGCAGTCTTTCGCGGAGTTGATGGGACAAAGGTTCCTAAAGAGCAGTGGTATAATCCACCCCGGGATATACTTCCTGAGCCACTATCTGAGGAGCATCGGAAAGAGGGTCGAGAGTTTATTCATAAGAATAAAGATAAGATTGACAAGAATCGCGAGGCATCGAAGAACTACAAGGACCGTCTTGTATATATAGAATCAGATCATAAGCTTGGATAAATATACTGTGGTTTGTAGTTGAGACTTGTGGCTGGGAGCAAATCAGCAGAGAATTTGGTCGCTAGTTGGAGAGACTGATATTTATACATAATCCACCGAATTCGTGTAACATGCACAGATACCAGAAACTTGCAATTATCTTTTCTTATCGCCAGATTGATCGCTACATTCGGTGAAAGTCTTAGCCTTATCCGACATCATAGTAGTGTCGATGTGACAGACGTAAAAAGCATAACAAGAACAACGATGATATATTTGTACTAACATATGTTCTTCAGATCCATCTAGTTACCGATTGAGACCTACTCTAGACAAAGAATCAAAGAATGGGCCAATAGTGCGAGCCGATATACCAAATGGGAATGCCTCGCCTATTGGAGCTTGCCTGGCCATTCCATAGCCGCTTCATTTCATCTCAAACCCTGTCACCACCAACCCTACACCAACCCAAATGCCTCACTCGATCCATCCCACAGCGTAAGCAATCCAGACCCTCGACACATTCCCTCCCGCTCCGTGGCGATAAACTCCAACTCCTCATTCTCACACCGGCCATATCCAAACTCTCTTTATCCATGCCAACGACTGCCGATGGCGCCGCGTAGATCCCGACGGCGCAGCCCATCGCCAAGACCGGCAGCCAGAAAAACTCTCCGGCCTTGGGCTGAGTCTAGAAGCATGCAGGTACAGCCGATCCCTTCCTAGTGCGGACATCCCGACGTCAGCCAAGAAAGACGTTGGGGCTGTAACGCAGATTTCTTGGCCATGTGTCACAAATCTCGATTGGCAGAAGCCCTCGGTCGCACAAGGCACGCAACCACAATTGACGACAAACAAATGGTCTAATGAATTGGTATCTATCATGAATGGTCAAAACACACGCTATGAATGAACTCCTAACCAAATGATCATGATCGACCTCTATAGTAATCCCTTTCCATCCCTAAATACCTCGTCATACCAGCGCGACTCAGTCTCCGCTTCATTACTGGCTTTACAGATCGTATCCCAATCTGTCGATCGCAATTCCCAAGCCTTGGTGTCCTTGTTCTTGCCAAACAGTAGCGACGCGCTACCTTTGGTCTTTGCGCCGTATGACCAAACCTCCAGGTTACCGTCGTCGGCGGTAATGCTCGCTAGCGGTGTTGTTGTGTTTGCGGTCATGTGCGCCTCGATCAGGTTGCGCAGCTGGGGAAAGTACCACGTCTTATCCCACCATGTCGAACGACGGGCCTTTAATCCATCTCTCCAAGCGTTGTGATGTATCGCGACGGGAACAGAGGTCGTCCAAAAGTCCACATACAGCGCAACGTCGCCCCAACCGCCTTCGTGGTCATCCAATTGAGCGAACGGAGCTTCAGCCTTGGAAATGTCGCTTGGCACACCACCTACGCGAGGGGGCGAAACGCCAGCTTGGCTCGACTCCTTGGCAATCGTAGAGGGATCGTCAAGTGACACGAAAGCACCGCCGTAGTCAGAGTAGCAAGTCGGGTAGAAAAGTTCTTGTGTGTAATCCAAGCCGACGTGGTACTCGAATTCGTTTCGGGCAGAAAGTGCTGCCTCCTTTCCGGGGTTGTCGCCATCAAAGTCATCCTGCTTGATCTGTCGGCGCCAAAGTTCCTGCTCGCCAAAAATCTCGGCAAAAATACCCTGGTCACCAGCGAGGTCCTCGGCAGACCTGACCTCAAGGAGATCTTGGTCCATGCGATCTTTGACACGCTGGAAGTATCGCCGCATGTCGCCTGCGGGACCCATGAAACTGCCACTGTTGACATACTTGGGGCGCATGTATTTGTATCGTGATACAGTATAGTCGGTGAAGAAACCGAAGACGTTCTCGGGGAGGGTGCTATCGGGGACGTCGTTGCAGTAGAGGTTCGAGACCTTATCACGTGGGGCGATGCATCCCTTTTGCGCGGCGGCAATGATGGTCTGCTGCATTAATTCCTTATCGAAGAAACCATATTCCTCTGCAATTCGTCGGTTCGCTCGCTCGTTGCTGCTGTAGTATCGGTGCATCATGACGCTCGGAGGTAGTTGTAGCCAAATGTCGTGTGCGTCCAGCATGAGCACAAGATCATCCTCTCCCAGCTTCTCCTCCGACGAGACTTCATCGCCTGTTGCCCATTCTAGGTAGTTGAGTGTACCGGTAATCTTTCCTAGCTGCGAAGGTCCAATACCGTCGGCCTCGGTGTGAAAGTCTTTCTTCCAATTGACAATTACAGGCGCGGGATACCCCAACGCCACGGCGCTGCTGACAACCTTGCAGAGATCGGGACTCGAATCGTCGACAGGTAAAACGATGACAAACTTTCTTTCCCCTGGAGAGATGTTGGCTGGGGTGACTCCGGTTTCTTGTAATATCGGACCCGTTGGTCTCCAAAGACTATCATTATGAATCTGATGGTCAGTTTGAGCTTCAATCGAGGAGAGGGAACGTACTAAGTAGTAGACTGTGAACGTAAACGCAAAAAAGACAAATAGTAAAGTCGAACCCTTCTTGACCCATCTCCAATTTGAACCGTTGACACGAAATCTAGGGCGAGGACGCGCAGCGCCAGGGAGAGCAATGTGTGAAGGCATGTGTCATGAGCAGCAAATGTATGTATAGTGAAGAAAGAGGGAGGAATGTATCAGGGGACAAAAAGAAACGAGGTTTTCGGATAGAAATGTCAAGCCAGGGTTAAGGGAGAGACAGAAGTGGGCCGTAGTGGAACAATATACCAAAAGAGAAGTGACGAAGGAAGGACGACGATCAAGAAGGATGCCACGCAAAATGAACAGAAAAGCAGGATGTTGAAGGGTTGGAAGTGGACAAGGCAGACAGCCAAGGAGGGAAGACAAGCACAAGACAGTCCGGTCTGCGGCAGTCATGACAAGGTACCTTAGCTGCAGCTCTCTTCCCACTATAAACCCGGGCTGTGGAGCACCTAATCTTATCGAGTCGCTCGAGTATCTTGTCGGTGAGAGGCTCATATTAAAGGTACATTGTGCGCTGCGGCCCCCAGGCACTGTGCACACGGCATGCTTGACGCTAGCACGCTAATTCGAGACAGATCATCTGAGTGGGAGAGTCTGTGATTCGCCAGAGTCGCTGCTAGGGCTGGTGCCGTAACCGAAGTTAGCACTGGGACTTGCTAATGGTCGAATCCTCCAAGGCATTTCCCGGGCCGCTTCATTGATCTCCGTAAAACAATGAAAGCGCCAAAAGACAATGAAGACCCTCTAAGATTCCTGACATGTTGAGTGACAGAAGACGTAAATGCCAGCCAAGATTGTCGTTCCAAGGTCATAACCTTGCTAATTTGCAATACCAAGCATTGGCATCGAGATTGCACCAAAACGCAAATCCCCGAGTTAAAAGGCTACCTAGGTCCAGAGACTCCACCCGCTAACCCGCGGCCCCCAAGTCGACGTACCACGATGAAACATTCCTTCTCAGCACGGCCGCAAAAACTCGTTCAGGAGATATTACAATGTATATCAGGGGAACATTGGTGCTGACGGGCTGTACCTATCACTTTAGCTTTACGCGCAGACTTTTTCTCTCAAGTAATTTATTACCTACAAAATAATTTAAGACAACAAGTAAGCAGCCCCCCCTGAGTCTGGAAGCAAGCCACGTTGGAGAGCCCAAAACGCAAAACACTTGACTGGCCAGAAGTGAAACAAATCTGAGCCACCGCCAGCGCCATCTCGCAAGGCCTATCCCCCCATTGAGCCCAGTACATATTCAATATGAGATACTTTCCGGTCGCCGACGGACCTTTTTTGAGGCGCAGTAATTTAATGCTTGTTTGTTTTTTACATATCTTGCTGCTTACCGGATGAGAAAAGAAAGTCTGTCGCAGCCCGCGGCGATGCGAGAACCGGTTCCAGAACTGTTTTGGAAGTGTTACTGTTACGAGGCGCAGGCGTTGATCAACTAAAAATGACGACAGATCTTCAACGTCAGGGGAGAAAATTGCAAGGCCACCGCGTAATGGGTACACGCGACCACTAAAACCGGGCGCTTCCTCTTTGGGCGTGCCTCGCTGTTCTGACCGCCGTTGTGTGTTTGGCTGCCGTGTTTGCCGCCTGTGGTTGGTGGGGCTGACTCTTCTTTTGGGGCTGAGCTGGACGGAGTCGGGCAAAAATGTCATCACAAGCCTCCTGTTCTGACAAGAAAGGGTTCATAATCCTTCTATTCTTGGCATGTTCTTTATGTATGCTTATTATTGAGTCCTAGACATGGATCGTCATCCTAAAAGCTTCACTCGTAGCCGAGCTGGAGATGAGCATGGTCATGTGCTTGTTAGTACACGCTATACGTAAATACCCAATAAAATACGGAAATCCTGCAATCGTGATTTGTTCAATGGATGTCTGCGTGGAGGATTCACATGCATAGCCTCGCCCGGTAACGGATGTCACAGCCAAGATGGCCTTGCCACGTATATTTGTCAAATTTGGGTAATGGCCGAGCTTTCAGCTTTCCAGCCGAGCAACAAGCAACATTAGCCGGGGGCCAGCTCACGATGTCAGGTATTTCAAGTCTCGACTGCAGGATAGGATTACTCAAAAAAGCTGAGGATAATGATCATGAACGTAACAGGTTCTTCGGCCGCCTTGAGCAAATTATTGTCAATATCCTTGTTATGTCCAAGTCCTCATGCACATGTTGCACAGATAACCCATCCAAGGAGATGTAAGAACTCTAACGACCTCCTTTCTAAGTCATGAAAAGACTTAGGTAGCTTTATTATAGCTTATAGCAAGCTTTTAGACCAGTTTATCTAGAATCCTGATTAGACATTAGAAAATCTTTTGCTCACTGTGGGCAACTTCAGACAAAAAGCGTGTGCATATGGATGGAATACTCCATGACCCCAACAGCGAAATCTTCATGCTTCATCATAACACTCCTGACCTTATCCCTGACCCTAGGCACATGGATCATAGACGCAACAAGCCTGCATACAATCTCCCTCATTGCAGTGTCCGTCGGCGGCGTGGTCTGATACAACTCATCAACCACGTCAGGAAAACACTCGGCCTCTTCCCAAACGAGCTCCGCGGCGCGGTAAAATCGATCACGCGCTAGGAGTCGAAGGGCAGGGACGTCGTACTTGTCGGCCATGACATACAGCTGAAGAGGTAGTGTCATGTCGTTGCGCAGTTCAGTGAGCTTTTTTAGTCCTTCTGCCCGACTGCAGGAACCGAATATTTTTGCGAGCTCAGATTCTTCATCCCTCACTCCATCACCATTCTCTGAAGGAGCACCCGAGCGCCCGCCGTACTCATTGTATTCTTCATCTGGCTCGTCTTCAGCTTGCTCGTCTTCATCTGCCTCATCGTAGGTTATCCAATCCTCATCTCCTTCCGCGGGTTCTTGGGAACCGCACGCCGGCTGCTGCAAGTTTTCAATAACGGCTTCGGGATCAAGCAAAGCCGCTTCAGATGGCTTTCTCCAGGTAAAATCCACACCGTCGCTGTAGGTTCCAGTATACAAGAATTCAAGGAACCGCTCCACGACTTCAGGATCATCCTCCGGAAACTCAATAGATCTTGATGCAGACTCCCAATGTCATGATAGGTTAGCCTCAGACGTGCTATCGAGTTCTGTTGCTAGAGCTTGTTTCATCGATTAGAGCTCGGCTAGTTGAAGTCTTGAGAACGCACCATATATTCCCCGCTCATTGCTTTATCAAAGAAAGGAGACTGCGTGCATACAACAGCGCGGTGGGTTTTGAATTGACTTTGGCCGCAGATGATGGTCATGTCTGTGAATTTTTTACTGTGAATTAGGGTCGATAGTGCGGTATGAACAGAAATGCCTTTAGATTCCTCCATGTAGTCATGATTGTTGTTTCTGTTTTCACATCCTGCAGAAGAGTAAGATGTTGCACGGCTGCGTTCTCGCGGAGCTGGTGTGGGTGTTGGTGCTGCTATCTCCTAGGCGGCCCGAGCTCGGGTGATTCTAGGAGGAGAACGAGTAGGAGTAGTTGTTGCCATAATTGTATTCTCGTGACCGCAAGGCCCTTGCAGAAGAAAGCCCAGCCTACCTCAGTGGAGATTACCTATGTTGTTGCAGCGAAGTTTAGTTCTCGAATGCGGGGCATTGCTTGATTGGCCAGGGACCCCTCGTTTACACAGGCCTGGAATGAAGGGAGTTATAAAACAGCCTAATGCGTAATTTTAACCTGAGCCTTCCCTAAGTCCGCCCTAAGCTGACGTTCTTATGTCGCTTTTTGGCCCCTGGCAATTACCAAAATCAAAACAGCCCTACCTACCTACCTATACTAAAGTCTTTCCCGCCAAAGGATGGTCTCTGTACCGAATGGCACACCATCGACTACAGTCTCGGCAACTTACATTCTGCCATGAGCCATTACCAGCTTGCTTGCTTGCGGTCAGAACTTAATACTACCGTACCGGCCGTCAGACTGGGTCTGGTTTTGCTGCAGGCTCAAAGCACGTTTTACACATGCCAGGAACATATCGAAAAAAGGCTGGAGTAGTGACTCTAATTAAGCAGAACGGCTACTTGAGAGTTCTAGGCAGATATAGCTTGTGTTGGCTGAACTGGGTTCTTTGTTGCAGAACCTTCCTGACTATTGGAAGCCACGTTATCAGACACTTACGAAACAGAAGCAGCTCCCGAAGATATCTGAGGCTGCGCACTTAGGTACCTTTCATTCCGCAGATTCGCTTTTATAATGATTCCTGGGTAGATCACAAGGTGAACTTCCTCCACCAAGGGCAGCTAGCGCTCAGACAAATGCTTCTGAATATTATTCGTCTTATGATGAATCTCACACATGATCCTGATCGTATAAACTAAGTACAGCGGCAGCGGCATCTGATCACCAGATCCGCAAACGTCATCATGGAATCAATCTCACCCATGCTGGAAGCTGTAATAAGAGATGTGTCTTCTTAAATTCCCTCGAGATGGGCCAGGATCAATCAATATTTTGCTCGTGCAGCTTGTTGGATACAAGACCAGGGCGAATATATTCCGGATGAAGCTAAAGAGGTCGCATATCGAGCGAGGGTATGGCTGGATAAAGAGTATGGATTGAATTGAATCATGTGACTACGACTAATGTAAAATGGGACTATTATTTTCACCGCTTTGTGCCTACCTACCTAGGTACATATGGAACGCCCAATCTACTAAGGATGCGTTGGCACACAGCCTCCTGGATGTGATCGTGGTTTAGCCAACACGCGCCCCAGCGCCTTTTCCGCAATCGATCAGAGCTTGTAGGGCATCCAACTTTGGCATGTGGATATCGAAAAACTAAATAGCCATCAGCGATGGTAATCAGCTGTACTGTTCTGTTAGCAACTTACCTGTAGTCCCTTTCCAAGAGCAAACGCCTCAGTCTTTAAGAACGCGTCGATTTCTTTGCGCGAAGAAATATTCCATGTTTTGACTTGGGTTTCCTGGCCCGTTGGGCTCAAAACTTCAGAGAGTTTAGCATACTGCCACTTGGGGATGTCGTTGTAGTGAGCGTCAAGGCCGTGGACAAAGCGCTCCTCACGACACAGTCAGCAAGGCAGGATTTCGATTATTGGTTCGAGAGTTGACTAACTATCGTGTAACCATCAAGCTCGATCAAGAACATGGCGACATCTAGCTTATGATGAATAATTGTTGCAAGTTCTTGTGCCGTTAACTGGAAAGACCCTGGGAACCACTCTGGTCAATGTGTTTATTGGTTGTGCGAATCCTTGAACTCACCATCGCCCTCAAACGAGATCGTTTGTTGACCACCATCCCCACCCTTCACTGCCAGCGCAACACCTTGCGTTGCGACGAGACGAGGCCAATGTGGGATGGGAGAGTTGGTATGTTGAGATAGGTAGTTATAATAGTCAGCGGATCAATCTGGAGTAATATCTTATTCCACTTCGGATGGCATCTTCCATGTACAGGACGCGCGTCTTCTTATCGTAATTCTCGTGGGCTGTGTGAGCCCCTGTCAGCTTTCCTAAGTCAATGGCCGATTGGGTACAATGCAAAGGCCATCATGCTTTAACCCTCCTAATGTCAAACTAGCTTCCCGTCATGAACTAAAGAACCCGCTCCCAATATGCCGAGTCCTCCTTGAACAGCAAGTCCACGAATCATTTTGCTAATGGTGGCTAAGGACCTGTATAGCAAAAGACCACCCGGCCTACTGATCTCACGACAATGAATGCTGAAAGCATTGACCCCACGCCCAGTACTTTATGCGCCATATCATTTCCCTATGAGTAGAACATTGTCCAATGGAGGGAGTCTCCGAACTACCTACTCATTACCCCATCCTTACAACGAGCCACAGAAGTCAAGGTACTACGCTAAAGAAGTGAACAGAGTTATTACCCAAAGTCGAATTGATCTATGGCAAGTTATAAAGCTTTGGCGGCACCATTAATTCAGGCCAGTAGGCATCAAAAGAATACAAAACCTGGTCATTGCGTGAGTGCTGGTAAGGTATGCAAGCATTGCCTTTAGCTGCATGGCGGGTGGTAGTAGAATGGAGGTAACAGTACGCCAAACTTCTTATCGTACATGATAGTAAAACTACGTCATGATCATACATTCTGCAGGACTTAGTGATGACCTGATATGTGGATTGATCTGATAGGGCATTGGTGCGAGTGAAAGATTCCTTTCTAACACTTCAATACGTGCGAATTGAGCTAAGGACGTATAGGTTACAGGAATTCTTGACCGAAGGATGAAGAAGGTCACATAACAATGGACTAATCCTAGCTCAGTATAGAACATGCATTAAAGTTTTAGAGTTCCAGGTTTCTAGTGCGTCGGCAGCAAAGCCTTTCTAGGTTTAGCGCAGTATAGGGAGGTAGAACTAAGTTTATATGCTGATATAAACTCCATAGTCTTATTTCACATACTGCACTAAACCTAGGAAGGCTTCGCCGCCGATAGATGGAGATAAAACGTTACCTCATGATCGCCGTAACTATCGAAATCCCTGCACGGACCGAGCAGCATATGTAAAGTTTCCACAATGCTGTTGAGGCGGCAGGCTTATAGGCTGACAACCTGAAGTTCGATGTATACTAGGAATTTAGATCTAGAGGGAGCGAGGGTGCAGTCCAAGGCTGTCACCCCACTGCTGATGACAATAGCTTTTGTATGTCTTGGAGGTGGGGTGACGTTCCTTTATATGTATTCCATACATTGATCATCCCGTAACACTTCGGTCATCGAGGCGACATTTGGACCAGGATAATGCGAAACTATCAGTGCTTGCCACACTCTAGGTTCCACGGCTATGTGGTCGGGCTTTACTGACTTTCAGGGACCTTGCTTCACTTGTGACGTATTTCATTCCAACAGCAGACTCATCAAGATCTAGGCCTCAAGGTCAAAACTAATAACGACACACATAATGCACTTCGCGTATCCTGCCTACCAGCTTTCCCGGAACTTCTGAGACCATTTCATCCGCAGGCACAACAATGTCACTGTTAGCGATAACCGCTAGCCAAGGTACTTCCCGAACCATCTCAAAGCTTGTTCTTCCGCCTCTTGACTTTGGCGATATTGATTTTCGTTATTGGGGTCTACACGGACGCAGAAGCCGTGGCCAGCTCCTGGATATATGACCACCTCTGTCGAAATGTCTCTCAAGCTCTGCCAGGTAGTCTTTATGACGTTGATCTGTGATATAGGCATAACCAGGTCTTTATCCCCAATAGCAACTGACACAGGCTTAGTGACTTTTCTTGCATCGCCAGGTAGGCATAGGCCACTGGGGTGACCTGTAAAAACCACATCAACGAGCGGTTTACCGTCTGCAGTTTTGGCATCTGGATGTGTAAGGGCTAGCACTGGTCTACCTCCCCAGCAAAATCCGGCGGCTCCAATCCGTCGTTCAGGTACTTCATGTAAACGAACAGCCTCAAAAAATGACCGGATTTTTGGCCATGCGGAACCAAAGCTGTTATATATGAAGAACGGCGCAACCCCATACACGAGCTGAGCGACATACCATCTGGAGAGAATTAGTCAAGAACAATGAAGAAGTTAAGTTTGTTCCAACTACGTACGGTTTCCATAACCAATCCCAAATTGTGCTGGTTTCTCCTACTCGAGGCATAACGTCCTGTCTTGATTAGTTGGCTTCAGCGAATTGTCGAGGGATATGCGTGTCATAACTTACTAGAAGCCATAGGGGAGCTGGTCTACCGTCCATGAAGTCGGGCAAATACACAAGAAGATCTCCCCGGGATGCATAGTGGTCGGCAAGTAGCCTGTTGTTGACAAACTCCCAACCGTATGCATCAGGCACGATGATTACGATACCCTTGACCGGCTTGTCTGATGGGGTAGCAACGTAAGTTTGTCGTCCAAACATTTTGCGCACTTCTCCCGTGGGAGTTCCATCACGAGTATGACCTTGGAAACATTCCGAACAAGACATTTCGTCGCCTCCAGATCATATGCTGATGTGATCCTCAGTAACATATAACAAAACACTGAAGTAGAATATTGTGTTGCAGATCGAAAGTGAAAGTCAAAGTGAGGGGGCTGGATTAAACAAAAGTTGATCCAATATATACATATTGACTCCGTAGATAGCAATTCCAGCAAGGAAGCAGATCGCCGATCAAGGGGGGCCGACGTCCTCGACCTACTCTCACCGAGTCGCAAGCGCCAACTCTAATGACCGGCTCAGCCGGCTCAGCCAACCCCCGTCATTAACATAAGCCCATCCTTTGAACATATTGTGTCCAATCATTGCTTGCCACTTTACTAGCTCTGCTGAGATTGGCTGCGAGGTTCCGGTACAGAGAGGCCAATGTAGCATGCCTTATCCTTGAAATCAAGAGCCCCACGACATTTCGCGACCGTTACTTATACCTCGCTGTAGCCAGGAACTAAGTGTCGATGATGCACATGGTACTTCATCTAAACCTCTCACCAAGATATTCTCCGCTCAACATTTCCGGCTTGTAGGCAAGCATCTTCACTCTTCCCAATGCCGCAAGTAGTCATCATCGGTGGTGGGCTCGCGGTAAGTGTTTCTAACCTCATGCTACATAAGGCATCGATCATTAACGGAGTACAGGGCCCTGTCCTGGCTTTGGCCTTGAATAAACAGGAAATTTCCAGCGCCATATATGAGCTGCGGCCCCGCACGTACAGGTCGGGAGGCAACATTGCCATAGCACCCAACGCTGCTCGAGTGCTCAACAACATTGGTGTTTACGGTCGACTACGCACCCAAGGCTTCAACTATGAAGAGATCTCCTTTGAGAACGGTTCGGGAAATGTGCTAGGGAAGTTTCTGAATGGAAGTCAAAAGCAGTATAACTTTGCTGCTCTCCGCATCAAACGATCTATTGTGCACGACGAACTTTTGGCCGCCTGCGAGCGACGCGGTATTCCTGTTCACTATGAGAGAAAATTCAAGGGCATTGCTTCAGAAACGGATCAAGGTGCGACTGCCTTGTTCGAAGATGGAGAGGAAGTCACGGCTGGATTTGTTATTGGATGTGATGGTATTCACTCAAAGGTGAGAAACCATATCGAAGCTGTCCAGCCGGTTTTCAGTGGCCTGATGGGCATCATGGGCTCTACAATGGAGGCAGAACTTACCTCGATGCATGCAGAATCGCACCCTTCTCTCCCTTCCATGATGTTTGGCGCCAATGGCTCTTTCGCCATCATGCCATCCAGCTTCGACGGCAAGAACATCGGATATTTTGCTACTATTGAAGCGGAAGATCGCAGTCAGGAGGAATGGTCTGAGTTGTATCAGAACAAGTCTGAACTCCACCAATGGCTCACTGGTCGCTTTGCCTCCTCTACCTCACGTTGGCCGTCTCTAGTCCAAGAGCTTTGCGAGAAAACCCCGCAAGATACTTTGACAAGCTGGCCGTATGTGTTTCTATAATGGAAAGGCTTCTACCATACTTGTTTCTGACCTTTGCACAGATTTTTCTCGGTTCCAGAACTTCATAACTGGAAATCTACTGCCGGACGAGTTATCGTTATCGGCGACGCAGCACACGCAATTCCACCAACTGGCGGCCAGGGAGCAGCTATGGCATTCGAGGATGCTGAAACACTCTCTTACGTACTGGGGCGCCTGAGTGACCTCCGTCTCGCTCATCCTGGGAGTAGTCACAAGCTGTTTGCGGGAGAAATTCTCGAAAAGTGGCAGCGTCACCGCCAGGATCGCATTGTCAAGGTTTTGGACTTCACTTCCAAGAATGGAACTCTACGCAAGAGTAGCCCGCACGCATACGAACAGGCTGCCAAGGAGTGGATCATTTGGGCTGCTTTGAAGTTGATGGGTCCTGAAGCTGGTGCAAAGTGGTTGTATTCCTATAACGCGGAGAACGTGCTCGGAGTAATCGCCTAGTTCTACGAGCTGTCGAAGCATCAATTGTCAATTCCTTTTGTTTCCTTGTAAGCTGATAGGACACCACATAGCCTTGTAATAGGTCCTTCTCTATAGCTCACGTAATGAAGATATCGTCCAGACGAAAGTTGCTCGGGAACTAACTATAGTCCTGCTATTCCTCAATCGAACGTTCCCCATTGCCTCTGTTCTCCTAAGTAATAACTCTGCATTGTATGCCAAAGATGTACTCTTAGTACAGGAATTTGGACACCAGGCTGACTATCTAAGATTTCCAGCTTGGCTCAGCATGTGTGTGAGCCACGTTTGTGATACAATGGAAGGTATTGCTTGGCAGCGGGCCAGAAACCTGCTTCTGTAAACTCATGCAGCCACTAACTTAAATTATAGACCACCCGACGGCTTCTTCCAGGCAAACTCCAAACCCAAATCTTCCTTCACACGCTAGACCTAAAAAGGCTCTGCCGCCGCAATAAGATACATAATTCAAGGTTTGAAGCGCTATCGGCTCCAATATTATATGCGGCTTTCATAATAAGAGTCACTGTCGTACGTTTATAATTCGCTCCCAGAACCAAGTCCCGATGAAGTTTACATTTATATATCTCATAGCCAATTACATGTGTAAAAACTAGTCCTAGAAGGGTTGTGCATCCGTGACAGGATAAAGGAAAACAGTGGTCAAGCTCCATTCCCGTTAATGTGATAATACATGCAAGAACCCTGATCAACGAACAAGATAGGGTGGATCGTCTGAGAGACTAAGCCAAGACCTACTGCGGCTTTCTATTCAGGGATACATGCGTAAATGCCGGAAATCGATTTGTCCATACTCAAACCTGATGATGTCGTTGAGGTTAGGTCAACGATGTTGAAGTCCTCGTCCTTTGTCAACCGAATCCTTCCAATCTCCAGAACCAATTGTTGCTGTGACGTTGCAATTCGTCTTCTCCGGATGCAACGGGATCAAGGCAACTATGGATGACAACGATTTCCTTTGATTTCAAGACCTAAGTAGCAGTATATTGACTAGCGTGCCAAGTTCCTTTTCATCGTTAGAAGATTGGAAGACGAGTTAGAAGCATCTGATAGACCGTCATCAGATTTCGATCGTCATCGACCGCAGCGACATAAAGACAAACGACACGGCTACCTTCCCTCCACAGCCCAACTCCACAAAATATTTAATCTGCTTCCTTATATATCCCAAATGAAAGTTTCATGCATCTTGTCTCCTTCAGCTTTCTGACCTTTGATAATCCCAACAATGGTTTCTTTCGGCCTCTCTACGATACCTAATGCAGGCAATGTGCTTGAAATTGCGATAGTCTTGAAAGAATGGGTGTATCCGCTATCAGCCTTGTAAGATCGTTGCATGATGGACCTACTCCAAGACTGGACCAGCAGCTACACTTCGCTTTAGAAGTTAGCCTTGTCCATCAGCACCTGGAATGAGAAGGAGGGAGATTGTACATGAATTCATCTTGACGAGGCCAACTTCGAAACTACAGTGCACTACCCCAACAATCCCCTTGCCGTAAGAGCCAAACTATGCCAGTTATCTAAAAGAGATAAATTTACCTGGAAAGAAATAGGACCTAGAACTACTTTTTATTTATATAATAGATTTTAATTTTAATTATTATAATTTATTTAAACAGGCCTTTTAATATTAAATTAGATTAAATCTTTTTATTATTTTATTATTTTAATTTTATATAAAAAATCAATGAAAATAAATAAAAATATTTTATAACCTTAATAGTAAAATCAATAACCTAAGCTGCTACTTAAAGCTATTATATTCGCCTTAAAAGATTCCTTTTCCTAGCTAGCCAGTCTCCCACTTCTTAATCGTGAGGATAGCGTCTGTGAACTCATCCGGAGCTTCCATGGGAAATGCATGCCCAACGTCAACTTCTCTCCTCTCGCAACGACCAGAAAAGCGCTCAGCGTGTGCAGCAGTACCGCCTGGTTTCAAAGGATCCTGCCGTCCATCCAAAGTGATGGTCGGAACACTTATCTTCGGCTGAGAAGCCAAAGCATCCTCCAACTTCTGCAAAGCAGGGTCACCTTTCGCATTACCGAAGCAGAATCTGTAAGCGTGAATGACAACATCGACAAAATCAGGATTATCAAAAGCATCTGCAGTTCGGTTGTAAAAGTCTTCTGAGAATACGAACGAAGGGGACCACTGCTTCCACAAAATTCGACAGAGATCTCGTCGACTCTCGGTAAGACATGCCACTCCCCGTTCCTGCTGGAATAAATGCTGATACCAACAAACACATTCCAAACTCGGTGAAAAAGGCTTTTGATAACTTGAAAGATCGGCAATGTCGTAACCCGCGTATGAAACGAGTCCGACGACACGCTCGGGCCAGAGTGCAGCTGCAACGCATACAGACATCCCGCCCCAGTCGAAGCCACCAAGGATTGCCTTTTCGATGTTCAAAGCGTCCATGAGTTCGACGACATCTGAGCCCAGAGCCGCTTGCTGGCCACTTCTCATCGTTGAATCTGAAAGGAAGCGAGTTGTGCCATAACCACGGACATAGGGAACGACGACTCTTGCACCGGCAGAGACGAGTTTCGGAACAACTTCATCATATGCATGGATGTCGTATGGGAAGCCATGATATAGAAGAACAGACCAGCCTGATGATGGGCCGTGGTCGTAGTATCCGACTTCTAAGGTTCGTGTCTTGACTGTTTTGAGTGACATGGTTGTATGAAAGTGAGAAATACTTAAATGAATGGTGATATAATTTATGGCGCTTTAATGCGTGGTGTTTTATTGCTTCTCTACGCCTTGTGGTTGACATGTCTATCATTCCTGATACAGCATCATGACGTCAGATCAAGGAACAGTATTATTAATAATTTAAATAGTAAGCACAGTTCTACTTCGACCAACCACCAAAGTTAACGTTATGCCGATATATGCAAAGAATACTCTCTTGAGGAATTTTACTTAAAATCCATCCGCTCTGATCATTCGTTCGGATGTCCATATATTCACAGGGGTGTTCACGCTGGCATTGTGTCTAGGACCTTCATTCTTTCACTTCAAGCTCTTAAGATCCTCTGATATTTAGCAAACGAGTAAGGTGCGCGATGTAGTTCTTAGCTATCAGGTCTACGACTCAAAGTGACACTCTCATAAACACAGTTCAAGTAGTTGCCAAAGGTCACTTAAGAAAGACACAACAGTGAGTTTTCTTAAATCCAGGATAAAGCAATCATTGAGTAAATGCAAAAAGTAGTTTTGTAAGCCTAAATATGTCTCGTGCAACTGAAAGAAGTCTTTAGAAGATGAGATCAGGCTGAATATATTGACATGCTCTTCTTCGATAAGATCCAAGGAAATTTCTCCTCTCTTCTCTCCAAGAAATCCCCAACAAGCTTGGTACAAACATGGATGGCCATCAGTCTCGTCCTGTTGTTTATAGTGCCGCTGGATGCCGAAATGCCGATTGTTCAGCAATATGGCCTTCATCCTTTTCTATTGAGCAACGAAGCCTTCAACAATATCATGGACAGGCAGAGGGCTAAGGAATCGGATGTTTCTCGCTACCTTGCAGGCCAAGGTCTGTTCATGTGCCTCAGTCTCAAATCTGTCCTCCATTGAATCTGAAACCTGTGACCGTGGTCTTCTTGAAAATCAACTTCCCCGAGCTTAAAATTAATGAATGGCGAAGAGGCATCTTTATGAATTTTAACTCTACTCAATTTTAGCTCGATAAATGCTCCCACTGTCCATTGGTTTATGTTTTGCTAAAAGTTTGTCTACAAATAACAGAAGCCTATTTCTTGTATATGATCTCTCAACGATTGGATCTACCAGTAATACCTGGTAAGCTTGCTCAGTAAGGTAGACTGATGTAAAGCCAAATTGTCCATGAATGACGATTGGAGTTCCGATAGCATATAAACTTCTTGAACGGGGGCCCATGATCCAAAACTAAGGATATTAACTTTCAAATGAATGTACATAGAGATCATGAGTGAGTCAAGAACATCTCTCGAAGATCACTCAATAAATATGGCTGCACTTCTCAGTATTCACGGCTCAAATTTGCTCCTCAAGTTACCACCAATCTCATACATCAACCAGCAACCATGTGTGTAAATACAATGACACACTTCACCTGCATATGGTGTAAAGAGCTCTACGACTCACGCATGGAACAGACCCTATGTCATCGTGCCCTGGGTACTTTTGGCTCCTGCGGAAAGATGTCAGGTGCGAACAAATCCGTTTATCATCTGTTTTGTCCCAGTTGCCCGTCAGAGAAGTACAAGAAAGCATCATACCGCGATCCCAGATGGAGTTGGGAGTATGAGAAACGCAGATTCTGATGGTGTGGACACCCACATTCTGCCAAATTAACCTTCGTTATTCTCTCACATCGTCCTTATGTGATATCACAAAGGGCACTATCCTCAAGTGGTTGAGATGTTTGAGAATTTTGTGTTCTCCGATTTGGCAACAAAGGAGAACTAGGGAAGCCACCTCGAGCAGTATTTGACTATGAATTGCTTCATCTTTACACTTGGCTAAGGACCAAGTGAGACAAATCAAAGATGTTGATTGAGCTGATGCTCTTTACTGTTATACACTCCAAAACTCTGAGGCGATACATCATCCAGAATCTCCTATCAGCTTCCACCAAGACAGCTTCAAAATCTTGCTACGAAGTTGGAAATCAACGAGTCTCAAAGCTGCAGCTGCCTCGCTGAAAGTTCATCAAAACAGCTGGTCAAAAATACGACTTGAGATAAACCTCAGCCGTGACTCATTTACCTACTCTCCCAAAGAAACTAATGACAAGATGGCATTGCGTTTCCTTCGGCTGACCTTCTCATTGGCTGGTTTATTCCTCAGTAGATAACTTTATTTCAATTGCAACTCTGGCTTTGGGGTCTGTTTACAAAGATCTGATACTCAGCTTATGGCTAGAAATAATCCAAGTCAGTGAGGATCAGTTTGAGTGTGGTGGTGATCCTGCTGCGCCTCGCACAGCCACAGTAAGGCAGCAGGACCAACAGAACTTGGTTAGCCTGGGGTTGTGTATAAAGCAACCAGAACCCACTCTATTCTAGAAGGGTTTTGAGGTTCTTTTAACTGAGCAAATAACGCTATTCCCACTTTGAAGCGACACATTAGCACGCAACATCAATTCACATCCGCAGTACGATACTGGCACTTTTCATCATTCAGCATCGCACTCAATCTATAAAGTCATCTCAAAATGTCTTCCTCCAAAGCCACAGACATTCCCGAAAAGGTTCCAGACCTCCCCCCATCATTCCAAGAAACAATGGCCTCATCACCCCCCATTTTCAAAACCCAATTCGCCTGCATGACCTTCAACATGCTCGACCGTATCCGCCTCGTCAACTTCACAGAAGCAGAAGTATCAGGCATCAAAGAAGTCGTCGCGCAGCGGTGGTCCCCTGGTCTTTCACATGTGCAACCCTACGGGGAGTCAATGGAATTCAGGCTTCGCGGAAGACCTTGGCTGCACAGATCTGGTGGGAATGATGATTCCAGGAGGTTAATGCTGAGAATTCTGGAGAAGTTATTTGATATGGGTTGGGTGTTACAGGGCGCTATGGAGATTACTCTCAAGTCGGAGAGCAAAGGTGAGTTTTCTAAATCTCATATGAACTTAGCTAACATATTAGATTCCCTGATCTTTCGAAAACAAGATCCTATCCCGCCGCCCTGCGACTGGATCTGTGTATCCTTTGACAACAGCGATAAACTGAAGATCGTAGACTCACCGCCCAAAGACCTCACAGACGCAATACTTCAAACATTTGGTCATGATGTGAGACGTAAAGAAATCACACCTGATAGGGTCAAGATGCATCTTGCAAACATGCCGTGGAATCCTTCAGGGACAGATACTGTGAAGACGAGGATTATACTGCTCAAGCTAATTGAGACGTTGGAGAGGTGTGGCTTCACGATTTACGCCACGATTGGATCAAAGGGAGAGGATGAAGGGGGGGCACAGGATTTGTTGGTATGTCAGAGGGTAAAGGGTTGGATTCCTGGGGCGCCCATATGGCACCGGTAGATTTGTTTTTGTTCTATTTCATCTTCTTGACCTGAACGCCAGCAAAAAGGTCATCTGTTGGGACCCTTCGCTTCTTGTCCAAAAACAACTCCCGTTTCCGATTCTTGTTTTGCTCGGTGTCGGCTTCAACCTTTCGGCGGATACACACCAAGATCTCCTTGATAGTCATGGGTTTTCTATCGATACATAGGTAAATCAGCCATCAACTTCTTACTAGGATATAATACAGAGTGCATGAATGGTTTATAGTTGATATCCCATCTAATCTGTCTGTGTGGCCAAAACTGAAGAGCTAAGACTTACCAGCGGCAGGAACTGAGGATACTTCATCCTCGACTGAGGCGGTGGGAGATTCGCAAGGGCCAAAGCCAACTCTGCTGCAGTGATAGGAAGTGTAATGAGAGACACGAGGTGGGGCTGGCCATTAGGCCCAGTGATGGTGAGCGTCTGATCAGGAGGAGCAGCCATTTCGTCTTTGGAGTTTGTTGGGGAGATAGAAAGAGAGAGCGGGGGGGAGTTTTGACAGAGCAAAGGAAGAGAAAACGGCTCAGGATGGGAGCTGATGATGATGGAACACGTGAGATTAGGTAATACTCAGCACGGGGAGGCTTTTGCGAGGCAAAACTTGATGGCAGTGACAGGCTCTCCCCAGATAGAAGGCCTCTGACTCACTGGCTTCCAAGCGCTGCAGTATTTTCAACGGGCATTGCTGACCCAATTCCTCCACAATCTCTAATCCAGGTCTTTTCAGAGCCAGCTTCAACATCAGCAACATCGTCTTTCGTCCTCTGCCGTCTTGAGTTCTGTCACTTGGTCAAATTTCTCCTTTTCAAAGAAACACATCCCAAAGAAAAGATGGATTCTTCTACAGACATTCTGGCCACTAGCCGACAGAAAGCCACTGCCGCCAGTAAGTCTAGCGCGTTGAAGAAGGTACTCACAGCTAATGTGTATATAGATTTACAAGCAATGTCGATCAGAGAAATCCTGTCCAACATCCATCGCAAAGTCAGGCTGAATAGGAGGAGACGAAGAAGGAGGATGTTGTCTGCAGCAGCCTCCCGGATTCTCTCGCAGCCTAGAAGACGCGAAGAGTCCCACCACCAGAGGACTTCGAGGAGTGTCGCTGCACAGCAAGATCAATGCTGTTCGAAGCCATGTCAATGGCCGTACCTGCAAGCCATTGGAGGTATTATAATTCTTACATTCTGGTTAGCCCTGTACTAATCAATTAATAGAACGCCATCGCCGAAGCAGAGAGAGGGGTGAACGAAGAAGGAGAAGAAGAAGACGACACGGAGCCTACTAAGAGGCGTCGCGTGAGGAAGTAGATGACTGGCACACTGAGAATGGACTAGCAAAAGTGTGCGAAATTCACTCCAAACTCCAAACTCCCTAAACTTTAGGATGATGCCTTGGTGAGTTTAGGTCGACTTATACGAGTTGAGGCCAGCTTATATGAGTTAAGACTGATTCACATGAGTTTAGACCAACTCATCTTAAATAGAACACATCAGGCTCAGGCTTCGCAGCAAAGAAGGCCGAGTAATTGATCTTGCCAACACCAACCCTCTCAGATACCCCGTCCCTCGCTTCTCTCAGCAACAACACGTTACAAACATCCAACACACTGGTAGTTCCAAACCGACCCATATCCCATCGCGGATCTCCAGTCTCATTAACCTTCTCAGTACTTGGCTTCACGCTCTCATCAGGTGCCTCAGGCAAGCGCCTGCGCTGTAGCCACTCTTCTTGAAGAATTTCATACTGCATTCTCATCGGATCACCATCCCAGTACATTTCCCAACCAATGGGTGGAGGTGCAACGTATGGAAGACTGTCTCGAGATATGGCCACCAGGATGTACTTGACTGCAGCATTCTGGACTTCTTCGGTTGTCGACGGAATGTTGAGATGTTCAAGCGAGATGTTGAGACTCAAACTTCCAGCACGATAGCCTTGATGGTAGAGGATACGCTGCCACGGCCGACGGTTGTTGGCTGATCGATCCTCATCGTTGACTCCTATCTGGATGAAGTTTTCTTGTATAGGTGACGCTAGGTACGACTCAGATGGCTTCTCACATAGTCGAACTGACACCGCTTTTGCACGAAAGTATAAAGTGTCTTCGAAGGGTAACTCCACGATAGGCTCATGAGGAAGATTGATCGGAAACTCGAATTTCATGTCTGGATACGCCTCGTGCACAAAGAGATGCTGATTCCGGTCCTCGTTATGCTCAACTGTCCATCCATGCTCGTAGCAGTCAATATGCAAAAGAGACCAAAGATCAGTCTTGTGCAACAAAAGACGTGAACTCTCAGCTTGGCGTCTCGTCTCGTCGATTTCTTCCTGCGTTCTCTCCACTTGCACAAACGTCTCCATGAATTCGTCAACTGTAGCTGACTTCAGCCACATTATCATGCTAACTGGCGTATAACAAACAGCGTTATGGAATCCTCTACCACGATATATAACGTACCCTTGCCAAGCTGCCCATGACCAACTAGGAAACAAAATCTTTCCATCTGGTGATCGTCGTCGAGAAAGGGGTTCTTTGGGATACCATAGGAGAGATCTTGTGAGAGCAAATTCCGGCATGGCGTGCCAGAACTTTGTATTTGTGCCGCGACGAATAAGGTCTGCAATACCGATAAAGGCATTCACGGCGTCGGACTGCCAGGTCATATTTCTCTTCGTATAAGCATCAACAGCGTGAGCGTACGCTTCCCAGAGTGTATGCCCCTTGATGAGAGGTGCATCGATTGTATCTGAGCTCGGGATGGCTTTGTATTTGTACAATGGGGCACCATCCTCTGAAGCTTCGCCAGTAGTCGGGTCTTCGCCGACAAAAATTGTCATGTCATCTTCTGTTGCGAAGGCTTTATTGATGTATGCAGCCTGAGTTGGATCCGACCATATACGGGCCCACAAGTTGTGGATTCGAGATGTTAGCTGAAGATGGTCATTGAAAGGCGTCATGGTGTATGAAATGGGGTCAGAGACAGGAACAGTATCCTCGAAGCAGGCTCCGTGGGGACAGACAAAGCACATCTGCGACTCGGTGAAGTAGACTGATCGTCTTGAGAGGACTCGTTCTTGGAAAGTCCACGCTCTGGTATTCCACAGTCGATCTTCGATATCGCAATACTTCTGTCTAGCATCTTGAAATGCGACGGCAAGAGTGATTCCTTGGAGTTTTTCGATGCTCTGCTCCTGTGATCGAGGGACACCAACGCCTGGGAGCCCATCGGTGGGGTTGGCGTTGGAAGAAGCCATGATTGATAGCATTGCGTTAGCGTAGATAGTTCCCATATTAGATATGATTCTAGCTTTGTCGTCCTTGTCATCTTGCATGATACACAGAGCGTCGACCCAAATATAACGGACACCAAGCTCTCTCGTAACCTTGATAGCATCAAGAATAGTTTGTGGAAGTTCGACGTTACCCAGACCTCCGGGTTTACTGAGCTGATCTCTTGTTTTAGTAGTGTACTGTGTCTGGCTGCCGGTTCCCCAGACATAAGAAAGACAGATATAATCGAATGGTGTGGCGACCTCCTTCACACAATTGTCAACCGCGTCGATGACCCGGAGTGTGCTCATGAGAGGCTTGAGATATCCAGTAGAGTCGGCTTCTGTTGGTTCATGATCCTTGTTGCATGTCTGAAGCCAAACCCCAAGGCGGAATAAATCAGCAGAATCCTTTTGAACCGCAAGACCCTGAAGAGGCTTTAATTGATCTGTATCGTTCTCTACAGGATGTATCACCAGTCTTGAAACCTTTGAACGATCAAGATCTGAGAGTTCGACTTCCAGCCTTAGAGGAAACTCCAGTCCATCATCCAAGGTGCTGATGCTCAATTGCATCCCCTGCCAGTCATCAGGATGAACATCCGCGAGTGTCCCACTCTGAATGACTCTCTTTCGCATCATTCTACAGAAAGAACAATGACTGTTCTCATCCATGACCTTGGGGATGCCGTAAACTGAGATGCGTGACTGTCCTGGTAGTTGATTGCCTGGTAAGCCTCGTTGTGATAGAAGGACTTTGAAATCAATATGTCGACACATATCGCAAAGATATTCAGGATCCGTCTCTTCAAGAACGGGCGGGTCAGCGATGAACCACTCCTCATCACGCCCATCCGAGTCCTGAAATAGCCCCCATCTGCGTATAAACTGATGATGCTTATACTCATCAAACTTGGCCGTTTCCTCATCTTTCACTTTCTCATCTGACTTTTCTCCAGATTCTTCTTCAGCGGAAGAAATATGAATGCCGATTCGACTGAGCTCCTCATCCGTCATACCATCGACATCTGGCTTCTTTTCCTGTATAGCCTTATCAACATTCTCCAGACTTTGTCTTCCCCTTTTCTCGCCGAGTTTCTCCCAGTCGCTGATCATAGCAGCGGTCTCTCGTGATTGTTCCAAGGTCTTTCCATCTTTTTCTTCCAGGGCCTTTCTGAGGACTGTTCTTGTTGTATGGTCGCGAATGTTTTTGGAAACGACTGATTTTAGATTCGGTGCCATTGTGAATGACTTTTGTAGCGTGTATACTTTGATAATGAAGTGAGATAGGGAACGAGGTTTAAAGAGAACCAGGGCCTTTAGCTAGTCTTATATCTGCCGAGTTCCGTAGGGCTTCTTGCTGCGGAGCGTGATCCTTGCATTTCGGGCAGCTTATCGTACTGCGCCACGGACACGGACACGGACTTCGGCATACTGAGGCTTTATGCCATTCAAAACTGCACAGAAGTAAAAATGAAACTACCCAGCGCCAAAGACCAGTATTTGAGAGGTTTTTTATTCATGGACCTATGTACGAAAATAACGGACTTGGCCTATACACAAAGCTCAAGGGATTAAGATAAAGCAACAGTAAACCACAGAGATCTATAAGTTCGCAAGAGTCTGTGAACTTTTGGAAGTTCGGCCAGATTAGGGTCAACAACCAAGTTTGAACTTACTATATCCCATTAGCTTGTTCTCTTAGACTCAGGCTCAAGAGCAGTCTCTTACTACCACCATACCCTTGCGAATCTTCACATAGACCGTTTCTGCTGATAATTCTTCAGTAGAGCTTAACGTGAAAATATTGTATCTATAAAACATTGAGAGCCAGCGTTTGATCTCTACCCCTCATCATTGAAGATTAAATGCCGTGTTAACTTTTACATATCATGCCGTAAGTCATATCATTTCTGATATAAAGCCACCGGCGTGATTATACCCCATGAAGCAGTTGGCTGCTAATAAACTGTGCTAGCCCTGCTATACTTTCCAACAATATATACCCCTCTCAGCGATATTACATATAAAGCTAGGCCAATAATCTCAAGGACTATAACAACTAGACCGGCAATAAATGTGTAAGACTGTAAGTTATTAGTATTTATTAATACACCAAAGTCAGAGGATTATCTTACTAGTTCTATGCATAGAGTTGCCCCAGTATAGCTCTGCCGGGTGTTCTGGCATGACCATGACCACAGGTCCCAGTCACCCTGAAGCACTTCTTTGTCGATGATCAAGTAGACAGTTGCGGCAACCCAGGCTGCAATCACAGTACCAGAGCTGGCCAGCACAGCGACGGTATGTACCCAGCCGTCGCGCAATGATTGGGGCTATCCTGATGTTAGAATGGGCTTTGAGTAGTCTTTTTGCGAACTCACAAAACTGAGATGAGTCGCTATAGCTATGATCTGGACAAAGGATGCAAATACAGCAATTGCTAGCATTAACCAAGTCGAGAACATATTGACCGAAGCCCATTGAGCTCCCCAGCCATCCTTGTTTCTATCCACAGAGTTGGTTGTTTTTTCCCAAGTATTAACTCCATGGATAAGTACGCTCAGAATACTGAGATCGAGCAGAAGGATCAAGATGCGCAGGCAGAGTCTGACGGTATCAAAAGCTCCCCGACGCTTATTCCGTGCGTGTCGCCTCCTGAGGAGAACATGTTGATCGGAGGCCGGATAGAATGTCTTCACAGGGTAGTCGTCCTCGACTTCGTCATGAGGGTCGAGTCGGTTGGAATATGACTCGAAGGCAGATGATGTACTAAGGTCCATGATGGTTCAGTATTGGGTATTGATGTGACTTGCTTGGCTCGTGCTCTTCAATTGAATTAGGTGCGCGGGCCATCTTCTTATGCTGTAATGTAGATTCGACGTCAATGAGAGCCTGACGAATTTTCGCGTGGTGGTATCCCGATCATGTCAGCCGCAATTCGGCAACACCGTGCCTTGAGCCTTGGTCCCTTGGATAACCAATCATTTAGTGTCTAGACAATGTAAGTAAGCTGACTATCACCTGTCATGATAAAGCTTGATCTTTTAACTACAATATGCTCACTGCATATTGGCCAATCTAGACCATTTGGGGTAGTCGAAGATGCGGAGCTGGGTCATTAGCCAGACTTGGGCGAGGTAGCTCCCATCAGCCCTGTAAACAAAATTCGCTTATTGCAATTCACAGTTAACTTGTCAGCATGGGAGAGCAGCTTGATTGGGCAACACGTTTTTAAAGTGGGCGTGGCTGTGCTCAGCCCTGTTCCGCTCACATCTGACAAGACTGGGATTAATCCGCTTGATCGCGGAGGCCAAACATTAGCAGCGCAAAAACAATCGTTACAATTGTGGCCGGCGCAAATCACTCAAGCGACAGTTTGGCAAACAGACCCCAAGAGTCGGAGTTGCAATTGGCTTTTTGTCATTCTCATCAAAGTCTTACAAGTCTAGTATACCACGCTCCCCTGCTCTCCCTAAAACTCCAATGCCTTCTACCACCGCCAACCATGAGCCAAATTCTACAAGCAAAAAAACTGCCGTGTTCTGTCATGCCGCCGCGCCGTTTTTTGTTTCGCCCGAATGATAATGTTACTAGTATACAAGAATGTCTTTTTCGTGAGTGGCTATTATTATCGCTTGCGTGTGTCCTTGCCCTTCCTCTTCCCCTTCTTTTTGTCCTTGGGGAGTTCGAGTTTCGTGTCTTTGAGTTGCTCTGCCATTGTGCTGAGCATGTAGTCGTCAATGGTGTGCATTTTGTGGCCCCATGCGTTGTACTCTGGTTCTTCTTCCACTTGAGGTGTGTCGAGGTCATCGAGTCCGCCGTCGAGAACAGACTTTCCGGCGGGAGTGCCTTGTCGCGCTGTTGATGTGCCAGAGGCATTATTGCTGGGCTTCTCGGTGAAGTCAGCATCGTCTGCTTGGATTTCCTTCTCTGCGACACGGGCAGCTGCAACATCCTCTCTGTCTTCTGCTTGTTCAAGCGCCCGACCGACTCGTCGTTGGTCAGTATTGGTGTCAGGGCCGCCGAGGACTCTATCTAGGGCGGCGTCTGCAGCATCCAATCCTTCGCTCTTCGTGTCAAGTTTGTCGCTGAGGACGTCCCGCACAGAGAGTTTGTTGAAGTAGTCAGTCGTGAACTCTCCTTCTTGGATGACCACATCATCTAGCATCTGCTTCTGTGAAGCTTTGCGAAGAATGTTGGCTTCAATTGTGTGTTCACTGACTAGACGGTAGATGTGTACATCACGAGTTTGTCCAATACGATGACATCGATCTTGACACTGCTTGTCCATGGCGGGGTTCCAATCTTGGTCGTAAAAGATAACGGTATCAGCACCTGTAAGATTGATGCCGAGACCGCCCGATCGAGTAGACAGGATGAAGCACAGAATTCGCGGGTCATTGTTGAATCGATCGGTAAGGATTTGTCGCTGTTCCACCTTGGTAGCACCATCCAGACGGAGGTACTTGTGACCGTGTATGTTCAAGAATTGTTCCAGAATGTCCAAGACCTTGGTCATCTGTGTAAAGATAAGGGCGCGATGACCACCAGTCTGAAGCTTTCGCAGCAGCTTGTCTAGAACTTGGAGCTTTCCGCAGTCGTATTGTAACAGACGCTTATCGGGGAATTGGATGCTGAGTCGCATGCGCCCTTCATGCCAAGGATCGGGTGGTGCTTCTTTCGGTAGGAATGGTGCCCATCGGACGGGTTTCGAGAGTTTGAGGTCCTCGTCTGTAAATGCTTCAATTCCTTTGCGACCAAGGACAAATTGGTCCATGTCTCTGGTCACAACGGCCGGTGTAACACATGAGAACTTCTCAATGGTCGTCTTGAAGCTGTCGGCACGTTGATTGACAGTCGGTATCATAGACTGAATGAGCCTCGATTCCTCTTCGAACCAAGACATTACCATACGAGGGACTTTAGGACGGGGCTTGTATGGCCTCTTGTCCGTACCAATAGTTAATAACTCTACCAAGTTCTTGCCATAAATGGGTTTCTTCTGGCGGCGTAGGGCATTAAGATATACGCAATGTTGAAGCTCTTCAAAACGTCCCCATCTTGCGCCACTCTCCAAGTATGCGATATTCGATGCGACTGTTGAAGGATCTAGGTGGTCGTTTGCTTGGTGTGCTCGGGTTCTTTGAGCCTCTTTAAGGTCCATTAATATTCGATGAGAGCTGAGTTGTGAGATTCGCTCGGCTTGTGTGGTTGATAGGGATTCGGATTGAGTGGGAATGAGGTTGAGAAAGCCGAGGCTGACGTCTTTCATTGGCTTGGGATCAAGAAGTAGCTTCTGAACCCTTTGCTCGATAAAGTCGTAGTCTGAGACGACCGACTTGCTCATTCGGAAGGATGTCATGATTGGTCGGTCAACGAAGAGATCTGGGTGATTGCAGACCTTTCGCAGCTGCATGAGACAGTTGATGATGGACAGATAATTGCCAGAGTTGAGTGTCTCTTTGGTGTCGTTCCGTGAGAGGAACCCATCGTAGAGCTCACGTTGTCGCTTGGAGAGTCGGCAAAACTCAACATGCTCATACTTGGCAGGCATTTGCTTTTCAACGTCGGCTTTCAATCTTCGTAGCAGATAGGGTCGCAGAACTTTGTGCAGTTTCGAGATGATAGCTCGTGCCTCATCGTCCATCTGTTCTCTTCCACTCTCAAGAATTTGTGATTCAGGCTTTGCGAACCAATCGTGAAACTCTTGTAGGTCGGCGAAACCACCAACACCATTCTCGGCTGGCATGAGGAAGAAGAGGAGCGACCAAAGCTCTGTAAGGTTATTCTGGAGAGGTGTGCCGGTGAGCAGTAGCCTGGCCTGAGTATTGAAGCCAAGTAGCGTCTGCCATCTTTGAGATTTGAAGTTCTTGATGTTGTGTGCTTCGTCAAGGATCATGTAGTGCCAGCGACGTCGCTTGAACACTTGTTGATCTTGAAGAACAAGCTGATATGAGGTGATACAAACATTCCACACATCATCATTGTTCCAGCCTTGTCGCTTGCGTTTTCGTTCCTCTTGAGATCCGTAGTATGCCAAAATTTTAAAGCCAGGGCACCATTTCTTGAACTCCATTTCCCAATTGAGCATGACACTGGTAGGGACTACAACAAGATGCGGTCCCCATACCTCGTGTTCACATGCTAGATGTGCAAGAAGAGCGATAGTCTGGATTGTCTTGCCAAGACCCATTTCATCGGCAAGAATACCGTTGGTGCTGTTGGCGTAAAGGCCTGCCAGCCAATCAAGTCCATCGCGCTGATACTCTCGTAGTCTGCCTCTAAGAAGAAATGGGACATCGATCTTGTGGTTTGATGATTGCTGTGGTGAAGCAGATCGACTTGGTCCAGTCTTGTCTACAACCATCATCTCCCCAGAAGAAGCCGTGTCCAGCTCAGATGGCTTGGTTTCTGATGTAGGAGGGGGAGACATACTATGAGCACGACTGGGAGGATTAGTAGGTTGTTCTGATGCTGATCTGTGGTTTTCCGAGGGCAGAGTAGGTGCGGGTTCTTGTTCCTCGGTGGGTTCTGTCATGACAACCTCAGTGTCTTGTGGCGTGGAGCCCTCCGCCGGGGCCTCAGGGATGGTATCGCCATCGATCGGGACATCCTCAGCCGCGTCAGGTGCATTAGTCTCTAGAGTCGGTGTTGGGGTCTTCTTTGCAATGTCGGTGCCTTCAGTTTCTGCCACTTCGGGCTTCTCAACAGAAACTCCCTCAACCTCACCGTTGGCCTTTGGCGTAGACTCTTCTGCGTCAGCCATCTCGGTATCTCCATTCTCAGTTGGCCCCTCTGTCGCAGCTTCATCGTTCATCTTCTTCAGCTCTGACTTGCCAAAAAGAAGTCCCAGCAGGCCACCTCCAGCATCTTCATCAGACTCTTCTTCCGATTCATCGTCTCCCTCCTGATCACTCTCCATATCGGTAGACCCCATATCATCATCCATGTCAACAGACTCATCACTCGTGTCGGCATTTTCTGTCGCGGTTGCTTGGGCAGTATCGACTGCATCAGTGTCATCCCGGCTTTGTTCGGTGATCGGTGTTTCCGCGTCCGGCTTTTCGAGTTCTGGTATATGGGCATACTTTGCTCGCAGCTGTTCTTGTGTCAAGTTCTCATCACCAACATCCTTCAAATCCTCCTCTTCGTCACCCTCTTCCTCATCTGATGACATTATGTCGCTGTCGGGGTTGTCTTCGCTATCTCCGTCTTCTCCCGACGCCAAGTCAAGGTCATCGTCGTCGTCGTCGTCCATGCTCATTTCGTCACTAAGATCATCGAATCCATCCTCTTCCTCTTCCGAGAGTTGCTCAGAGTCCAATCCTGCTCTCCGGGCTTGCAGCTTCTGCTCAGAGAGGTTAACAGCTTCATTCAAAGCTGCCTTGACCCTCTTCTGCTCTTCTTGTTCCCATTCGGCCAACCTTCGACGATTGACTTCAGCACGAACATTCTCCCATGTACCGAAAAGTGCCTTCACCACAACACGATATCGAGATATCCATATCGCCCTTTGTTCCGCTTCGATCTCTTCTTCTGACTTTGGTTGGCGCCGTAGCCACTCGTCTCGGCAGGCCTCGGCCACTTTCTTCGCGGTCAATCGATGCCGTTGTTGTTCAGCCAGCATCAGTTTTCGAAAGTTCATCATAGCCTTCACCATGTGGTCTTGTCGAGCCCATTGCCTGGGCGGCTCTTCCTCTGCTTCCGGGAGGAATACTGAGCAGCGCCCTTGGGAGAGTAGCCCGCCAGGTTCGACTTCTTGTTCAATTCGAAGAATGGTGCGTGCGTCCTTGGCGGCCATTTCATCAGTATAAGGAGGGCCATCTTCAGATGCAAGGAGTCCACCTTCCTCAACAGGGATGTCACCAGCTCGAGCCCAAAAGTCTTCAAAGTTCGTACTAATCTTGGGTTTCTTTCGGACTTGATCAGGATGCACTAGAGGAATATCGCCAGATCGTCCGACTCGTAACTTAATGCGGGGCGATCGATTGGTAGCATTTTTCGGTTCTTGAATGTCGTCTTTAACATCGCTAAATCGTGCGGATCTTCTTGATCTGGTTGAGGCTTTTGGAGAAGGGCTTCGGCGTCGGGTGGAACGAGAGGGTCGGGTTTCTGTAGGCTTTTTTGAGGATTTTGGAGTCGACGCGGGTGTTTGCTTCGAGGGAACTTTGGTGGCGGAGCTAGCTTTGTGTGAGCCGTTGGGCATCTTTCTCGAGTTGCCATTAGTCAACTGAATTTCTGCCTTTGGTTTGGAAGCATTGGAAGTTGTGCCAGATCGTCTCGCGCTTCGAGTTTTTGTATTTGTTTCGATTGGGAGTGTATTGATGCGGCCTGATTTTCGACGTCCATTTTCGGTGAATGACGTTGGGCCGTCGGCAGATATCTTCTTCCACGGTGGCGACTCGGGCTTGATCTTTTTTGGCGTACGTGGAGGTGTTGATTCTCGTGTGCGTCGTCTTTTTGCAGGTCGTTCATCGTCATGGACATGACCGTTTGGCTGTGACTCTGGTGCATCGCCGTTCGTCTCATCGTGACCATTAGTCATCCCATTCAACGCGTCATCACCATTGGCATGCGCCTCGGGCGCGTTCTCGTCCTTGATGGCATCAGGGTCCGACTTGGGCTGCACGTTGGCGGGCGACGCGGTCTCGGGCATAGTCGCAACGTGGAGACAGTGGACGCAGTGGGCGTTTTCTCTGCGAAGCTATCATTTGCGGGGTCGAAATTAATGTCTACAGAATAGTAGCGCTTCAGCGGATATTCATACAAATTTTGCACATGTTCAGATGCCTTGCGGGCGAACTGTGTGGAATTTAGTGGTAAAATCCAATGTCGTCAGCAAAACTTTTGAGCTGGGGAAGAATCGAAGATGCACGCCCCTGGACCTCCAAATGAGCTAACCGAAAATGGCCCGAACGCGCTTGTTGATGCCTGAGGCCCAATTTTCGGTTGAGAATCATCACAGCCTCCATTGGCTAAAGCTTCAACGAGCATCACATCACGTCACAGAGCAATTGGTCGCCGCGACACTGTCACTCGGCCGAGGTATGCTGTCGGGAGGATCCGTTACACGCTCAATTGATCGCTAACTTTTCAGATGCTCCCTCAACGAATTGTGCGGGCCTCGGCCCTGCGCAGCACCATGACGGCTGCTCGACGACTTCCCACGATCCAACGCCGAACCTTCCTCCCCGACCAGTATACCGACAAGAAGGTCATTGACCAGAAGTACCCCGACCCTCCCAGCTTGAGCGAGGCCGAGGACCCCGGAATGGTCAGTGATGAGGGATGTGAGGAGGAGCGAAGCTGATAATCTCGCAGAACGGCGGCTACATCAACCCTCCCCGAATCAAGCGACAGTTCCGTGACCCTCATGCGGGCTGGTGGGATCCCCAGGAGCGACGAAACTTTGGTGAACCCATCCACGAGGATAACGATGTTCTTGGAATCTTTTCTCCCTGGGAGTACACCTGGACTACCACTGGTCCTGGTGCTGTCATGGTCGGAACTTTTATCGCCGTTTTCCTGAGCGTTACCGGAGTTGTCTACCTCAACTATCCCGATCGACCTGCTTATCCCCGAGAGTTTGAGGGTGGTCTGGAACGAGAGCTTGGTGGCCCTGGAGCTACAAGGGTGAGTGGTCAGGGATCTTGGATATTCGTATGCTAACAGCTATAGGCTCGCATGGAGGGTGATGAGGAACCTTGAGAAAATACTCATTTGTACATAAGAAAGAATGGATCAATGGATTAAGTTCAATGGATGTTAGAACCGTGTACCAGCAATTGATTGAGACGAACTGACATGATATGGCTAACAAATGGCTTGACTGTGTAAGTAGTTTGTGGCACGTACTTGGCATAGTCAGAGCCCAGTGAATGATTGCAGTTAATCCCTAATTGCTATTTGCCCAGAGAGTATCCCAAACGTTCAGCTTGCACTGAGTCAAACTACACCAGTGTCTTGTCCTTACCGGTGCCTCTGCTCCTAAAGCCTGCCATGGTCCCTGGAATCAGCCCTATGGACCACGTTTAGTCCCTAAAATTGGCCAAACAGGCTCCTCGTCACCTTCCTACATACATAGCATAACATCTCAGGCAAGAGCAAAGACAAGCCCGTCATGTCGTCAATAACATCTCCTCCAACTCTCATCCATCACTTCTACTCCCCCATATCATCCATCCCATCAAGATGCGGTACGAGGATTGGGATGTCCTTCTTTTCGAGGAGGGCTCTAGTATTCCCTCTCGGGAATTTAAAGTGGCATGTCATGTCGTTCAGCATGCGGGTAAGTCGATGTTTGGAGTGTACCAAAGGCCAAGCTAATCATCACAGAGTCCATGGGTTCTGCTCTTCCAACCCTCACGTGTTTTGTGCCTGGCCTCAACGCAGGAGTTCCCTTTCGTCTGTCTATCCACTCTTGGAAAGCATTAAAGGATTTAAATGGTGATCATATCCTCAACATTAGCAATTCGGTCCTTGAAACCAGGCTCTTCATCGATGGATCTCTTGTTGCGTATGTTTCCCATTTGGCTGCTGGTAGAGCATGATGCTAATATTGGCAGATCTACATCCGCCACTGGCAACATTCGCTTCCCGTTGATCATAGATAGACAAGGTCACGAGAGCCTCAAGTTCCCCATCTTCCAACAGCAACTGCTCTATCAACGTCACTGGAGCCCAGCCGACAACCTCGGCCGTATCAAACTCCTCGTCAACCAACGCTTCTCTAGTGCTTCGCCGAGCGTTCTGTTCACGGGCACTGTCAACAAGACAGTTGTGTTTTCCTTTCAACATGCACCTCAGCACATTTTAGAAAGCCTTCAAATAGCCTGGCCCAATCCAGCCATGTGGACTCGTCAACGCCAACCTTCTGTACCAGCTTCTACAGATACTTCCTATGTCACCTCACGTCCACCACTTTTTGCGCGTCGTGGACAACCGGGCCCGGAACATATTAACGATGCCGCTCTCGGAACTCTGCCATTTTCTGGTAACCCTAATTTTGGATGCCCAAATACTCCAGTGAACGGGCCAATGTCACCACGGAGCTACGTTCTCGTCCCGCCGGGAAGAGAAGGATCACCATATCCGTTGGCTTCCGAGGTGCAGCCTCATAGAAACCACGGACTAGCATGGCCGATTTCTCCAGTTTTCACCGACGCCACGTTTAGGGTGGATCAGACCCAGAATGCATCGCAACAGTACCCCCAGCCGAACAGCGCTCCGATGTCATTTGTACAACCTCAGCTACATAGTCCTGCGATTCAAGGGTCGACCGAATTCGGCCGAGGAACCCCAAGAAATCCTGCCAGGCTTATCTTTGCACCGAAACGCAACAGTCCACAGGAGTCTTTCAACTTGGATGTTGTTGAGAGGGCGACAAAGAGAGCTCGAGCCAACACTCCAGAGTCTGCAAAGACACTTAACCACGAACAGCAAAATATCAGCCCTCACTTTGACAGTCCTTACGAGTTTGTAAACGTAGATGAGGATATCATTTGATCTTAAAGGCGGCGGTCTCCTGTAGTCGATTACGGGACGCATCACATGGCATAGTAGGGGGGCCTGTTATCTCACTGTTTCCGACATTGTTTTCTTGTCCTACATGTAGCATCAACCCATGTTTTATCACATATCAACTTTGTTGTCTAGCTGGTTAGGTGCACAAGCTTAGTTCGACCTTGACAGGCAGTCGTTAACATAACACGCGATGATTCATCAGTTTCGCGAAGGTTCCGGGCTTCCGTCTTAATGCCTCGCATGTAAATGACTTTACAGAAATATGAATGGCAGGCTACTAGCAGCTTATATCACCTTGTACGACAGTTGTAACACCAGTCTCGTCATGTTGACTCACTCAACGTGCAAGATTCTAGGTCGGTCATTTGACCTCCGCCCTCCGATCCAACGTTCATTCATTACAAAGCTGGGTAAATTCGGGCTCGGGGTTTATTGTAAGTCCGCATGCTGCGAAACCTCAGAAGTAGGGACCGTTCTGACCATCTTGTTCTCTTCTAAATGATCGAATTGGTTTGGTTAGGTCGCACAACTTCTCATCCTCAAGCCTCTTCTTATATCGTGTAGCCCATTTGCACTCAAGATACAACGAGATTACTGCCGACCTGATACGATTCGTGGCTTTCGTGTCGATCTATGCTAGTTCGTCAAAGGATCAATTGTTCACATAAGCATCCGCCTGGGCCATCGCGCAATTGAGATGAGATTGGCCACAATCATTGATCCCAAGATATACGGGCTTACCCACGGCTGAAGCTGAACGGAGACTCCGACAGTCATCCATGACTTATAGACAATCCGAGCATCCTCAAGCCTCACGGCTTCCGGCTTCCGCTAGGCCGCAATTTCTGGTCTGGAGGAGTAAATGCGCTACACGATCTTATCGTTCCACGCTTTCTCTTGGTCAAGGCCGCTGAAGTCATGGCAGGCCCCCGTATGCATAAGCGGAATGCCACACCTTTGTGCCAGGCCACAAGTGCAGGTGAACATCTTTTGTCAAGTCCTGTTGCTGTAGTTTTCTCTGGCCCCCGAGGTGAGACGAAAAGTTCATCGACTCAGCATGAACTTCCTGAAAAGATTCCGTCGTGTTACATTGCTCTGCAGGCTTCTCGTGGGTGGTTGATGAAGCTAAAAGGACGTGTCTTTCCGCATGCTTGGCTGCTGTTGTTGTTCTGTTCACTTTCAACGGCACTCGTTGACTCTTCAAGATGGCTTCTATTATGTCCGCCCCAGACTACTCTATGGCTGCGACGAGTCGTTCGCACCTGAGTGTACGTCTACCAAAAGAAACTCTCTACTCATCTTTGAGGGAATCTTCTCGCTACTTCAACTTTGACTCAGAGACTGCCAAACTTGCTCGGGATGCTGATGAGTGGCTTGCAACGCATCCTAACGGTTCGGGATCTAAGGAAAAAGATGTCAACGGTATAAGTCGACCTTCATCAATTGCCCCAAGCAACTTTAGTGTTCGATCTTTACCAGCAGACTACAGTATGCCAGAGTATCATGGCAGAGACTTTCCTCATCCTGTTATGGGATCAGTGCGTCACAACGAGATTAGACCTCGATCTGCTGCTCCAACGGAAAGCACCGAGAAACTTCGCTCATCGCCTCCCGTGGACGGTGTTGAGCCCACAGGGCCTGATCAGGAGTATCCCACTGGAGTCAAGCTCGCCCTGATCACCCTCGCTCTCTGTCTCGCCGTCTTTGTCATGGCCCTGGGTAAGTTCATCATCCCATCAGTGACCTCGCTCACACATCAGACAACTCCATCATTGCAACTGCAATTCCAAGAATCACCGATGCTTTCGAGAGTCTCAATGACGTGGGGTGGTACGGCTCAGCATACATGCTCACAACGGCCGCACTGCAGCTGTTCTTCGGTAAGCTGTATACCTACGGCAGCATCAAGTGGACCTTTTTGTCAGCCATTGCTATCTTTGAGGTCGGTAGCCTCATCTGCGGTGTCGCCCCCGACAGTGTCACCCTCATTGTGGGACGAGCTATCGCCGGCGTCGGTGGCGCTGGCATATTTGCTGGTGCGCTCACTATCCTTGCCTTTTCGGTGCCTCTTCATAAAAGACCTATCTATACTGGTCTTGTCAGTGGTATGTGGGGTATTTCCTCCGTTGCTGGGCCTCTGCTTGGTGGTCTCTTTACAGACAAGGTTTCATGGCGTTGGTGTTTCTACATCAACCTTCCCATCGGCGCCATTACCGTCGTTGTCATTCTTTTCTTCTTCCCCGAGCCCGAGCGTGATATCGAGCCTGCGACATGGCGCGTTCGCTTCTGGCAGCTTGATCCCGTCGGGACTGGCATCTTTATGCCCGCCATCGTGTGTCTCCTGCTTGCTCTGCAATGGGGTGGTGTCGACTACGACTGGGATGACTCCGTCATTACATCCCTCTTTATGCTGGCTGCCTTTCTTCTCATCGTGTTTGTCTATGTGCAATACAAGATGGACGAGAACGCCACTGTGCCTCCTCGTATCTTCAAGAAGCGCACCGTCTGGGCTGGCGCCTTTTTCTCATTCAATACGGGCGCGTGTTTCCTCACAGCCATGTACTTCCTCCCAATTTGGTTCCAGGCTGTACAAGGACAAAGCCCTATCATGTCGGGCGTGAGAAACCTCCCGATGCTTCTCGGCATCGTTCTCTGTGCCATGGCCGCCGGTGCTGCCGTCACTGTCTGGGGCTACTACACCCCCTTCATGATCGCCGGCTCAGTTCTCATGGCCATCGGCTTCGGCGTCATCACCACATTTGAAGTCGAAACATCAACAGGCAAATGGATAGGCTACCAGCTTATCGCCGGCATTGGCGTAGGCGTTGGACTCCAGCAATCTCTCATCGCCGTCCAAGTCGTCTGCGAAATGGTCGACGTCCCCACAGCCACAGCCCTCATCGTCTTTGCTCAAACCCTCGGTGGTGCGCTCTGCGTTACAGCTGGCAACACCGTCTTCACCAATACACTCATCAACAAGATCAATGAGCATGTGCCCGGTCTGGATCCATACTTTGTCATCGCGACTGGTGCGACCAACATCCGCAGTGTGATCAGAGAGGAGTGGCTTGATGGAGTGATTCTCGCGTACAACGACGCGCTGACGACGAGTTTCTATGTTGGTGCTGGAACCGCGTCGGCGACGATCATTGGTGCGTTGTTGGTGGAGTGGAGGAGCGTCAAGGGTCGTGAAATTGAGATGGGAGCGGCTTAGGTAATGGTCTGGAGTGTGTTTGTCTGATAGTGATGCTTGATGTCGGTAAGGGGACGGGTAGAATAAAAGGAGGTTGTTAGGGTAGATGATAGCAGAGCGTTCTTACGAATTATGACGATTTGTTTAGTCTTTAACTGAGTTTGACTGTTGTTTACCGTTGCGTCTTGTCTGCCAAGATGTGCACTTGAACATTAAATTACCCTGCACCTATAAATATTTCCGGTCTTTATTCTCGGGATTTGTATAATCTCACAGGTCTTCTACTGCATTGTCCTTTATCCGAAATCGTATGCTTTCAGTTCGAGTCATGGTTCCTAGTCTACCTATGTTGGAGTCGTCACGGTCATGGTCATTCCCAATCTCAACTGATGTATATTGATATTCATCTACTCTGAGATTGGTTTGTAGTGCATTCATAAATGAGAGCACATAAATCCAGAAGCATCCATAGACAGATTCACAAATAAAGGGCTCTTAGTTCCTGGCAGAAAGCTTTATCTCATTTCATCATCATCAATTCAGGAATGTCGTCGCGATTAAGCTGTTTCCTTCCATTTTCAAAATGTAAGCTCTTAAGCTTAAGTGAGTGGAACCAATGAAATCTCGAGATAAATGCGGGGAGCGGCCATTCCCGCGGGATATCATGTGACGCACCACAAGCCAGCCAACGCAAATGTGGGGCGATATCGAAACTCAGATCCTCACCAAAAACAACACGAAAATGCCTCACCAGAAGAACAAACATCAAAAAGAAAAACTCAGGGCTCCACCGGGGATTGAACCCGGGACCTCGCGCATTTTCGGTTTCCCAAAGCGCGAATCATACCACTAGACCATGAAGCCGAATATTAGTTATTATCAATATAGTCGCAAAAGAACAATATGATCATGGTGTTGTAGCGAGGGAGAGTCTCCAGGCCCCGCCACCGTCTGACTGTCCACTCTCAAAAGCCTATCAACAGTTCCCACCCTCCCAGTACACGTTCTCATGCTCGTCAAGGTCACTCTTCCCTGTCTGTAATAGGACAATCTCATCATGGTATCTCAACCTCACGAAACTTGAAAGCGAGCAGCACATCATAGCAAATTGGAATAAACACATTTCTCACGTGACCAGTCCATTCTGTCCTCCCGTAAGCATACATGTTGCTCTTCTGGCATACACTTTTTGCTGTGCTGTGTGTCAGATGAGGCTTTCCGGGCTGTCGGAGCTCCCCCGCATCACCAACACCGAGTGGGGCCGTAAGAAACTGACACTCAAATAGCACGACAAGCTATTTCTTAACTAAGTTCATTATACGCAGGAATATAGAGTAAACGCGATGTATAAAACCCCCTTGTTAAAATTAGAATCTATCGACAGCCAACAGTACGCGCTCTATAATCCCTGCCTGTAGGAATGACATAACCAACATGCATATCACCCTAGCTTAGGGGAGGAAAGAAAACTCAGTACCTTGACCCTAAGCAATAAGAAAATTTAGGTAAATCTAGCCTAAACTTTAGGGACTTTTAGCTAAGTTTATTTTAATACCTTACATTAAGGTCCGGTGTTTTCTTGCCCCTGAGGCCTAGTCACCATTGTGCCAGCCAGCTCCCCTTGGAAGTCAGTTTATGCGCGCCGAGATTTACTTGCTCAAAATAGGGCGGGGAAGGATAGATGTTAAAAAGCCAAAGTGACTACGATGTCATCAAGGAGGAGCTCGACAGCTGCAAAATTGACTGCTCTAATACCCATTCTCGAGTCAGCATGGAACCTCTCTCAGCATCACCATCATCATCATAATGAGACGTGTACTCAGGCCAGCCCGCAGAGCCAGCCATACTTGCAATGTTGGTACAAGCCCACTGGATATCCACTGCTGTTTTAAGCTTGGAGACATCCTTAGATGGTAGTCTAAGCTTTATAACCCGCCCAGAGATCAGAGGGATACCATCTATGGCATTGAATGCCCCTACTATCCCATCTTGGGATGGTAGTTGAGGAGTAGGGTAACCGTTGTCCTGGAATGTACGAACTGTTTCAACCATACCCATAAAGCTGTCGTTCTCCGTGCCAATATCCATTTTTCTGGTCCGCTTGCGAATATCACGCATCATCCAGTGGAATTGTATATCAACCTCGGACATGGGGGGATTATCGCTAATAGACTGGGAGCCGAGAAACTTCAGACCAATAAGTCTATTGTCGAACCAGAAATGGAGTTGATGGTTCAAGCAAATGGCATTCCAGGGACGGTCAGAGCTCCCTTGGTTGTCTGGATCGGCGAGTAGAGGCTCGTTCATCGCCGACCAACTATCTGCGTCGCGTTTCTCTACCATCAAGGTCTCAATTGCAGGCATAAGACTTAAAGTCTTTTCGATCTGGCCAGCATCTCTATTCCAGCTGGCTGGAATTATATGGGCAACCTCTGGGTTGCTTGTTCGTAGGAAGACACAAGCGTTGCCATCACGGACGAGAACAGCCTTTTTGGTCTCCCTGGCGCGGTTCGGTTCGTCTGGCTTGTAGTCGTCATCCTTCTCGTCTTCGGTATAAGGACGCTTTTTGCTTCCTTTCTTGCTTGATGCAGATGCGGACTTCTTTGACGAAGCTTTTGTTGAAGTCTTGGCTGCGTGCCTTTTGAACTGTGTGTTGGCGTAATGGGTAAAGTCTGTTGAAAATCAGCACTGCTGGACGGCAGGATAGAGAATGTTCCAATACTTGCAATGATGTGTGAGCTTTCCCAAATTTTTGAGCATTTCCCGTAGCGCGACACGGCTCTGCGTAGTGGCAGACAAGTTGCCATTTGGTCGCAGTTGACTCAAAGGGACAGTAAGAATGATAGCCACATCTAGTGCTGTGAGGTAAAACTTCTTGTCGCCTGATTGTAACTTTTTTTGAATGGCTTCAGCATGCTCGTGACGCTCTGCCATTTCATCCAGTGGCAGTAGGGATACAGGGCTTTGGAACAGGGCATTTGCCGACAATGTTTTCTCAATCCATATGGCTCTGTTCTGTTGATCTGCTGTCTGCTCCTGTGATGTAATGGCTAGGGGAGGAAAGAAAACACAGGACCTCGATCCTAAACGACAAAAGAGATTTAGGTAATATAGCCTAAGCTTAGGATGACTTTTGCTAAGTTTATTTTGGCACCTTATAGTAAGGTTCGCTGTTTTCTTGCCCCCCGAGGAATGGTCATCGTGAAAGCTTCTGGGTAAAAGCTTATATTGAGGAAAAGAAATACCGTGTTCTTATTCGTTACCTGTGTTTGCAGCCTAAAGGTTAATCTTATAGGCCGCATTCACCCCATAGTTAGCTGTCTGCTCCTGTTCAAAGAAGTCGTTTACCAGGTTTTGAATGCGCGCCTGTCGGCGCAGATAGGGAGGATCGCTCATGCTGATGGTGTTGCTTGATCCTTGAAGTAAGAAAGGGCGACGAGTATTTCGCCCATATGTGTTTTTTTTGGTGTTCTTTACCTTTGTGGCCTTGAGGCTGAAGCCTCTTTTTGACCCCTCAACCCTATCACAGAAGAAAGAAAAAGAAATGAAAAGATATAAAGGTTCTGCCCACTGAACCCATGGAACCTGGAAGCTTTCATGCATCACGTGAAACCTTGCCTGCCCCGCAAGGTCCATATTTGGGTACAAGTAGTGATGTATTTGCGACAATCAGCGTGACAACACGTAACGATAAATTCGTGATTCTTTCCGCTGTTGTTCACTCTACGCTGCGCCATGCGGATATAAAGGGAAGTCAGTTACCATGAGTTACTATAGAGCTGCCGGACGTGCCCCTTCTCCACAAAGTCCTCCCACGATTCGAACTCAAGCCCCAGATCCCTAACAACCACTCCCTCTCACAAAAGCGTACGCAAGCAAGTCGGTTTGCGGGTACAGGTTTTCGCGTATTTGACACAATGCAGACAGTTCGCTACTAGGCCACAGTTTTTCCTGCTGTTGTCAACCAGAGGTGATCCGAGGGCGACGTGCGTCGCCTCCAAGCACTTGGGCTTGCTGCACAGGTGAGATATATGCTGATTCTCGTCGGGGTGTAAACCGCGCGACCAGGCCAAGACTTGGTGTAGCAGAGCAAGTTTGTTGGCACCCTTATGCGATACCTGGACGTAACCGTCGCTCTTGTTCCGGGCTTTGTTTGAGATATGGCAGAAGCCGTCCCGAGACGAGGCGTTGACGATCTTATCTTCAATTTTCTCCGCCGACTTAGTCGGCGACGTCTCGAACTGGCGTCGCATCGCTGATCTCGCCTGCTCGATTCGACTATCAGCGTTCGTCCAAAGTTCGAATGGCCGTTGCATTCAGGGGCGGCAGGGTTAGGGGCATCATAGAGACTCACCTCTTGTGGCTTTAACTTAACCTCCCGTCTGCGCGGGCGATTCTGGCGCTTCTTCAGGCGCCGGGATACAGGTCCGAGGAGCGAGGTACGGACCGGTGATATTTTCTTCTCCTGATCCTTGACAGTGTTTGTGGCTTCAGTGTCTACTTATAGGTATATCAGCGATGAACCTCTTTTTCAGATCAAGTCCTGAGCGTACGGACCGTATGGGATCGATGTCCTATGGATTAAATTTGTGCGTGGTGTGAATAGACGAGGATCTTGTTGCGATGAGAAAACTTGGTTTTGTTTGGTAGGCTGAGATTTGGCAAGAGCGGAGGGTCCTTACGGTAACATCCACTGACCTTCCTGGGACTTGACGATTCAAATGTCCAATCCCCACAGAGCGCTCCCATCCTGGCCAAATGTTGTTTCCTGCATAGAATGCTGAACAACAAACGTACGTCAACGGGCCTGGCTTTAGGTGTCGGCGCTGTCATAGTCTCTCTGGATGTTGGTCTCGTCTATTGTGGAAAGGCATACCCTTATTCTGCCAATCACATCTTGCATGGTACAGCGTTCGCTGCTCCTGCCGTCAGTGAAGTCGGACTCTCAGTCCTTGACACCATCTGTCTCACTGATGAAGACGGGAGTCGTCGCCCCCTCGTTATGCAAGTCTTGGCGTACCTCTTCATGGACACATACATTCAACGCGCATCCTGGTCTCCGAATACATCGACCACTGGACACGACTGTGCAGCTGAAAAGGAACCCAGTTACCCCCGTCAGTTTGAAGAAGGGAAATGGTTCACATCCCTTCGACTGTGGCGATCGTTACATGAGAGAAGTAAACATCAGAAACGGGTGGTACAACTTGGACCTGCAAGATTCTCTGGGAGATTATACATTCGAATTCAAGGATTCCATCGCACCTATGCTTCAAACAGAACCTAAAAACCGGCCAACTGCCAAAGAGATTCCGTAATAGGGTCGCTGGATGGTTCCCCTGACTCTGTCGAATCTCCTGGCCCAGGCGGCTCGTTGCTCTTTCTTTTGTTCGGCTTGACTGGCTTAGAGGTCCTGATTGAACTTATAGTCATAGTCATCAAGACTGCATCTTTATCAAAACGTAGTCTACAATGCAGACAACTCACATCACTAGAATAACTCTTTCGCTTCATTCTTTCCATCCCTATGGCTATTTTTGGAGCTGTCCGATTTGCAGGATTCATACCATTCACGCTTCGCTCTTCAGTCACCCTAGGTAAACAGTGTCTAATCAGGAACATCCATGCTAGAAGACGCCAACAAAACCCTGTCTTCTGATGCCTTGAGTAGGAGCTTTGAACCTCCTTTATCTTAGGCTCCGAGATCCGGCGCTGGTACCCTTTTTCATGCCTGGTGGTGGTAGACCAGTTACTGGATAGTCACTGAAGTTCCCGATCGAGACTTCTTGGTCAGCGTATGCTTGTTGCTACCAGTTCACACCACAGCCTCGTGCACTTTAAGTGGAGGGAATGTGGGTACATTCATGACCTTTCTCTGCCGTGTCTTCCCCTTTCATATTCGATCCTAGTGGAGGATTCATCTCAATAGGTTGGGACCATGTGTCGGCATCGTGGCTGTTCAAGATTCGTCGCCTGCGTTGTTGGCTTTGTTAGCGGGAGGTGCCCATTTGTTGGTTTGATAGGATGCTGGCTACGGGGTAGTGCCTGACATGAAGTTGTTCGGTGGGAAGTCGTTGTGAAATCGTTAGGTCGTCGCCAGTCGTCGTCGTCGTCGTTGTTGTTGTTGCTGCTGCTGCTGCTGTTGCTACCCGCTGCGTTCATCTACGACTTTTCTGGTCATCTGGTTAGGTACTAGGTAGGCATGGAGGCGCGCTCTCGACTGCAGGACTGGAGGGGGAGGGGGACTCGAATACTACCTTACTCATCTTCATCCTGATTGGAAATGGATAGGCGCACGCAGGCTTTTCCACACCGTTAATTTTAACGCTTGAGAAAAGATACTTAACACTTGACTGGACTTCTAGCATTGGCTGACTTGGAAACGTGCCTTGGACCGCTCTTACTGTACTGGTACCTCGAAAAGTCGTCGGGATTTCCCTTTGAGTCGAGCCTGCCGCTATTTCGGGTGACACCACAAACTCTTTATGAGTACAGCAACTGATCAAGGAGGTATACGACTCAGGCTTATCATTCAACCTTTTGCCATGGTATTGACGACGAAAGGTGTAACACGTGATTGCAAACGCCTACAAAGGTCTGAGTTTCTAATGCCACCAAGCTTATCAAATATTGGCAACTTTCTTACCATCAGAAGTTACCATCGAAGTCAGGTAAAAGCCAGGGAAACGCTCTTATCGACGATGTAAGGGCTGGAAAAAGTGGCAAGCCCATTATAGAAAGGTTTACGAGGCAATCAGCTTGATAGCGACCTGGATGGCAGGTTCGGAGATGGGCCACGGTTCGTGTATCAACTGGAGCATGGCGTTGGGGTATATTGGGTCTCTGTATGTGTATGGAAGGAGGGAGAGACTACACCATCTTACAACGATATTGTCACCAATCCTGAGTCCATGTACCAACAAGCTGCATATTTCAATCCCCTTTTTACGATTATAAGGTCTGGGTGTTTATTGTAAGCAACGATTTCTCAGGTCTAACAAAGCCAACACAACATGCTAGGCTTTTTGTTCCCAAAGCAACCTTTTACAAGATCTCTGCAAAAGTCTCCAACAAATCAGAGCCTCCCCGAGCTCTATCACTCTGAAGTGCGCAGCGGAAAGGAGAGGTGGTTGTGAAACTCGTCCCACTTGATAGAAAAGAAGCCCTTGAAGTTGCCCTCCCGAAGAATCTTGCAGTCCTCCTTGTGCCCGTTTTCCTTCCACCCTCGAAGCTGACACTTCTGGCCGCAGCACCAAAAGAAACCGCACTTGGCACACTTCATCAACTTCGCCGCTTTGTTGTTGCATCCGTGGCAGGTTCTCATCCCCTTGGTAAAGGTAGCGTGAGTTTGAATTTTGTCGCTGAGCTGCATCATGTTGTCGAGGGAGATCGGAAAGATCGGAAAAAGAATTAGTATGAGAAGGTGTTGAGGGAGAGCATACTAACCTTGAGGTACTGGAGGTCCTCATGTCTGATACCGATGGTCATATCCATGAAGAGATGCTTGACAGCGTAGAAGATGACGATAGTATTTCCAACTTGAAGCTTTGAGGGGCCAAGCTCTACACCACGGGATTCTGTGTAGATAGCGATCGGAATCTCCAAACCATCTCGGTCCTTGACGGTGAGTCTAACGCGGAGGTCGATATGGACCTCGACGATCTCACCGATGAAGACCCAGTGCTTGCAAGGCTCCCAGTAACCGTTGTCTCGCTGACGGTAGTACTGGGTGTCGAGGTTGTTGTCCCAGGCTAGATCTTCGAATCCTGGGAAGTGATTCTTGTCTTGCAGATTCGCGAGTTGGGTGTCGTTGGAGGCCATGATGCCCTAGTTGACAGGGGTGGCTTGATGTCACTTGTCAAGATCTTTGAGCAGACTTGAGAGAACAAGAAATGGATGGGAGGAGGTAAAGAGAGAATATTTGGAAAATGAGGGAGTGGGAACTGGGAAGAATTTATGGCAAGGCGGTGGGGAATGCTGTTTAGAACGGCTGGGTGCAGCATTTGTCGGCCCCCTGCAGTGCGACAGACAAACAAACAGTTTGGGTCTCTCTGTATATTCAATGGCTGCTGAGAAAGTAAGATCTTTGCCAATTCTGGTAGATAACCAGTTTGCTAGTCTTTGCCCGTTTGAAAGTCCATAGACATTGTGGCGTTTACACAGGGTTCTCCTCCGTTGTTTATTGCTTCATTTGGTGACAAGAATTGCTGACGTATTAGCGCAGATAATAGAGTTTCTGTATTACTAACAACAATCGCAATAAAGGAGGTGACCCTGGAAGAGATCTCTATATACCCAGTAGCCTAGGTAGTCATGCGATGTGAGCTGCCATTACACTAGAGCGGGCTTCAAATTGTGGATTATGAGATGTGTATCTTCGGTTGATATAGGATAAATAAAGACAATTCGTAACTAAGGTAGGGAAGCAGCATAATCTCACAGTGCCATCACATGGGCCTATGTTAAGTATGATTTCAAGAGTAGAGACGATAGTTATTTGAGTAGGTAATGCCTAATCACAGCTAGGAAAGCGGAATTGCACCATACACCTCTTTCAATTGGTCCCATGTAACGCTTTTGCCATAGATAAGTCCCGCCACCATCTTCCCAGCAAAGAGAGCTCCTCTGGATGAAGACATGTACTGACGATAGGTGATCTCCGCACCTTTGGAAGCCATGTATGTGGAAAGGGGCATACGATTAGACTGCCCTACAATGTCCGAGTCGGGGTTATCAAGAGGTGGCTTCCTTTCTTGCTCTCGCTCTATCTCCCTTATAAATTGCACAACCAGACTTTTAAAGTCGACCATGGGTTGATTCTCCTCATCTGACATCCCTGGAAAGGTGGCGAATTCTGGACACACAGACAACTGCTCGAGAGGAGCCGCTTGCGCACTACTCCAATCGATAATTCCAGTCAAATTGTACTCTTTGTCAAACAGCATATTGCCATAGTGTAGATCGAGATGACATAGAGGGAAAGGGCCCCGGACACTGTCCTCAATGATCATGTGGGTGAGACCTGATTTCAGTACCCAGCATGCTGTTAACCAGTCTGGGTCGTCTGGATGCAGGTCAATAGATTCCCGGTTTTCGGTTTGTTTCTGGTTGTAGAAATATTCGAACGACGTTTCCAACGGACCAGGCGAAGCATGCCAATCCATAGCTATGACTTGAACAGGTTGGTCAGCTCCATCTCCACACCAGAGTCGCCCAATGCGGCTGAAGGTTAGGTTTTGAAGTTCTGTAAAGACGTTTGCGAGCTGCTTGGCTACTTTGGGACGATGTTCGTAAGGTACAGTAGTCGCTAGACCATTGGGAAGGGAATGGCCACGATGCTCCATGAACATGTATGGGTAGCCAAAAGGTTGGTCTGTAGACATCTCAAAGCTGAAAACTCGAGGAATAGGGATGGTAGTATGTTGTTGGATTATCCTCATTGTTGCAATCTCACTGAGCAATGATGTTTTGTCGCTGTCGTTCAGTGTTTGATAAGGAATTCGAGCGACCCAGAACACGCTGTCCGAAAATGCAATTTCCAGGACAACATTGTTGAAACCGGATGCGAAATGCTTCAGGTCGACGCTACATGAAACATCCAGAGACAAGCTTGGCTGGTGCTTCCTCCGCGACTCTATCGCGCAAGTTTCCAGGTATTCGAAGTTTGCTGAAAAGAATAAGAGCTGGATTCTCTTGTATTTCTCTGAATTCGGTTTGAGACTGTCAAAACCCTGCCAGAAGCTACTTGGTCTTTCCATCTTGTCTCTTCAGCTGAAAATGGTGGCTCAGGGAAACAGCTTGCCGAATTATGCGGTTAATGAGAACTGAGAAAAATTAGAGAAAATAAGGAACGGGCGTGGAGGAAGGCCAGGAGATAGACGTTAGTATATAGCTTAGAAAGCAGGCGATCCTCAGGGAGCAAGAAAATACTAGACCTTAATATAAGGTATTAAAATAAACTTAATAAAAAGTATCCTAAATTTAGGCTAAATTTAGGCTAGTTTATCTAAATCTTTTTATCATTTAGGACTAAGGTCCTAAGTTCTCTTTCCTCCCCTAGGCGATATAAGGTGGTAATTAAATTTGTTAAGTTGGTGGAGGTAGGACTCTGGGCGGGTGCCTCGATGTTGTCATTGGCTGCCTCGACCTTCTGTAAGTGGACCCCGCGTCAATCCCCGTACCGTGTAATGTGGGAAGATGTTGCTTAATCGACCAATCAGAATGGGTCACTCTGGTGCAATATCCCACCGCGCATTGCTCTTCATACACGCTATACTCACCATCGCAGCAACTTATCTCAACTCATAGTCTATTGCTTGACTTTTGCGATGTCACTCCTACGTTTGCCCCCAGAGACTTTGAGACAGATCTTTGATCAACTAGATTCGTCTTTCTTTCAAGAGGATCTAGGCCGCCTCACAATCTGCAAGAAGTGGTTCGATTTCGCTCTTCCTGCCTGCCTCAAGTGCATCACCCTCTCTCACGGAGCCCTACGAAATCTAGCTATCTCTGCAGCAACGAAAAAGCCCTCTTCGCTCGAAAACAGCCTGGAAACACTAAGTCTCGATCTGAAAGGATATCAACAGGGCATCTCTACAAACTCTTCCGAGCAATTTGCGCAGGGGTCGACTCCACAACCTCCTTGGAATAAAGATGGTTGGGAAACCCCGGCCAAGGCGTGGGAAAAGGGCCTAAATGATGACCTTGCTCAGCTTGCCATTATCGTTCAGCAGTCTCCTAGATTACGGACATTGCGCGTACGAGCCTGGAGTTCTCCCTCGGCTTACCGCTTTCCTCTGGAGGGCTATCTTTCACTGCCTACAATGCGAGCGTTGCTCTCGGGGGAGAATCTGAGCGTTCTAGTTCTGGATCTGTCTGGCACCTCTTTGGACCCTACAGGACAGCAAGTGGACGAACATATCTGCCCATTCATTGGCGACCTTCTTCGTACTCTCCAAACACTCCATTTGCGCATGCGCAGTATCTGCCCTGATGTATTGAAAACTCAAGGATTCGATAAAAAGCTTAGATTAAGCGCTGTGGTCATCAATTTGAGTTTGGATACTCACCAGTCGGATATCACATCAGCGGCTCATTCAGTACCATGTGGCTCTCTGTTTGGCGGATTGATCCAACTGAGGGATGACATACAGAAACAGGCGGAAGTTCTTGTCACTCTCATGGAGTCCCCCAAGACCATGAGGATTCTAACTCACACCCTTCCGCAGTTTGATACACTATCGCTGGATGTTTTGACTGGCAAGATAATGAAACTGGAAGACGATGCAGCATGGGATGAGGATGGCAAAACTGTTCGGGAGGACTCGGAACCAGAGTCCGAAATTTCAGACGAGGAATTTGACGGTTTCTTCGATGATTGATGCTAACCGGATGGTCAAGTTTCAGATCAGCTTCCCATATTGGCTTGGCTTTCCATGTCTGCGGGCTGGCAATATCACCCGTCTGCCACCGAGCTTAAGTGCTTTTCTTTAGCTGATCTAGTCTATCGATCTCATCATCTAGTTAGAGATTAGACTACACAATGATGACCAGGTCTTGATTGTTGAAAATTCAACCCAAAGCTTCCCCATGCATGATCCCGTAAACATATACTCCTCTAACCAACTTGTACCGCCCGTCACCCATAGGCCGCAGTCAAGCCGTAGACAAACTTCATCACCTTGATCATGGATAGAAAACCCAAGACTAGGCATCTTTTGGCGGTTACCAGGAGATCACGACCTAAGGCGGTCGAAATTAGTGCGTCCCTGATTTCAAGCTGACGGCTATCCAAGACAAATAACCTGTGTACACGAATTTCAAGATTGACCCTGTGAGACAGAAACCCCGGAACACTGATTCAGTAACTCCCTTTTCTTGTGCTGAAAGAATCACGTACCTCGTTCATGCGAAAGCTTTGGGATTCTCCGTGTCGGTTGCCGCATGTAGTAGTATGCCTTTGAGAATCAGCAGATTGGTTAATTCTTCCATGATGTCGTCCGTTTCAACTTTCTGTTCTTCCAATCGCATCGACCCAGGGTCTCGTGAGATAGCAGGCGAGCCATATTTATAAACAAAGTATATTCCTTTTTTTTTTTAATTTTTTTTTATGGAAACATTCCTACCGCAAATTTCTTTGGCAGGATGACGCCAATTACAAATGTTCCCCATCATTGACCTCCGGAGTACCTCTGCTCTAGACTGATAGCGAATTCCTTACTCCGAGTCCGCTGGGTCACCACAAGGATAATAATAACATCTGATAAAGGTGGTCCAACCACCGAACGTTCTGGCATCAATGCCATCAGTTCAACAATATCGTTTGTCGAGATCTTCAATGGCGATACCTGAAATGAAGCAACCTCTGGATCGTATTGATACATTTGGTCGTGAACTACCAGAAATTTCCAAAGAACGATTTTATTAACCTGATTCCAATGATGTTCTATATAATTTTATGGTAAATATTTGATATAATTTGTAAAAGCTCGAGGGCCGACTGTCCACATCCTCCCCCTCCAGACTAGAGAATTACAAACAATTGGGGCACTCAAGTCCGGCATTCATGACGGCAGAGACTTGACTGATTAGTAAATATCACTACATCTGACTCTGGATGATGTCCACATTCGCATAAAGCTCTTGATACTGATCAGAATGCTGTAAGTAAATGACAGAAACCTTACACTAGCGTCATCTGTCAAGCAAGATGAGCGGCTATGACGATTGGCTGCCGGATGTGGAGCCTCCCCACTTTACTACCAGTAAGCTAGACTATAGAAGGCCATGGAAGGAAACGCTAAGCATAGTTTACCCCGCTTTCCTAACTACCTTATCCTTCTCACGCCAAAAATACTTGAGTTCTGCTCACTTTTTTCGATAGCGGCGACACGAGTCATGCTATGGTGTCGTCAGAGAGACCCTGACTTTTCTGCCATCTATAGTCATGAGTTCTCCATCACGGTCCTACCGAGACCGCTTAGAGGAACTCCGAGTTAGTGATGAGAAAAGGCGGGACCTGATTGAGGTAAGTCTAGTGCTCACTGTTTGTAGGCTTATCATGACATCACAGCTCTAACCTGACATGCACAGGAGCTCATTGACAAACTCGAAAACAGCAATGCAAAGCTAGAACAGGCGGAGTTAGATCTTCAGTCTGAGCAGGATGCTCGAAGGCGACTTCAGCAGGACTTACTTGCCCTCCAAAGCAGAGCCAGGACCATAGTGAGCGAAGAATTGAATCCAGATACAATCGCAATCTGTACTAAGTGATATCCCCTCAAGGAGAGACGGTCGTTTGCGGTCGTGCTGATTGATGCGGATGCGGACGGCTACACGGTAGGTACTGATCTGAACCAGTGCGAGTTTTGCGCAGTACTGACCTAGAGCATGCATAGTTTCAGGATAGATTTATCAAAGGGGCATCTGCAGGAGGTGAGGGGGCAGCTGAAGAGCTGTTCGCAGCTACACGCAAGTATCTACGGACCATCCTGGATGATTCTGAGAGACTTGATGTGGTTGTCAAAGCATTTGCTCACTTAGACGGTTTAGGCTCAAAACTCGCTCGAGACGGGCGAGTAAGAGACATGGCCCAGTTAAGGGCTTTTTTCGCAGGCTTTAGTAGCCGTTTGCCCCTGTTTGATTTTATCGATGTGGGGTCTGGTAAGGAGAGAGCGGACAATAAGATTCGAGGTACAAAGCACACCGGCCCTCAATACCCAATAGAGAAAGTACTAAAAAGTTAGCAGAGTATTTGAAGTTTTATGCAGAAATACCGCAATGCAAGCATATTATGCTTGCTTGCTGTCATGATTCAGGCTATGCCCCATTTTTGGGACAGTTTGTTGCGGATAAATCAATTGAGGAACGCATAACACTGCTTGTCGGTAGCCCTGCTACGCCGCGGATAAAGCAACTTGGATTCAAGCGTGTCACTCATTTCCGTAGTGTATTCACGTCCGCTGTCTCTCAGGAAGGATCGAATACGCCCGTACAAAGTGCTCAGGCATATTCCTTACCCATCCCTGCTCGTCAGTTCGAAAAACTTGGACCAATAATGGCAAAGAACGGGAGGCGTGTAGATTCGCCTCTAAGTGTTGAACAGCAGCTGGCTGAGAGGGTGAAGCGACTCGGGCTTTGTAGCTGGCTTTTTTTGCGAGGAGAATGCAGGGGATGCCATAGAAACCATCAGCACCCGGTTTTGAGTGACGAGGAATTTGATGCTCTGTGGTATATTTCCCGTCAGGGTCGGTGTTATAAGGATCAGCGTGATGGCTGTTTGGATCCGAAATGTATATATGGCCACGGTTCGGCAACCAGTGGCTAGTTGAGATGGTTTCACAAGCTTGATAAGTAGATGTTGCGCTTGTTGAACCGTATTTTTAGCAGGCGATTAGGAGCTGACAGCGGCGAGCTTTTGCTTCCTTGAGAGCAACTTTAACTCTAGATTACCAAACCAGAGAGAGAAAGGGGTTTTGTATTGTAACGGTCGTTTGCCGTTATGTGTTTTTGTTTTCTCTTGTTTGGCTCTAACCAACAATTATGTCTAAGTTATGAGCTAGACGTGTTATTCACAGTTGAGACTTGTGGCAGAGAGCTTATTCCGGCAGACAGAACTTAGAACTTAGAACAAGTGATAGCCCGGAATAAGTCTAAGTCATCTTTTATACTGGAGAGACGGTCTATTTTCAGAAGACGAATAGACGTGGGCATTGGAAGTCTGTCGTATTCCAGTGAAGGTAGATACGTGGTATATGTAGGTATATTTGGCGGCTCAATGAGGTCTATTTGAAGAGACGACATGGTTGATGATAATCTGTTGAAGAGAGTCGTGGATGCGAGGAGATTGAGGAGAGGCTACTGCATTATATAGTTGACAAGACGGCTGCCTGAGAAAGTTAACGATGAATCCGGACGAATTCAAGAGTCACAGAAGACAACATAAGGCGTTGGCTTGAGGGCTTTCCCCTTGGTGTTTGGTGCAGAACTAGATACTACGAAGTGACTGGCCAGTTGGCAAAATAGTTACTAGCAAGCCTGACCATTTGATCATAAATAATTTGTCAAAGGAGACATGAAGGAGTACATGGGCATATTGACTCTTCTAAATATCATTTCTTTACCTTGGAGTTGGGGCTCAAGCTTTATTTGAACTCTTGACCTTGCCATGGCCCATAGTTGCTTACTCAAAGCTTTTGAAACTCGTAATCGCCCAGTAAGTATACATTTTGCGCAACAAGGTTTGTTTGAGACGGTGGGATTTGTTATGCAAAGTAAAGAATGCACTTTCTCAGTTTGGTGATCAGGACTTAGTGGTGAGTACTCATAGGAGCAAACCCGCAACATAAGATAACGACATTTGCATCAAGGTAAACTGGGAACCTGTTTCTTGTTCAAACAGGATTATTAACAGCAAATCAGTAAAAAGATCAACGCGCATTAATTGACAAGTGATCTAAGTAAATCTGTCCTGCGTGACACACTCGTTGCCATGAATGGCTGAGAAAAAGGGAATATTTCCCTACAGTGATTGCTTGACTCTATTGGATGTATGCTATAAGTTAATAAAAAGCGGTTGGACTTATGCACTGACATATTACAAGCAAGCAGATTTTCTTAATACCCGGGACTCCATCAATACGACGACAAGAAATGGAAGCAAAAGCAATGCGTTGCCCAATCCCGCGCCTAGATACTAGAATTATCTTCGTCTATAATCAACGCTTTGACAACTATCTTTGCTTATTATCCATCCCAGTCTCATTCACTGCAACGTCAACGGCAACGGCGGCAAACCCGCTTGAATACGAACCCTAGTGAATTTTCGGATTCACCCCCTTGTCGCAAGTAAAAGGGGCGCGGCAGCTAAACCCAAAACCGATTGGACCATGTTTGGGCGGGATAGATTCTTTCGAGATACGCTGTCGCCGATCGAATAGCATTCCCGTTTCATAACGAGGCTGCAGTTACATTGCGAGATGCGACGTATTGAGTCAGAACAAAGGGGCTTGTTGCTTTTATAGGAGCGTGTGACGGTAGAAGCGAGTTGGAGTCTGAAAGAGGAGTAGTTGGAGTCTTATCCCTGTATTCTCCGACGGAGAGTTTAACTGCCTATAGAATTGGAGACGATGCGAGAATTTGCCGACGTTACGAGTCAAACTCTATCTGCTGGATATGTTTCATCGTTGTGCTATTCGAGTCAGTGTCTAGTTTCGCTGACATCTTATCCAAGAGTCATTCTGCACCCGTTTACGGTCATATTATCTCCAGACTTTACATCTGTTTAACACCTCTAATAACCAGGCTAGACCGAAGGCATCGAATCCATGACATATTGACATATCCAAATTACCTATTACAAAAATTAAGCAAGGCTGTTCTGGATTCACCAAGTCCAAGCTCTGCCCTAATGTTTCGAGTCCAAGAAATATGCATTCATAACAAGGAGATCCCTAAACCCCCGAAGCGAACCGCTCTCCCCGTCTCCATAAAAGCCCACAACGTTCATTTCAAGACTCCATTTTCCCAAACTCTAATTCAAATACCGATGAAAGGCAAGACACATCCTTTCGGAGGGATTGTCTCTGTTTGAAGATGATCGTCGATATAGAATTAGTCCGATTGGTTCGTCAGAAATAGCAGCTGTAGATCTAGTCTCGTTCATGACTCGTAGTGCCCGTCGGGTTTCAGCGGACCAACGGTAGATGCGCAAATTAAAAGCAAAGCAGCCTTGTTTAGGTAGTTTGAGCTGACGACACCCAATGTGGAGTAGTGAAAGATGTACAGAGTTCGGATGCCGTTGAATTGCACAGACAATGATCGTAGTGGCTGTTGTTAGTTCTCGTAGATGTCATGCCATCTCAAACTTCTATACATATTCTCGAACAGTATCTTCATTATTATAATATTCTATCTTCATATTATCATCCTCGTATTCTCCACGATGCAACCGGATGCCCCATCTTCCGTAAGGCCCTCCCAGATCAATCCTTGGAGAAGCCCAACTAGTGCCAGGGGTATTCATATACAATCTCACCACTCGGGGAACAAATAGCCCACAAAAAGATCGGCACTGAAGAAATCCCAAATCCCGTATCCTTGAAAAAAAAAACAGGGCAAGGAAATGCCGTTCACCGCTGGCAACCGATGACTCGTGTGCTCAGCTGCTGCCCAGTTATATAGGTAGCGAATGATAGCATGTCATATGCCGATACTTAGTATAACGCCGGCCGTTGGATCTGCATAGAACATATCTCGCCCTAGTTAGGTCTTATCTCACAGGTCTAGTTCATAACGGTCCAAAACATCTGTGGATTCACTAATGCACGTACATGGCGATCCTGGATCCACGATTTGCCGCGGGAGCAGAGGCCGTATATCATAGCACGATCCCCTCAGCGGGCGGTTCGCTAATCTATTTGATGCGCCTCTTTTATTTCTCTTCTATTGTCTTTTGGCTTCTGAATCTTGACGACAGAAGTTGTGAAAAGACTTGCCCATTACAAGATGGAGACGACACCGAGGGAGTCGAAGCAGATTGATTTATGGATTTCTGAATTTGTCACGTTTGGGGCTGCGACGGTTTTTATCGGGTTACGGTTGTTGAGTCGACGACTTACGAGGGTTGAGTTCTGGTGGGATGATTGGTTTGCGATTGGTTGCTATGTAAGTTTGCGCCTCTACCTAACATTGACTTTGGGAATTATACTAACTTGTACAAGTGTGTAGCGATTGCCTGGGTGGTGATCATTCCTATCTGTACGTGCCATTCACGATATTCGATACGACCGAATCTAACTCGACCAGGGATCAAAGATGCCGGACTTGGACTTCACATCAACGACATTCATGGCCGCGGGACCAAGGCGGAGATATTGATGCACAACAGTCTTATTCTCTACGTCGCCGAATTGTTCTACGCCACCGCTCTCTTCTGCGCGAAAGGATCGATCTTGAGTTTCTACTGGCGCATGTTCCGAGTCACCAACATCAAGCTTCCCATTCAGATCTTGGCATGCTGTTCACTGATATGGATTATCATCCGAGTGAGTGTACCTGTAGCATAATGTCCTTGGTTGGAGACTAAAAATAATAGACATTCATGGGCATCTTTCATTGCATCCCCGTGCAGCGCTTCTGGGATCCCTCTGCTGGAGGCTCTTGCGCCATTGAGGACAAGAAGTTCTTTTTCGGTACTATTCTGGTCCACGTTATGCTCGATATCGCAATCATCGCCCTCCCGATTCTCCAGATTCGCAAGCTACAGCTACCTGTCTTTCAGAAGATCGGTATTATGCTCATGTTTGTGTTTGGCATTGTGTAAGTTACAGCACTACCACGCCGTGGTATTTACTAACTCTTGCAGAATTTGCGCTTCAGCTATGGTTATCATCGTGGCCTCAACACAGTTTGATGCCACGTCGGAGGACCTAACCTGGAACTTGGTCACCATTGTCGTCTGGGCTTCAGTTGAAGTGAACCTCGTCACTGTATCAAGTATGTATCAAAGTATTATCACTGGAATATTACTAACCGTACTCAGCCTGCCTGCCTACCGTCCGCCCCGCGATCCTGTATCTTTTCACCTGCACCAACCCGACATCGACCATCGGTTCCGGTTCAAACAGCTACGGACCCAGCTACGGCCGCAGTCAGACCAAGAACACGATTAGACTGTCAACTCTTCCCAACAACAAAGACAACGACGAGTCAAGCTCGACTCATCAACTCGCCGATTCCGATCAAGGTGGCCGCGGTTCCTTGTCCGACTTTGAGAGTCACGCTATGGATCGGTACCGCGGAAACGTTTCGACCGTCACTGGCCGTGCCCATGATCATGGTTCGGAGGAATTCAACACTGGTTCGCCATTTGGTGGAATCATGGTCAAGAACGAGACGACCGTTCGTATTTCGACGGCCAGGCAATAATAATGATAGCCAGAGGCAAGGTACATGGGGAGTGAAGGGTACATAGGCAACGGGATAACCAATTCGGACTCGGTGTATAAACGAGAAAACCGGCTCAACAGTCACGAAGCTAGAATATGTCTCAGTAGAACTTGATAGATTTTGTATCATTAAAATATCACCTTTTTATTATCAACCTATTTCTTTATCTCATTTTAAACGTCTTTCAACTTCTCTTATCCGAAGCTGTTCTGTGACCCGAAGCTATCGGGTTTCGGGTTCGCGTTTGACCTCCGGGTTGCCCAAAGCCGAACCCCAGCAGCTCCAGCAGTTAGTTAGAACAGATACCTCTAATACATAGGATTATTTACCCCAGAATGTATTGAGACCTAACCCCAGATTCCATTGCCGCTTATAATTGCCGTTGTTGCCCCGCAAGTACCTTTCTGAAGGAGCCCTGATCCGAACGCTCAGTATAAAGACCGTCCTCCGGGCCCACCCACTGGATGCGAATCACAGTCAAGACTACAACTCAGTTTCCCTGTGACAAACTTGAGACGTTAAAGAGGCTTCATTCCCATGGCACAAAAAGAACGCCAATAACCACATACGGGCAATATACTCCTTGCCCTCACTGTTGCCTAACATCTTACTCTTGACTCCGTTTCACGCACTCTATTAGACTACAAAAACATGGTCTTCACACCTCCATCATGGGTGCCGAAGCTCCCAATTGGTATGAACTACTGGTCACTCTGCAGAAACAGCGCTCATTCTTGCAGACCCTCCCGACTCTATTTCGCTTCACGAGTTCATGAAAAGCGAGGCCTACGGTCGGCTTCCAATCGCCAAATCAAGAAACCCATTTACTTGCGGTATCACGGGGAGAACATATTCCGTGGTAGAGGCCCATCAGCGCGCCGACTTCCTCGCCCGTGCGCTCGCCAAAAGACTCGACTTTTCACCCAACGAGGGTGTTGAATGGGACAAGGTCGTTTCCATCTTTTCTGTCAATACTGTAGGTCAGAAGCGCTTTTCTTGTCAACGAGTTGACTGATGATTTGCAGATCGATAGCTTCGCAGTTACTCAAGCTGTACACCGACTGAACGGCATTATTACACCCGCGAGCGCTGCGCACACTGCTTCGGACTTGGAGCATCAACTGCGCTCATCTGGGGTCAAAGCGCTCTTCACGTGCGCTAGCCGTCTGGATATCGCCATCAAGGCAGCCAAGGCCGTGGGTATTCCTCAAGATCGCATATTCATTCTAGCTACGCCAGGCGACAACTCAAAACTGCCGTTCACAACATTTGATGATCTTGTGAAAGAGGGCGCAACCCTCCCGAAGTTGGAACCGCTGAAATGGGTCAAGGGTCAAGGTGCGAGGCAAGTCGCCTTTCTCTGCTACTCCAGCGGCACGTCTGGTCTTCCTGTAAGTGTATGATGCTGTTGCGATGTGTTCACTTACTCACAGATGGCAGAAAGCAGTCATGATCTCCCATAGAAACATCATCGCCAACGTTCTTCAACTCACCACATACGAGAGCGTTTCCCGCCAGAAGGATGGAATTGAGACGCAAGCGTGCCTCGGTGCTCTTCCCTTTAGCCATATCTATGGACTCCTCATCATTTCCTTTGCTAGTACTTTCCGAGGTGACGAAGTTGTGGTTCTGCCAGAGTTTGACTTGGAGAAGGCTTTGGTTGCAGTCCAGACATACAAGATTGCTCATATGTTTGTCGTAAGTTGTCATCTTGGTCATGCAGAACAAACTCTGACGGCTACAGGTCCCGCCGATTATTATCCGCATCATTCACAACAAAGCCCTGTGTTCGAAGTATGACTTGAGCTCCGTCCGCTGGCTGTACACAGGCGCGGCCCCTTTAGGCTCTGAGGTAGTTGAGGAGGTAAAACGACAGTACCCGAAGTGGCGCGTAGGACAAGGATATGGTATTCCATCGAAATCTCAACTTTACTCATAGATTATGCTAACTTGTGTAGGCTTGACCGAAACTTGTACAGTTGTATGTACCACGAGCGAAGACGACATCGACATAGGATCCTCGGGCTCTTTGGTGCCCTCAACCAAAGCCATGATTATAAATATCGAGACGGGCGAAGAGATCACGGAGTACAACAAGCCGGGCGAGCTCCTGGTACAGACCCCCTCGTTGGTCCTGGGCTACATGAACAACGAACGGGCTACATCCGAGACATTCATCTGGAGGAAGGACGGCCGCTGGATCCGAACTGGCGATGAAGTTCTCATTCGGCTAGCACCCTCTGGGAATGAGCATCTTGTGGTTGTGGATAGACTTAAGGAGCTTATCAAAGTCAATGTACGTTCACCATTGCCCCTTTCTCAAATGGGAGATTTGGAACAGCAACTAATTTGTATCCAGGGCCATCAAGTTGCCCCCGCAGAGCTCGAAGCCCATCTCCTTTCACACCCATACGTCTCAGACTGCGCTGTCATCCAAACACCCAACGACAAGGCCGGCGAGGTACCCAAGGCATACATCGTCAAATCGGATGCCTGTGGCGGACAATCTGACGATGTTGTTGCTCGCGCAATCTGCAAACATGTTGAAGATCACAAGCAGAGATACAAATGGCTTGGAGGTGGTGTCGAGTTTATCGAGACAATCCCTAAGAGCCCCAGTGGCAAGATTTTGAGAAGGCTGCTGAGAGATCAAGAGAAGGAAGCAAGGAAGAGCTTGGTGGCTAAGCTTTAGCTGGGAGTTCACGTCGACTGACTGGAGTCTGGATGGCAAGACATAATATCTCAAGCTACTCTGATCCAATAAGCCGTCAGTAGAAAGACATTAAGAAAATAAGAATCAAACAAAGTAAATTTCAGAATGGACTTGATTGCATTAACCGCAGAAGCACAGGCAGTATCCATCCATGTTAGTATATCTGCTATAAATGCAAAAAGTAAATCCCCGGTACAAGATTCGAACTCGTGACCTTTGTCTTTGCCTCGACGCTCCGCGACATTCCGCAGGAGTTAGTCGGGGACTGCACCACAGAGGGCGACAGTAGGCAAAGACAATGTACTAACCACTGCACCAACCGGGGTTTCTTGATGGCGGTTGTGAAGCATACCCTGACTTATGTATGGCCACGTACACTTGTGCATTTAGCGCTTTGTGAGTGTGCCTATTCAACTGTGATATGGCACATGCGATTTTACACCAAACTCTTCACACACGTTGAAAGGTACGCTTGAACTATTGTCAAACGCATAACATCATACCTTTTCGAGATATCGAGTAACTAATTCTGCATCGAATTATGATTTAGCAGTAAGAAAAGACAAAGAGAATGATATCAATCCACTATCCCCAATCCATAGATCCTTATTTGAGAAATTTTGGTCCACTAAACACAACACTTACACACCGAAACGCGTTCTTGAATGATTTCTTCATCAAGGAATTTCTGTCACTTCTATGGATCACTGAGCTGAGAAGAAGATGGACCGCAGGCGCCCACACTTGAACAATTCTGGGAGCGACCGCTGTGTATGACTTTACCGAAATGATCGGTGGAGATTGGCCAGAACGATACCCAGGTTGATTCCACAATTTGTTTCCACAACAAGACGAGCTGAGGCATGTGTTGGTGAGTATCGTTGACGTTTATGGAGGGAGTATTTGACTTGTGTGGAAAGGTTTATGAAGCCCTGAATCATCGCCAAAACTAGCCTGGATTGATGAGTTGTCTTATTGACGTTGAGGGGTTGTGACTCTCAGGGCTCTTTAGAATAACGAGGCTGAGTTGAGTTGATGGGATGTAGTCGGTTGTTGTGGACCTGAGTAGGCCTCCGTCCTATCACCATCAGCAAGACCCATAAATTTGACATCTCAGGACAACCTCACCTCTTGGACCTCTTCACGAGAAGATTTTGATTTCGATTCTTTCTCTCATTAGAGATACTCGAAAAATAGAGAGCGATGATTATTGGGCTTTGGACAGGGGAAGAGTTCTGGTCTGGGCTTCGGAGCAAGAAAACATTATTTGCTGTATTGAACCTGGGGGTCTGAGACGCTCAACCAACGGTCTGCTGTGGTTTTGCAACAGGTCTCACATCGCTCCTCAAGTATATCTGAGCTCTATGAAACATACCATCACTATCCAATTCACCGAGGTTACAAAGCTCGATTCCTTTCAGCGATACAGCGCCAGATGCGATCAGGACAAAGGGTGTGTTCAAAGTCGCCCATGTCTGGCTCAAAGCAATTACGTGAGCGTGAACCTGAACATGTGCTGGCATTGGTATTTGATGGTCCAGTATGTCTCGTTGCCACTGGTAAATTATCTGTTCCAGATTTCCACCGAAGGGGCACCGTGTCGCGTGCGACAACAAGGCGTAGTCAAAAGCTACAACGCTTAGCATTTAGAGCAAAACCAGCGATACTGGTGCTTGAGAATTGCAAACTGTCCAGTTATTCTCGGTCAATGGAAAGCAGAGCTATAAAGAGAAGCGATGATGGAGTGCGAAACATGATATTGTGTGTGAGGTCTAATGTGGTAATATATAGAATAAGAAAACATATTACAAACTACCACAATACAGCTGACGTTGGCATGATTTACAGAGAGGTGCAATATCTATCGCAATAAGAAAAAACCACCTTTGGTCGGCCCAAAACGGCACTGTCACGAAGTTGATGCATTGTAAAATCCAAAAATTTTGGTCAGGAATGGTCTCGCCCTCGTCAGGGGTCATTGGCTGGGCTCGAACGGTGTAGCCATCGTAAGATGACCACCTTTCTCATAGGGTTGGGTATATGTCCACCTGACCACATCCCAGTTTCTTGTCGTGTCCCATTTGCTTAGAGGTGTTTTACTTGGGGCTATATACCTACCTTACGCCGCTGTGTCACTGACCGCGGAACATCGATGCTCTTGGCACTGGCAGGCAGTGCTTCCCGCACCGCTGCTCAACCACACCGCAGAGATATGGCACTGCGATTTTATGATAGTGGAAGCACAGTGGGGCACCACAGCGGCTTATTACCACCCTCCTTCGTCAGAGGAAGAGTTAGTCAATGAAGATTCAATATGCAAGGAGACTTTGGTAGCATGCTTATATTCTTTTCAAAGTGTAAGTCAAGGAATGATGATGCACGAGCGGGAGAGTGATGAACACGTTTTGATGACTTGTATGATATGCTTAAATAATGAAATAACCACACTGGGAATAGAAGAGATCCTTCTAAGACTTGTTTTTCATGAGAGAGCAACACTACTGTACAATATTAAAGTTTCTCGAGAACCATTACCGTCGAATACCCGTTGTCAAGTTGCCATGATGCAATTTTGGCTGGTCTTCCACCTGTCCCACGGTCCAAGTCGGACTACAAAACTTCATTAAACTTCAACCTCCACTTCCTCCTTAGCAAGATGTTCCTTTTCCAGTTCCAGCAGGTGAAAAACCTGACTAGGAGTGCAGTGATGTTTGACAAGATCACGAAGACTTTCTGGCACACCGCCTTGCTGTCGAACGCAGATCATCCAAACATCCTTGTAACGACTGTAGGTGTCGAAGTACTCTTGTGTTTGTCTCACATCGGCGATGGCCTCCTTCACAGCGTGTTTGATGTTTTTCTCCAGGTTGAATCTGAGCAATTCTTCAACATCGACGTATTGGTCTGTGGCCTGGGACTGATCCGGATTCTTAAGAATTTCTCGTCTGATTCGTTTGACTGTAGCCCTGTCTGGAGTTGCGAGTCTCTTTCCGAGACTATTCATCTGTCGAGTGTAATCGTGTAATGTGATGGTAGTGTTTTCCATCTCATCGTCTTCGTTAAGAGAGATGGGGCTGTTCGGGATGTCGTCAGGCTCAACGGATAGAAGAGGCCTATCATGCGGCTCAAGTTTTGGATACACTGGGCTAGGCGTCTTGTACGTTGAGTCAAGAACTTGGCGAAGAATGTCCTCAAATCTGTTCACCTGGGGCATTTTGGTTGTGACCACCCAACAAGTGTTACCACCCAATTGTTCGAGTTTCGCCACAGGCTTCTGGCAGGCTTCGTCCAGTTCGATAAGGAATACACGCGAGCCGACCTCGGCGAATACTTGAATAGCAACTGATAGCCACTGGATTACGTTGAGCTCGCCGAACACTTTGACCAAATCTTCGTTCTTTTGAAAGAACTCTTCACTGTCAGGCTGAAGCCTTCGATAGGCTACTGCGGCAATTAGACAGCCCATGACGTGTGCTGGCGGACAGACAATCTTGCCAGTCTGTGTATGCAATCTCATGACTTTGAGCAAACTTTGTCGAATGAAGCCCATGTCTTCGTAATCGTCAAGTTTTGTAGGATAAAGTAGCCCAGTATGGTCGATTCGTTCGATCATGGCACTAGTATACGCTGACGCCTCGCTTTGCTGAATTCCCACCGAGTGGCAGATATCAACGGTGATATCTGTATAGAGGCGGCGTATCTGAGCCCGGTGAAAATGATGGAGGGGAAAATTTTTGCAGACGTCAACCCCAACACGATGAATATCTATTTTGTTATCTCTGGTGATCAGAGCAAGTGCCTCTGCCTTTTCATCCATTATAGGCGACGTTGCGACCTGACGGGGGGCCTACAAGTTGTTGGCTGCAGAGGGATCCTTGAGCGGTTAGCAATATAGGGGTAACCGGTCAGATAAAAAGGTACTCACAGTATCACAATACCAGATTTTAACGTTTTTGATATTTGCGAGAGGAGAAAGAGAAAATCATGAAATGTGTGTGAGGCTGAAGTAGGCCCGTGATTAACGGATAGAAGTGGGGCTAGATTCGAGTGTGACAAGAAACTCAGACCTTGGGCAGGGAGCAATAAACGTTTTGACTGTAGAATAAGGTACTAAAGAAGTCTAAGGTGATCCTAAGGTCTTACAAGTGTATCTGAAATTTTCAAAACTTTAGCAAACTTTAGCAAACTTTGCCCAGCTTACACAAGTTTAGATGCATCCAGGATCGAGGTTAGAAGTATTGTCTCTGGCAATAAAAGGCCTTCTCTTGAGCGTTGATGTCACCCATGTTGTCGCTAGGATTAACTAAGGCTCCTGACATTGGAGTGAAAATGTGACGTAAGAAAAGTTCTATGCAGTATCTGGTTTCATAATTTTCTTCTTACCCATTAACAAGCTGAATGACAATAGTAGTCGACTCATACAGGGAATTGTTCCCACCCCCTGAGTTGGTTCTCGGAAGCCAACTTGGAAGCACTGAACAGAGAAGCTCTAATATCACTACTCATGGATTACTCGATATTGAGGATGGAATTGACAAATGTTGTCTGAGTGGCCCCGTTCAAGAAGACTATTTAAACTAGCTTCCAAACCCAATAAGTGCAGTTGTCAGCAAGGCTTACTCAAAACCTAAGAAGCCTGTCCAGTTAAAACTGACCCTAAGAGACTTTTGGTATTAAGAACTCCAGTCTCTGTCTAATATACACTTTCTTGTGTTTAAAGGACTCCAACTGATATCTGTGGGTAGCAGCGTTTGCCAGCTGTCTGACAGCTCCTAGCAGTGAATCACTTGCCCAATGCACCAGCAGCCTTCGCTCAGGTATGGAGGAGGCGCAGAAGGATTCTATACATGCCCTTCTTCTGCTCTTTTTGTTTCTTCTCCAAATCCTCAAACCAACAAGATCGCCATCATCATGCTCACGAGGAAGCCGGTTTTGGCTCCCAAGTCTAATCTCCCTCCTACTCTAAAGGTGCCATGCGTTCTTCAGGTCAATGGTAACCCTTTTGGCGGCAAGAGCCTCGGCATCACCACAAGTATAGCCGCCTCGCTGCTCGCGCTGAGATCTCCTGACAAAGAATCATTCCTTGGCTTTATCATCGAATTCCCACTACCCGCTGATAGGATTGGTTTCGGACAGTGTCATCACAGTGAGCTCTTACGACCGGTGTATTCGATCCGGCATCTGCTAACAACCTTTACCAGTTGACTTTTCTACTCGGAAGTCCAGTCCTAGCAATACTTGGGAACTCACCGTGAAGTTCCCCCGTGATGATATTAATATCAACTACCGGGCTGCAAGTGACGAAGAAACCGCCAGATACCCCGCTGGTAAGAAGCATATGACTTGGGTTGACGTCTTCCTTGGCAACAACGCACCAGTCTCTGTCCAAGGATTTGGTATGCCGTACTCGAACCCAGGTCACCCGGCTGAAGATTGGCTGCGGTATACTGCCTCGACAACCGTTATTGGCGGCCTATCCCTTCTTGATATCATCCAACAGCGACACTTTTCGTTCCTCGCTGCTCAACCTGAAAAGACCATGATGGCGAGGTGGAGCGTCGCCAGCTTAGCACCCAAGTTCAACTACGGCTATGGTATAGACCAATCATGGAACATGGACAGATACATGAAGCAGCTCCATGACGTCAAAGGTCACCGCTTCCAGACTACATGGAACTTTGGAACCGACGCCTCCCATGTGACTGCTTTGACACAGAGCATAGTCCAAGATTTCATGTGGATTCAGAAATACTGTCTCGACATGACTACTGAAATGGGCTCTGCGTACTTCGTCAAGCATCCAGCAAGCCGGAAGTCGGGACGATGGTTGGTCATCGTCAAGATGGACCAAGACTTTTGGAAGCACACAGAATGGTCTCAAGCATGTATACACGGCACCATGAAGCTGGTAGTCCATCCTGGGTCTGATGAATTGCCTAAGTCGTGGACGGAAGACCTTTCCGAACGATATTCAGCCCGAATCTGCCACGATCACGATGAAGTCAGATTGCTCAACCGACATCGACTCACTGAGAACGACTTTGTTATCAGGGTCATCGAGCCGCTTCATACTCAACTGGGTATCAAGGAGTTTGAGAGCCGCGAGGAGGCCAACGTTGCCTATGATACCGACAAATCGCTTTAGAATCGCGTTTCGTTCGAATGGGACCTACAACTTCATGAAGCCAAGCGACAGGTCGACGCTGTTTGCGACCTCTTGACATCGGCCGCCCCAAATCACCTCTTCTGTGATCAACGCCATGAAGATTCAGAGCTTAGTGCCGGAAACAAGGCATTGATGATGAGCCTTCACAGAGATCTCCTACGTGGCGATGGCTTCTGGCAGACAATGATGTCCGCAACCTCGGCCGTGGATGAGATGGCAGGCAACATGAGAGCCCCGAATACTGGTGGCCAAGGTCAAGGATTGATTTTGCCTATGCTCCCGTCTGTCAATTTCCTCAAAGATAATGGTAGAAGCGGTTGGGCTGATGCTCTATTGTCCGAGATCGCTGAGGCCGACCAATGTCCGCTTCGGTACTACCTCAGCAACCGTCCTCTAGGCTTTGGTATTATCACGACTGTAAGCATCTGAACCTGTAATTCATATTGTTTCCATACTGACGAGAGGTATAGGGCCCCAACAGCAACGACACCCCCGTCTTTCCCGCGGCGGTCCTCGCGATGCACGCAACCGTGGGTACTGTCATGGCGAGTGGGCCGACCCCTGCTGCCGTGAATAAGTTCGCTTTTGACCTACATACTGTCTCTCACAATAGTGTATGCAAGTACAACATTGGAAGGACCCAGGAAACCCGTAGCCGGGCTGCTCTGGTCATTCGCGCCTTTCAACTTCAGGTTGAATGCGATGCCTTCAAGAGTTTACTTCGATTCCCTCACCTTGGTGATGAAGCGGCCAGTGATGATGAGTGGGGTGTGAAGTTGGATTGGAATTTTCATCTCTCAGCCTCGTATTGGCTTCTTCTCTGCCTTGGTTCCGAATATCTGCCACCCCTGCAGAAGGACGACAGCAATATTCTACACGAGTTCAAGACATTACTTGCAAGGTCGGACAATCTTGCTCGTCTCCGTGAGCGGGTTTCTGGCAAGGTCTCATGGGAAGAGTACGTGGCCGGCGAAACAGTTGCAGACTCTGAAATCATGAGAATGATGAAGATGCTCATCGAGGTCGCCGACATTGTGTGTACCACCCCATCCCTAGCCCACACCGAGGATCATCTCAGAAAATGGAAGGTAGAGCGGGCTCGTGGCATCGCTATTGACGAAGCTGGTCGCATGAGCCGTGGGGATCTATATTCCATCTGGGGAAATACACTCTTGCCCTGCCTTCTTGCCGGCAATGAAGAGTTTATCCCGCTAGAGGTGAAGAGCCACCATGACAGAGATGACGACGGCAATACGCGGAATAGATTTGGCGACGATGCTCGGAAGTCGGCGCTCGAGTTTCTGACGGCGACTGGCTGGCCTGTCTACCGTGTTCGTGGTCAGTGAGATTGGAAGTTGTGCAGTATAGCAGATATGAAAGGGTAGCTGACACCAGTAAACGGGCGGAATGTTGGGAAGCTTTAGAGTGGTCTCTGAGATCGCCTTGAGTAGGCTTGATGAATACAGGGGAGATTTGTAAACCCTACCATGACCCCAGAATAGAGTATGAAGTTCCCAAATAATAAGTACACAACGAAACTGTTAAGTTATAAGAATAATGTGCTCATATAATACCTAAAGCGGTTGATTCTTTTCAATAGAATTCCATTGTCATGTAGCTCAACCAGGTCAACCATCATCAGCCTTAGTGAGAAACAATCGCCATCACGAGATTTAAATCAGAATTATGGCAAGATCTGATCGACTTCTTTGCTTCTATCATGTTGGCCCCTACGGGAAAGCCTTTGACAACTGCAAACATCGCAAAGAGTTTAAATGCCGGAAGAAACTCCAACAACTGGTTCCACCCCAACCCCTAGCAAGTGAAAGTAATGTGATGCGTTGCTAACCATTTCAAAGGCACTCCTATGTTTACCCCTGAGCATACCATGCTCCTATCGCCCAATATCGACAGTAATTTATCCAATCCGACTTTGATGAAAACCGCTAATGGCTAATGCCGTCGCCGCTACATCGCCATGATCTCTATTATTAAGAGAAGCATGTAGACTCCCGATCTGGACGATCCTTATTTAAACGAATGCTCTGATCGTAAAGATGACCACAACGAATTGCGTGACATGGTGACGGAAATAAGATTACATTTGAGGATTGAGAACGATGCCGGCCGCGTAAGCGTAGTGGCCTTTGGCTACGAGATCCTCAAGCTCACATGACCTCGCAACAAGCAGAGTCAAAGCTATCTCAAGCTCTATACACAACGTTTCGCCTTCACCTCTTAGCAGAGGCTGAGTAAATGGGTACAACAAGTGCAATCAGCACTTTAGTCCAATGACGTAACAGAGAGATAATATAAGAAACAGGAGATATTATCTATGATTATTGAACAAAGCGCGCTGACGGCAAAAGGAAGTAATTCAGAAATGATACATCTAAAATTTGCAAAAGGAATAAATGCAGAACATATTTCGAGGGATGGGAATCACCCATGCACCTAAGGGAGTTACGCTTGGCCTATTTGATCGAAATCATGAAATATAGAACATACCCCCGAAGAGGTTCGTGACCAAGCGACCGCGGGATGCTACCACTATACCAACTGGGATTTCTTTGGTGAAATAAGCTGACATTATCACAGATTATATAGGACTAGCACTAAGCGCACTAATATTTATGCAATCCCAAGAGGCCTAACTGTTTTGACATCCTTATGGAAAGACTGAAGTTGGCTGACCGAGCTTATGCAACGAATGTTAATATGGCACTGAGATAGAGAAGCCTAACACCTCGACAGCTCATTAATTGCAATTGTTCAGATTGCTCTTTCACGTTTTTGCTTTGTCAAAGCCGTGACTGGATTTTCACAATCTCGCCATCTAAAATCTAGATATTTTCAGCCACCTCCAACACCATCGCTGGCATGATTCACGACCACTTCACTCCAACTCCCTTTTTATACCAACCTCTACACAGGAACTTTCCAACTCGAGAAGGAGCTTCACTCCTTGCAAAGGGTACGCCACTTCCTTCTGAATTTCATAAGCCTTATCTGATATCTCGATGCAAGTCTTCCGTATCGGTCCTAGAATTCCAAACTCATGTCAGCCAAATACTCGAAAACAACCTCGGTAACAAGCAGATGAACTTACGCAGCACGTTACATCCTCAAGAACCCATCGTTTCTCCCATGCGGAAAGCTTCTTCAAGCTGAGCCAGACGGAACGCCTCATCTGAGGTACAATGATACTCGACAAGTCGACGCAGACTTTCTGGAACACCACCAGTCTTGGCCAGACTCCGATACCAGCGCCTCTCAATACAGGGAAACATCTGCGGATCTTGTTGAAGCGCGTGCTGCAGACTCTGGAGTAACAATGCCATCCCTGCCCTCTAATCAGCGATGGCTTCGTTCTGGAGTTCAAATGCAGTGGCGAAAGCGCTGCGCTCAATTTCCATGGATTCTCTCTCCTGCTGCACAAGGCCGTGCGCCTCCTGTTCCATCGCCTTCATCTTCTCGTCATGAAAATCAGCGAAGAGGGCGACTCCCCGACGGACCTTGTTCACGACCTCTCGACGCTCCAGCTCTGGAAGTCCCTTTCGCAAGGGCTGCAGATCAGCGACGTAAAAACGAAGGATATCAGCGCCCATACCGCACCAGGCCATATCCTTCCGTCGGTTGGGGACTTCAACAGTGTACTCCCATTCGGAGATATATTCGTCGATGAACTCTGAAAGTTTGTTAAACCACAGTGGGTCGTGACTCAGGCACCAAGTGTGAACGGTGTGCTTCATCTCGGAAGGGAGTACACGAAGGATGGGCTCGGTCAGCCACTTCGATACCGCTGGCTTTAGGAGCTTGTCGACAAACTTTGACTTGCCCATCTTGGCGATATTCTCGCTGGCTTGCTCGAGGGCTTCTTCTCGGGTGACTGTCTTCTGGACCAGAGTGGGGGCTGAGTCAAAGCTGTCCACTGAGGAGATGGACTCTGTGTCCTGCTGATCGAGAGAGGACTCGGACATCTTCCTTTGGAGCGCTCTTTACAGGCTGTGAGGTTGATTGTCGTAGAGACTTTTTGTCTTGTTATCAGCAACTTTGTTGGGATGAGTCCTTAGAGACGGAGGCAAACAAATCGCAAGACAGCGTTGAGTTTCCTCTTCGGTACTAGCACTTCGCTGTCAACACCCCCAAAGATTTCAGTCGATGTGTATTACTGAGCTGCCAACAGAGACTCACCAACAAGCTCAACGTGGTGATTATAAGCTCTCAGCCCAGGGCGATGATCAACAGACACTATGCTTCGTCTCAGAGCCTGCACTGTACGAAATCGAGATGTAGTGATAACACGAATTGATAAAGAGTACATTAGGCAAAGAAGCAAACAGAAATGTCAAATGTAATGAAAGTTGGGTTTTCGTGCAACAAGACGTAAGCCAAAAGCAAAGTCTAAGAATTCAGAGTGCGTCGAGATGAGTGAGTGGCCCTCGGAGGACAGTCTCTCCAGGAGATCAACCCTGCCATTAGATCTATCAAGGTCACTGGCCCTGTGTCGTTTGCTCCGGAGCAGATCCACTGCCTATCGTTACACGGGCGACATTGAGCGATATCGGGCTGCTTCTGCCTGTTGGCATGGATCGATGCGTATTCAGTTACATGGAAATCATCTTTATCACATTGAGAAAAGATCTACTCATTGAAAATTTGCATAACTTTCTGCTTATCCCGCTTGTGAGCGAACTGATATTGATAAGCAAGGTTTGATTTTTAGGAAGACCCTACCGCTCTCACGTTTCACTAGCCACCACTTTCATTCTGTCTCAGACCAACTAAAGAAGACGCAAAACTAACTTAACACCTTGCACACAAGACTGGAGCCCTGAGAATGCTCCGAACAACAAACGACGGAGTGGAAATCACCAGCATCTTGGAATCTTTCTGGCGCGGCATCATTCATCCAATCACAGGCCGGTTCCGTGGTCTAGTTGGTTATGGCATCTCGTTAACACCGAGAAGGTCCCCGGTTCGATCCCGGGCGGAACCACTCTTTTGCTCTGTACTCGACCGAGAAGCAGTTCTTTTTTGCCTTCTCTTTGATAATGATGTTTTGAAATATCCGAAGCTGTAAAGGGGCTTCAACGTCTCGTCAAAACATGACGTTCTGACATGCGGATAGTTGATATTGTGTTACGTGGGCCTCAAGGAGTCAAGGAGTAAGAAACTTTCTGAATCTTTACGGGCTTGGTTTTAAGGTATTTTTGACTCAGTTCACGAAAGTCTGTTCATTATTTAGATTGAGGTCTTAAGTTATCTTGCTTACAGTTGGCAAGTTGAAGCTTGAACGTTAGTCTTGAAGATGGAGGTCAGGACCACGACAACAACCCAGTAACAGAACAGAATAATGAAGTAGAGACTTGAACGGTCTTCCCATTTTAAGAATTCGCATTCGAAAGTCAAGGTCTGATGCCACGATGGATCCCACGTAACGAATGAGCCGCTGGGCTCAGCATGATCAGAAGATACTCACATAAAACAGGAAAGATAAAAGGTAGGAAGCTATTGAACTTTGAAGTGATCATTATATTTATCGTCTATAAAATGCTAAAATATTCATAAACCATGGTATCCCCCCTCTTTCATTAAACCCTCATTAAAATCCCATCTCTTTAATTCATTTTAAATCATCAAAACATTTCACTTGATCTGCTGGATGCTCTTCCAGCTTCCGCTGTGGTCTCCGTACAAGTACTCGCGAACACTCGCTGTTGTAGGAGCGTCACCGCCGGCATAATCAACAATGGAGATGCTCTTGTAGTAAGCGTTGAAAGGACCCTGTGAGTAGTCGGCAAGACCACCAGCCCAGGCGATGGTACCAGGGGCAGCATCGGGAGAACCAGCAGTCCATGTTCCGAGCTTGATCTGCATGGGGGTCTGGGGGTAGCCGTTGGGACCGGTGGCGTCGGTGTAAGGAAGGGTCCGGACGACTTGGTCGTCAATCAACCAGTTGATGGCGGCGGGAGTCCACTCGATGGAGTAGAGATGGAACTGGCCTGTAGGGTTGGCGACGGGATGGAATTCACCGCGGTCATATGTTGAAACATCTCCCTTGCTGAAATAATTTGACTGAACTTGAGCGTTATCACCTCCGAGCCACTCCCAATCAATCTGAAGTTGTCAGTTGATGCTTTATACAAGTTGGTGGTGAACTTACCTCGTCAAGGTTATCGGACTGAAGAACAGCACTAGTGCAGATACCTACACCAGTAGAGGCTTGCACCTCGACATCCACGCGTCCAAAGAAGATGTACTTGCCCGTCGCAATTGTAGGAGCCTGGTTGGGTCCGGAAATTGTGAAGACAGCACCATTTTCGTTGTGCTCAAGCGCAGTACCGGCATCCTCAGCAAAAGCGTCACATGCACCCTTTGTAAAGTCACAGTGGACAGTGTCTCTTCCAAAAGCAGGGTCGGCAGGACATGCTATGTTGTGTAAGTCAAGTGTCCCGAGTTGTTGGATTAAAGTGGTGAGACTTACTGGCTGTCATGGGGTTACACTTTGTGAATGTTTGGGCTGAGACAAGAGGTGCCGCGAGGGCGAGGGCAGCGATGGCTTTGGAGAACATTCTTGCTAGTGTAGTGTAACGAGGTACAACAGATAGATGGCTTGTCAGTAATGCACAATTATCCAAAATATTGGTAGAATGAGGATGGGATGAGATGTTTTTAATGTTCTCACGCACGTTGATATAGTACTCGGATTTCGAGTCAATTGGCAGTTGGTGAAGGCTGGTTTAATACTTTGCTTCCTGGTGACAAGAGGGCTCCCCAACCTCCTCCCCCTGTCAAAAAGCCTCGGTTTATATCGATCAGACGATGGCTCGTATCGCAGTGCTAGCGTCGACTAAGCAACCAGGGTTGGCCTGCTCGCAAGCCACCAACGGCAGGGGTCTCCACATCCCTTGCATCAGATCACCAATAGCACGGACAAAACCCTGCCAAGAGTGAGTGAGTGAGTCGCTGTAGTGAAAAATAACGGCCAGAGCGTGAACTGCTATGAGACAAGAGGCTTTTCCAGATCCGTTCGGTGGTGCAGTAGTTAGTTGGGTGGCTTGCAAGTCTTACCAACCACTGATACGAACTCCCGCCCGGCCATTTTTCCCCCCCAGCAAGGGTCTAGATCGTGGTGGGCTGCTTCGCTAGCTCGACATCGTGGGTGAGCGGGCTGTGTGCGATATGCGTCCAGGGACTTTGAACTAAAGCATGCGGATTGTCAGCGGAGGAGTAAATTCCTTGTTGCTGACGTCAGGTCAATCAATCATCAGAAGTCAATTGACTCACTGTAACAGTAATTCAATTGTCTCTCTTCTGCTCGTGGTATTTTCGTATGATACTCTCTCGAAAGGTCGGCTAGACTACAACCGTATTTGTCTGGGCTAAACGGCCAACCTCCCCAAATACGAGACGCTATCACGACAACGAGCGGCTAAAGAAAATGGGAGGCTGCAAAAGCGCTGTATCCGTAAAAGAAGGTTACGATAGGGATGACGGACTACCTATGGCCCGTTCTTCTTTTTTTGTCCCGCCGCTCTAACCGACTTTTCCTTATTCTCCATTCTTCTCTGCATGTCGACCCTAGACCGACCGAGGCCTAAGCTGAGGAACATGAACATGTCAAAGCTCCGCGTCCCCCACTGATCGTTATCAGCTCTCCACTGATGAACGACAATCTGCAGTTCTATTGTTTCGGAGACTTGAAGATCTCGCGGATCTTTATTTCAGCTCGTAGTCAACCAACTGATTTGATGCCATTGAATAGACAATCATTCATAGATCGAGCAATTGACAACGAGAGTATTGTCTCCGCCAAGAGAGAGAGAGTCTCAGTAAGCTTCCATCGTGGGCTCAGCTGATCCGTCATGAGGTGCTGTACCCCGCTTGAACCATGCATCATCATGGAGAACAGGGTCCTTGATGCATGCATCACCACTCGGACCCGGCATCATCGACAGAGCATGTCTGACCGTATATCGACTTTTCTCGTTTCCCCGCTTTCCACATGCTGATTCAAGCAGATCTCGTGCTTTAATCAGCATAGACCTTCCTGATGAAGACATCACGACGTATGCATGCAACCCCAATTGTTCACTCGCGCATCAATCATAATCATCCGAGCGTGAGTTGATGCGATGGGACGTTGGACATCACAAGTTCCACCGAGACAAGGCTGTAGTGAGGGGAAATGCACCATGATTCTCAGCCTCATGGTCTAGTGATCAATAGCTCGGGGTCATCCTGGCATCCGGATACCCGTGCTGCCGTCCTTGAAGCTGTAACCCCGCTTGTTCCCGTTCAATAGACGACCAGCAGACAGTAGTAGCTCGACGGCCAATTCCGCATTCTTTCGCGAGGGCAATTGAAGTGAAGCTATCTCAACATCGTAAAGTAGAAGCATTTTAACGCAAGGCACAACCGTATTTTAGCAGTAGTACACGTCTAAAAATACCAATTAAGTCCGCGCTTTCACAAACGCGGTACAACGTTGCAAAAGGTGAGCGCCACGATCGGTGGCTGGTTGCCTCAACAATAGGCTGGATCCGGAGGGACCGAACGTTAAATCTGACCGCTTGCGTGCCAATCCAACACGAGGCAGATTTGAATACGATCGCTAGACGAGACGATGGACACTCACTCAATCTTTGAATAAGCCAATGTGGCTAGAAATTTGATTGTCACTTGGCGACTCTTAATAGCGCCAAATGGTTCATTCAATTTAGCTCGGCGGCATTCCTCTACTTCGTATAGCTAAACGGAGCTTCATTCCAGCTACCGCACTAAAGAAATAGAACGATCTGCTCCACGAAAAGAATTCTTCTAGCTTCAAGAATCATTCCCGCCGACATCCAATCTCATGACGGCTGCATGACCTCGAGTCGTTCCAGAAGCATTAGGATCATTGAACCAGTAGTCATGGACGACCTCAAAACCCGACTTCTCGTAGCATTTCATAGCCGCGACAGAGTTGAAGTTGACCAGAAGAACCAGCATAACCTTCTTGCCCTCATTTTGTCTGACTGAAAGGTCCTTGGCGTGTTCGATCAGCTTATTCGCCAAGCCCTTGCGCCTCTGAGATGGAGGAACGTAAATCGCATTCAGGACGTAAGCAGACTCGATCTCATCCGCGATCGGACCAAAGTAAGTGCTTCCGGGTTCGAATTTCTGCAGATCTTCCCATGTTTTGGCTGCTGTCTTGGCTTCAAGCGGGCCATACAGAACAAGCGATGCGAGCCATGGTTGGTTGAGAATCAGCGAGAGGTCGTCAACTGAACTGGCCTTTGGGTTGGAGGTGATGACGATACTGGACGAGAGTGGATTGCTTAGACGGGCTTCCCATTTATCCTGTGTGAATTCTGCTTCGCGTGCATAGTTTGAGCTGAATGACTCGGGGGATAGCTGCAGAGAGAGTAGGCGGAATTCTTTGTACTGGTCCACGAGCTTTCCCCATTGACTAGGGTCGGACAAAGATTTTGGTAAAGTTAGAGCTTTCAGAGACATCTTGAAGCTGCTTTGAATCTTGGTTGAATATTTCTGGGCCTTGGTGGCCTAAGTATGTTGGCTGAAGTCGATAGCCGCTGCTTATGACTCATTGGTATCACGCAATCGTGGATACAATCAGGCAGCCATCGTAAATCTCAAGAAAAACCACATGAAACCCATATCACACTTCGAAATCAAGTATCCCAAAGTTTGCTCAACAAGGTGCTAGTTGGCCAAGCATGATCTCGCTCAAGCAACGTCACCAACTCCATAATCGCGGCCTGTTCTCCAGGGTCTTGGAAGTACTCGCCGCACATGGATAGTCCAACAGCAGCAGTCACCATTCCCTCTTGACACCACTTCTGCGACATCGCCAAACCGCAAACACGTCTTGTTGCTTCTCGCATAAGCTCTTCCAGTGCTTTATGGGCGGCTCTGCCGCCAATGCCGAGTTGGATCTTGGTGTCGTGCGCTGCAAGGACTATGCGTGCTAGTTCGATGTGTTGGAGGGCTAGCATTTGGCATGGGCTGGTTATCCAGTATTCTGGGAAGTATCGGCCTTCTGATGGGTTGCGTTCTCGGTAGTATAGTGGTGCGAAATGAGGGGGTCGTTTCTCATCCCAGTTTCTTTGGAAGTCTTTGATAGCCTCCCATTGTTGGGACCGAGTTCGATTATCGATTGGCTGTTCATCGTTGTCGTCTGGGTAGCAGAGTTTGAGCACGTGGGCACACCAGATGAGGACCCGGTTAGTCCAGTCGTAGTCATCAGCAGCCAAGGTATCATCAAAGATGCCATAGTTTTCGACAGGCAGGATCGGTAGTCTAAAGGGACGACGGTGCATGAGAACGGACCATATTTCTTGACGAAGTGCAATGAGGCAGGCTGAGAATCTGAGGGAAGAGAGAGAAGTTGCATAGACATCTGAGCCACGGGGAGGTTGGAGAATTAGGTGCAGAAGCCCATCTGCGTCGTTCTGGGATGCTTGGAATACGGCGCGAACTGCGATCGAGAACGTCTCGTTATCGGTACCGGTGAAGTGTGCTGGAATACTGTCAGGTTTGATCAACCGAAGAAAAGATGCCTCCTACTATCAACTTGCTCATGGTACCTCAATATGGTAATGGCAGCCAGAGCATCATCACTGCAGGAGTTGATCGGATCTGCTGAAACCCCCATCAGATGTGAGATGCACTTGTTGTGGTAGTGAATAGCGGATTCCATATTCAGATCCGGGAGCTCGACGCCTGCATACTCGATGATACAATCTGGGTCTCTGAGGGATGAGACGCGAGTGAGGAATCGTGCAGAGGCGGTACATATAGCGTTAAGAAGAAGAGGACTGTGTACGGCTCGAAGAGGAAGTACTGAGACGTAATGATGGTCTCTATCAGTTGTGTCAAACTACCCCAATGGTCAGCTTATCTTGTGAGAGATGATTCGAAGTGGTCCTACAGCTCTTGCGAGTTTCTCAACGAAACACCGAAGCAGGCAAGCTTCTTCCAAGCTCAGCGGCTGAGACGAATTTGCACTCAACAGCGAAGTGGGATTATGAAGTTCCAGGTCCATCATTGAAGGAAGTGTTTCTGCTTGATATAGCTGGGAGATGTATTCCCCAAAGGGTGACTGTTCATCAGTCCCACTTGGATGCTTCCCTGTATCGTTTCCAGGAGAAGAGTGCTGCCACTGGGCGGAAAAGACAGGAAGCGAGGCCTCTCCATAGTGATTGGTAGCAAGATGCGATTGTCCACTTGGTGATGAAGTAAGTGACAGTTGAGAAAGATCTTGAGATGCACCGAAGCCTCCATCTTCATAGCTTCGGGATGTCGCAAAAGCATCTGGGGGCTCGTCTGGAAGTTCTTCAGTCACAGACGCCTCGTGCTTACCGGATATCTGAGGATTTCCTTTTGATAACGTCTGCAAAACAGAGGCAGCAAAATCTAAACTTTCGGATTGAGATCCATTTTCGGAAGACGGAGATTCAGCGGCGGTGGGATGGGAGTGGCGAGACGCAGAGTTTGTTTCGTCGACAAAGGAAATCGCGTTTGATTTTTCTGTCAATCTCAGTTAGAACAAAGACAATCAAATATGTTTGATGAAACAGACTGTGATTTGATGTATCTATCCATGTTTGGTTCGGATCAAACTTGAACGTGTTTTCAGTCGTGATGAGCTTTTTGATGCGGAACTTCTTAGCTCGAGCGCAACTGATTGAAAGCTTTTTACAATTGGCGCAGGGATTCTCATTATCGCCTGTACCCGTCAGTCTGATTTGTTCGACCCTTAACACATTCGGCATACATTTCAGATGCTTTTCTGTCAGTGGTGGTTAGCTTGATCGAGGTATCCTTGCCAGCTTTGACGAACCTCGACATTGATCACAGGGCTTGGTCCGAGTCCGAGGCGTCGAACTCATGATCGCTCAGAATTTGGAGATACACTTTTAAGAGGTATGAGACGGATTAGGAAGGATTTCGCCGGGTTTGCGGGGCGAGGAGCGTGGAGTTGGCATAAGAATGAAATCTCGGGGAGTAGACCGAGTTGAGGGCAAGGACGTGAAATTGGCGGACGATGACTTTAGTTCACTGCTTCCCCGCATTTTAGCGTGTCCGATGACCTAACGGGGCTGAGTTAGTGGATTGATCCACTGGAGCTCTCAGCAAGCAAGAATCACAGTTCTGGCAAGAGTTTGTTGCGTAATTATGGTCTCTTAAGCGTAAGTAGAGGCAAATCAGTGACTCAATTGCTACAATTATCAAGTCTCAGCTTTGATATACAGCTTTTATAAGCTCAAAGTTAGAAGAGATCATGCTTAAGGATGTTATACAGATTAGCCAGAATGGCCAATTCAGAATCGGATTACAATAAGACACAAAGAGCCATGGTTACATGCTTTCAAGCTTCGAGAGAACGTTGACTATTGGACTAATGCAGCCAAATATATATGATAAGTCCTCAAATACTCTGCTTCACCTCAGAATGCTCAGCACCATGAACATGACTAGCCCAAACTTGATGCCGAATGCGTTCGTAGACAGCCTCTTCATCCGCAACAGCATGATCTCCAAAGAGCTCAGAAATCTGCTCCAGAGACTTGTTGGCTGTTTCGGGGACAAGGAAGAAAGAAAAGACGGAAGCAAGAGAGCAGAAGATTCCAAAGAAGAGATAAGTACCCCAACCGATCTTAATAATCATCTCGGGAACAACCACACCAATGATAAAGTTGGCGAGCCAGACCATGGCGGTAGCGGCTCCAACACCCTTTGCTCGGCGGGAACTGGGGAATACTTCGGCAGGGAGAGTCCAAGCCAGAGGTCCATATGAGCAAGCGTAGCAGAGGACGTAGATGTCTGAAGTTGTTAGCATGGAGTCTGATACTTGACGTGAGAGAACTTACAGATCAGGGTAACTCCAAACCAGCCCATTCCTGGGTTAGCTTCCCATTTACCGTCAAACTTGCCGACGACGCCGGACATGATGAGATGAGGAACGGCCATGGCGGCACCACCAAAGATGGCAAGCTTGCGGCGACCCATCTTGTCGAGGTAGAGGAAGGTAGGAATACCAGCGGCCTATGATTCTAAAATCAGTATGCCTCAGGGACATGTGCTAGAGACATCAACTCACCAGCTGACAGATATTCACCATTCCAGACAGAATCAGCGCCATGTTGTCATCCTGCCCGAGCGCCTTGAAGAAAGTGGGAGCATAATAAACTGATGTCGTTAGAACACTCCAACCAAAGATAACTGTGGTCTTTCCTTACCGAAAGCGTTGATTCCAGAAAATTGTTGGAAGAAAGGGATTCCAAGTGCAACTGCAGTGCGCTTGAGACACCTGGGTCGGAATAGGTCACCCCATTGCTTCAGCTCCAGAATGATACCGTTATCATTGGGGTGTTCATGAGAAAGAATTTCCTGTTGAAATCGGACTTCAGTGAGAATTCCTTTCCATTCGGCCTGTACGCGATCGTCGGTTGCGGGGACGCGGCGGAGTTGGGCGAGGGCATGAAGAGAGTCGTTGTCGCGTTGGCGCATGACGAGCCATCTGGGAGAGTATGGGAAGAAGTGGATTCCGAGACCGACTAAGAGAGCAGGAGGCTAAAATGTGAGGTCAGTATCCGTAGTTGAATCGGTGGAAGCTGGACAAACCATCTGGAGAAGGAATGGCAGTCGGAATGACCATTCACTGGCCATATCCTTTGTGCCATATGTAATCCAATAAGAAATAATGGCTCCAATGACAATACTGACTCCACTGTTAGACGCAATCCAGGAATGAAGTTTGAAGATTGGCTTACGAGAGAGCTTCAAGAACCAGGAGTGAGCCTCGCAGGTTCGGGGGGGAGATCTCAGAGATGTAAAGAGGTGCACCCATTGCCAGAGTCCCAACGCCAATTCCACCAATAGCTCTTCCAGCAACAAGTGTACCATAGTTGTGAGCAGCAGTTTGAATGATAGCGCCGAAGGTGAAGAAGACAGTAGCTACAGTCATAGCCCACTTTCGAGAGATGCGGTCTGCGAGGTATGGGAGAAAAAGACAGCCAACAAAGGCACCAAGTTCGAGCATGCCGGTCATGAAACCAACATTGAAGCCATATCGAGGATGGCCAGGGGCTGTTTCAGGGAATTGGTCGTGGAATTGCCTCATTGTGAGGATGATACTAATAACGCCCTGATCTGGTAACTGTTAGCTTAGAGATAAATTTGGCAACCGTAGACTTACCATAACCGAAGGAGAAACCTCCAAGTGAAGCCAGGGTGGCAGCTCCCAGAACATACGGAGATCTAACGATGCCACTCAAGCCATTACTGTCATATTCAATGGCAGCCTCGGCTTGGGGCACTGGTTCAGTCTCCTCGACATGACTAGGCGAGTTGCTGAGAGATTCTTTGGACATGGCGAATGGGAAGTCTTAGAAGAACAAAATTACATAAGAAAGTCATGGAGCTTATGACTTCTGATGTCCTCAAAGTTGAAGGGATCATGAGTTTTTATACTTGGCGACAGATAACCCATGAAGTTGACCTCATCTTAGCATCAACCCCACAGAATTTAGTCTGGGGAAGCCCCTAGCTCCGGGGAAACGCTTTGGGGTTGGCCCACTCATGGCATTGGTGGCTTTCTTGGAGAAAAGGCCTTTGCGCTAGTTAGGTTTTTGGGGTAAGTTTTCGGCGAAACATTTCCTTTTTGGAACGACCCACGGCGAATCTCCCAGACTAAATTCTCTCGTCTTGGACTAACGTTAGATACCCAATTGGAAAGCTGCGAATTGATATTGGTTCGCAAAATATTATCCTTCGCGGAGCTGTTTCGGTATACTTCTTCCTTACTTCGGCACGAGACGTCTCAACGAACGGTGAATGATACCGTCCTGGATCAATCGCCATATCCTGTACAAGTCCCCATCATCGAACGCTGCATTTGAGAAATGGACATATGACCGGCGATCAGACCTGTTCAAAACCTTAATCTTGGACAGAATATACGTTGATGCATTCCTTTCATCATCTCCTCCCGTATAATCTGGAAATTCATCGCTTAGTGGCTTTTCTGCGAGTCTCTTGGCAAATCCCTTGGAATTATTGAAGACGACAACAATAAATGAATTTCTCAACCAATGGAAATTAACGGTTGATTCATACTGGAGTAAGGCCTCGCCGCTTGAACTGCTCAAATCGAAAACAAATATCACGGCTGCTGCTGTCTCGAGTTGAGGAACTACTTTTGGTTTCATTGCGTTGCCAAGATCTGTCAGTCGCATGGTGAGTTGGCCCATGTTGAACGCAGCCTCCACGCAGCCAGGCAGTGGTGTTGGACAGTTTATAGCATCCGAGTCTGTGGGGACATATTCATCTTGCATGACCCTTTCTATATGGTTTAAAAAACTAGGGGAAAGAGTCAGTACTGCAGGGTCAGGCCGAAATTTCAAAAGAACATACTAGGCAACATCCTCTGGAAGCACCAAGGTTTCGTCCATCATTAAGGCCTTTGTCGCCGCATGCTCCATTATTGTGCGGAACAATTGGACAACCCATGGTTCAAAACCATTGTCGAGATCCAAGTCTTCTTTGCCGCATATCAACACATCTGCCAAGAACGTCCGTATGGCATCTTCTCTGGTGGCCTCACTGACCAGGAGCTTCTTTGCAAGAAACTGAACACTTTCTAAAACTGTGCCAAGAATTATAGGTCGGAACGGTCGTAGTTGCTCAGTTGTGTAACATTGTGGTTGGCCATCTGATAGTCGCATCTCTTCGAATACTCGCTTCCTCGACTTTGAACCAAGCATGACTACTTTGATCTCTCGTTTAGCTGATTTCAAATCGTCTTTCAAGTTCTGATCAATACGTTGGGATTCCTTGGTTTGAAGTTCCAAGCTACTCGTGGTTCTGCTTCGTCTCAGGGGTTGCATCTCTATGCCCATGGCGGTACGTGTCAAAGAATTCAGTTGTTCACCAATGCTTGCTGGTGACCGAATCGGTTCTTCTGAAGTAGCAGCTTCTGCGTGTACAAGAGTAGTTTTCTGCTCTTCGGTAGATATACTCAAGAAGGTAGTATCGTTATTTGAGATTTGTTGATGGTCTTGTTGAGTGGTATCTTCCGAGCGATGACTGCTGCTCCGCCGCGTTGTAGCAAGCCTCCGAATCCATTTGTCGTAAACTTTGCTGATGAAAAGCTCCCGATCGAACGCAAACTGAACCGACCATCGTGAAGAACTGACGGACGTAGCGGTAACTATGGAGTCTGAGTCTCGATGGACAATGAGAGACGCAGTGTCTCGGTCCATGACCTCCAGAGCCTGAATGATTTTAGGCTGTTGCAAGATTCTCGTTTGCTCTTCCAAGGCATTTCTGCGGTAATGTTAGAGCTTTCAAGAACGTTCGAAGATGGGCAAACTCACGAGTTGCAAGCACTTAACAGAAGTGTTAGTGTATGTGTCTGTTGGTCAACCATCCGTTGAATTTGCTCCATATCTTTGGTCTTGAACAGAAATGAAAGCTTGGAACCAAGCTCTAGACCTCCAGCTACTGTTTTCTGAAACTGCGACACTTCGCCATCAATCTTGCCAATGAGAAGCCGACAGCACGTTACGCAGCTGTCTACTTGCATCACCAATTGATGTGATTGTGCGTCGGATCTGGACTCTGTCCATTTTTGAATTTCAAAAAGTGCAAACTTGAGGAGGTTGAGCTGGTTCTCGAACGCGAACACGGCGAGGTCGGCGATTTTCCAGGCTTGTCGCATGTCGCATACCGTTGTGATTGTTTTGGTGAGTACATCGATAATATTCGCGATGGCTCCCGCTGTTCCGATGATTGACAAGGGATCCGCCATGTTGACGTTGCGATTGGGGTTTTGAGCAAAGTTGTCGCGAATGTTGATAAGTGAAAAAACAATGAGTGGGAGGTGAGGTACGCGTTTGTCGGAGCCGCCCCTGAAATGATCTGACGTGAGTGGTTCGCAAATCTGCCTCGCGAGGCTGTGCAGAATTGGAATTTCACGGAGTCAGTCAATCGACAAGGCTGAAAACCTTCATCCTGATGTAATTGGAAATACCAGAACGGAGTGAATTTCTTATTATTTATTAGTACTTAGATATGTTTTAATTTATTCTTTAGTATTGTTAGACAAAAACGCAGCTCAAAGGGACAGTTCTTCTAGATATATACAGTTATGTAAAGGGTCTTGACATAAAGCAGCTCGCCAAGCATGCTGTTTACCTCTTTGAAATGCCTTTACTTGGAGTAAAGTACATATAGTACATTCTAGTATTGCAGTACTCACGTTTCGTTGTTAAGAGAGAATATGCGGAGTTTCCGATAGAGAATAAATCCCAGAGAGACTGGCTTAATGTTATATATTAACAGTTCGTCGAAGGGTATGATCGCGAACATGCCTGTATCACATAGTTCCCCAATGTGACTGGGTGATAAGAATGAAGCAAGGTGGGAAAGATCTCTCTCTGCCATTGACTGACGAGGAAAGGAGCCTTTGAGACATCCGCTTAGTGCTGCAGGAAGACTTGGGTCGGAGAGGATGAATAGCAAAGATTGATCTCGTGACCGGCTTCCAAGCCGACCTTTGTTACACCGTCAGTGGGAACATTCGAGAGGCTAAGGCAAGGTTGCGTTTTGCCTTGAAAGCTGCGGTCCCCGGTGCGACAACGCTCTTGATTGGCTCGAGCGTTTATGAAGCATCACCAGGCATTACTAGGCCATCGCCCATCCCGTCAGGATCGATCTGCCTAGGCATCCGAGACGCAATTTAAACTTCAATTGACTTTACTAGACCTTATTAAGGTTAAACTTATTACAATGATGCGATATTGGTGACATGGAAAAGTTGGTTGGTATCAAGCCATGTCATCATTTTTCACACTCAACGATTGTAGTTGGGCAAAATTGTACTGAGGAGCTTGGCTTTAAACCTTTAAGGACACATGTTGGGCAATTACTATGTTAATTATGTGGTACTTCTTTCATTGTCTCTTCCCCAGCCATTCTGTTAGCCTTAGATTCCACCAAAACTGGGAATGAGGAGCGACCGGGAAGATGCACCAGGCCTACGTAGCTCAAGTCAACACTGCATTCATGTCCCCTTCAGGAAGGTAGAAGCAAGATAGAGTCATTGAGTTTACCGGGTTCAATGAAGCCACTCTAGGCAGCAGAATAGAGCAAGTCGCCCACTCGACGATCCCTCCAGGAAGAGGACTTTAATTGTCTTTGGCGTATATTATCGCACCACAATACCCCGGCTCATGGAACAACTCTGGGGAAGCTGATCAATGCCGCATTCCGTTCGAACAGTATGCTGGGCTATCCATGCGGCATGTATCCAAAACACTGAGCCCAAGCTTAAATCAAGGCAGAAGACAGAATCCTTTGAATCCCACGGGGCAACGATGTGTCAAGGAAGAAGGTTTACTACAATGATCATGCCGATCTATACTCACTTTGTCGGCTTCAACGTGCTCCGTATAAACAGTATGGTCTTATGTCATGCTAGGAGACCTGACAAAAGGTATATAAGTCATGGGAATGCCTCGATGAGGAGACAACTTTTTATCATCAGTATCAGCTCTACTTCTCCTCGATATCAAGATGCGATCTCTTACCTCTATTCTCTTATTCCTCTCCACAGCTCTTGCGGCTGATGTCCAGGTGACCTGGCGCCTTGAGAAAGATACTAAGGCATCTTCTGTGAGCGCTACGGGCTCTGATGGCAAGGTCATTGCAGAGGCCTGTGGCAGTATCATCCATGCTAAGTATCCTATTGACTTCTCAGATGTCGATGATACTGGCAGCGGTAACTTCACTGTCGGTGATACCAGCTATCTGGTCCACTCCCTGCCTGAGTGGTCTGGTGGGCCTGCATGCTCTCGCATCTTCAACCCTCAATATACTCTTGTGCAGTGCTCAAATGTCACCTGGGACTCTACCGATGTGGTCAAAGACAAGGCAGATGCCTGCTTTAGTGACAGTACCACTGATGGCGAACTTCAGTCCCTACAGAGGAGGAGCCTGAGCCATGAGATGCATTCTCCAGGCGCGGAGCTTGAAAAGAGACAGACGTTTTGCTCCGGCTGGTTCACTAGAACAGTCCTTGTTGGGGATGGTGACTACTCCCCGATATCGCTGATATGACAGTCTCTAACTCGGCCAAACAGGCGATCCTCACCAGAATTATTTCCACAAGCAGCTATCGGTATGTAAACATCCCTTTTCCTTATCCCAGCAGCGTATTATGTAAGATTTATATTGACAGACCGCAGGAAAATATCAACTGCGCCAATGCGGCATCCTGCTCCGTCGGTCAAACTGATTCAGTATCCTACACTATTGGGTGGACTGCCAGTGCCGGTGGTCCATCTGCTAACTGGATCTCCGGGGGCTTCAGCGTCAGTGAAAGCTGGACGACTGGAAATAGCTACACCTGCAACGGTGGGAAGGGAGAGACCATCTGCATTTGGTACAATATTGCTCATACAGCTTGTAAGTCGCTTCAGGCCAAGAACATGGGGCAACACTGACAAATGTTAGACACCGTCCAAGAGTACACCAAGAACACATGCACTGAAGGCCACGGAGGGACCCCTTATGTTATGTACTCACCTAACGAGAACAACAAGGGCGGTGGTTATTACTGCGTTATCGGTACTTGTCGATCTAAGGGTGAGGGTTACTGGGACTACAATGGCCGTGCTGGTGGTCCTTGAAGCAACATATAACTTCATCGCCATCTACCTGCACCTAAAGGATATGTGGAACTAGCGGCAGTGGCTTTCTACGGAAGGCATCCGTTCTTTTGAGTGTTCTGGACTGTTTATGTATTACTTTCTTTGCCAGAGGGATTATCTCTCGTTTTACGCTTAGCTGTTTATAGATAAAGTTATGGCGAGCTTGTTTAATCGTGCTATGTCAATGGGAACTTGAAAATGCTTAATGTTGGAAGATCAAAGATTTCGAAGCCCGTTTATTACGTTGGGGCTCTTTTAGCTTGGACTTTCGGTTCATTTGTTCCTTCTTTGCGTGTAGGAAGCTGCATTTCCATGCTCGAATTCATATTGGTACATTTCGAAAGGCTGGCCTATTCTTCAAACTACTGTCGACATGATACTCAAACCACCATATGCCATAGACTCGAAAAAGAATGATAGGATTGTCTTAATCTCAAGCAAGGACTGAGGTCAGTCTGACAGGTGTAGAAGTCTTATCCACCATGCGCTCATTTCCTCCAGGTGTTCTGTTGCCATTCGGTTTTACTGCACGAAACTTGCTGCTACTCAAGAATGTGTTAGCTGCTGGTCAAAAGAAATCCTAATACCGTTTATGCATTTAGAAAAGTGATTACCAGCCTCCAACGAATGGGTCAGTCCCTGGCCATGCCTTAACAACATCGCCTGACTTAGGCTCTCCAAATACATCATCAACACCACTTAACTTAAAAGCGCTACATCCCTTGGCTAAATTATTTGGATTGGGATTTCCCCAATCGTCTGTATCCTCCTGCGTAGCGGGAGTGGCCATGGGGGTATCTCCCTCTCCGTGGAATTCTTCATCAGGATCAATCGAGGGATCCCCCTGCACATGGACCACACGGCTCTTCTCTTTGAACCAGTTGATGAGAGAGTTAAACATATCAGACCTGATTTGGGTCTTTGCTCCACCTTCAGCAGTCGCCTGTATGGACTGGGACGTGCTGGGCACCTGGGTAGTGTCGGCCGCCTGCGATGTTTCAATATCCCCGAAGATGACCAAGAATAGTTTATGGCGGCGTGTAGCAAATTTGAGTCTCTGAGGTTGGGCAGTGAAGCATGAACCTGTGCTTCTGTCCACCGCAAGGCACAGGACTACCGTGTCGTTTTCTCGACCCTGATACAAATCGATGGCCGCAGCCTCCACATCTTTGAGCAGAGTGTTGGAGGCCAATCAGCACGAATATGCCACAGTTAAGTTCTCTTTGCTGATTTAAGCTCTCAACCACGAGTCTCAACTGGAAATAACACATCTGAATATGCCACAGGTTGGAACGGTAGGGCGTGATGGTGACGATGCGATCGGCGGGGAACTGAATCGCCTGACAAAGTCTTCAAGCCACACTATCATGCATGCGATTGCACGTGGATTGCGTTTTGACTTTGTGATTTCATCAATGCGGCAAGGGCATTCCTTGCAGTTCACAAAGACAGGAGACATTACATTGTGTCCGGGGGTAGCCCCGGTCCGTCGTGGTCGATTAGAAATTCACGGATACCGCTGGCGAAGGGATAGTTCTCTAACGCAGCCGACGGACCATATGAGAACCGAGTTTCCAAATGGCTATAAGTGAGACGAAGCGACAAATCGAACATTCCCTGTGCCATTCGGTGCTGCTTGTAAAGGTGGAAGGCCGGGATCTTCAGGTGGAGGAGCTAAGGCTCAAACTTGAAATCTGGCTCTCGGGCCCGAGTTGTAATTTGTAGAGGATACTTTCGATGTAGTACCTTTAAGATAGCCAAGAAAGCTTGGCGTCCTGTCCGAAGCGGTTGACCGCGGTACCGTCCGGATACATTTCTCCCATGGTTAGAAGTGTTGGCGGGGGTTGCCTCTCGTCTCCGACAGCGAAGATGGGCCGCATAGAGTTTCCATACACCATGAGTCCGTCCTTCTGATGTATGGCCGCAGCCTCGTCGAACAAGGCCGCCTGGGCCTGCGAGGCATTGAAGCTTTTGTAGGGTTGGGTACCTGCCATAGCCGGTGTCACTGTCACAAAGTTTGCGCTTCGGACAACCTCACCTATCAAGCGACCGATATCATTGCGCAGTGCAAGCTTCTTTTCTTTCCTTGGGTTTTCTGACTCTCTTCACACTCAGTGAAAGTAATGGTCTTGCGGGCGATTTGGACGAGAGCGGTGAACTCCTCAACAGTCTTCTTCGTCATAATTTCGACCTCGTAATTTTCCGAGTCGGAACTGTCTGAACTGCCCTCATCTGGAGGGCATGAGGGACCAGGGTCCGCGAGGCCTTGAAGCTTTGTATGTAGCTTGCACAAGTCTTCACTCTCTGTGGCATCATTCAGCTGTTCAACGCTCCCAAGTTCAGGACCAAGGTCACGAGCTGTCCATCAACATGAGGGCCAGGAGTATATTGCCTATATGTGTTGTTTAGTGTTCTTTTGAGGTTGAAGCCTCTTTTGACCTCTCAACGTCATCATGTCCACCAATAAAGTGGATGCTGGAATCTCCAAGGCGAAGGATATAGCTCATTGTACTCTTTAACAGCATGACCACGGAGCAGGGGCATGAGCTTCCCGGTCTCCTTGTGAAGTGCAAAGCCACGCATGGACATAGGCGGTGCTATGGCCCCTGTTGCGATAACTACCCCGCGAGTCCTTGAGCAGTGTGGAAGCTGTTCCTCGGTATTGTCGCATGCGATGTTCGAAGGAGCGGCAATGATGCACTGGGAATGGCTTTCACCAAGCCCAAGGATGGAAGCAATCACCGCAGTGAAATGACACTAAGTTCTCTGTGCTGAATTAAGCCCACAGCCATAAGTCTCAACTGCAAATAACAGATCTGCGGCATGAGGCTTTCCAGAACCGGCCGGGGCTGAGATGACCGCCATGCTGAAGAGCATCTTGGAGAAATGCTATTGGAAGCGGTCTTCATCATTTGCGTTTAAAAAGCTGATGTCGTGTAGAACATCTGATGTCTGATCAAGATGTACATATGGGAACTCTGAGGAGATTTGTCGTTCGCGAGTCTCGGGCTTAAGAGGAGTACCGGAAGGTCCTCTTCTGAGCTGGCCAGATATTGCGTTATCAGGACCGAGTTATGAGCTAGATCTGGGTTTGCAGTTGAGAACCTGTAGCAGAAGCTTTCAGTCGCAAGGGGTCTCATGGTGGTGCAATTGGAGGTCCTGGCGTTGGAGAATGGTTCGGTTCCAGCATTTCCCTATTTAGCTTTGACTTTATAGTCAAAATAATCTCGTTTGAGTTGCTTCGAGGCCGAGGGGTCTTCTGTGCTGGAGATGTTTATCACGTCTTCACCACTGAAGGTTTTAGAGGATGGCTCCACAGATGCAGGGCAGTAGGTGCTGTATGGCTACCAGGCTTCTCGAATGAATGTGTCAAGACATCGGCGATGGTGTTCAACTATGCGCCGAGGATTAGGCAATGAATATAAAACCATGAAAAGAAGCAGACTCACCCAGCCCTTCTCGGAGATCAGACCAATAACCACCTTCTTTGTCTTCTAGCCATAACTCGGGCGGCAGTTCTGGTCAAACCACCTGGATCCAACCGATGGTCAAATACACCTTGGACATGCATCATCTCGAACGCTCACCTAAGCTGAGTGATAAACTCACTTTGTTGAACCTTCGGACGAGAAGCCAAATATCTTCGTTCTTTATGCCATCGATGGCATAGTCCTCGGGCCGTATCTGATCATCGTCCCAGCCAACGTCTTGAACTTCTGCTGGGTTGGCGATCACATCCTTATTTACTTTCTTCCCCTCGTCGTGACGCAAAGGCTCATGTTGAACACTGGTGTGGAGAGTTGTGCTACCATCAGCACCGTGCTCAAGGTTGGCGGCGATGTGCCGCGTTTGATGTGCATCCTTATCCATAATGCATGAGTTCTTACTTAATAGACAAATAAAAATTTCCGCAGTGAATACGAAAATTGGAAATAAGCTCATACAGTTAGTCTTGACCCGGGGGAGACAAAATCCTTAGCGCATGATGTCAGGGATGGCAATTCCGCCGCGTCGCGCATCACGGCGTCATATTGATCCAAGCAACCACTACGGGTGCACCATACGGAGGAAAAGGAGCGCAATTGAGGAGCTTTTCCTCCGTGAGGTTTCAAATTTGGCTACCGAAGGCCGTGGCGTGGCGTACATTTGTTTTTGGTTTGGTTGAGTGCATGATTACTCGCTTCTGTGACGTCGATCGCGTCCGTGTTTTCATGATGCTGGAGGCTTAGGGTAGGGGAATGTGCAGAACAAAATCACATTAATTCCAACATGGTAAATAGAAGTGGTGTATATACTCCGTAGCAATATAATTAATAAAATTAAATGACTGAGTTTTGAACGTTCAATATTGGTCGGGGTAAAATGTTGTATGTCTGGGTCAAGGTGACTCATGTTATTGTCTTTTGAATATCAGTTGGATTGAGAAAGTGTGGGAGAAGCCTAAACTGGCCAACGAAGTCACAATAATGTTGGTCCCAACCAAAGCATCGCGACTCGACAAAGACACGTTTTCATTGGGATCACCCAACTCATACATAAATACGTACTTGGTACTGTGTGTTCCCATCAAAAGTTTGCCCAAAAGTCCCTTCTATAATGTCTTTTGCAACATTGCAAGTGAATGGTCACAGGGACGCGTCTTCAATAACGAACGGAAGCAATCCTAGTATCTTGCTATTAACGAGCAACGACTATACTAGCTACCATCTATCAAGCCTTTGCTTCCAAAATCTCGTTCTTCTCTAATGCCTTCTTTCCAATTTCTACCATTTCCGCATTAGACAACGTATCCTTACCAAACCCAGTGATTGACTGTTCAATTAATCCGGCGACCAACTCCGTCCTCCCAATGTTGGGGATGTTGATGACAGCATGCGAGAACCAACGGAGTCCCTGTTTCAAGAAACCCATATCCGGATCGTTGACCATTCCTGACTTGGTGACGAGGACCTGCATTCTCCCGTCCGACAGGTGCGCGCGCTCGATGATCTGTTTCTCTACCTGGCCCTGGACGCGCTGTTAGCAATGATATGGTAACGATGGGCTTGAAGACGTACACGAAGAAGACAGTAGTCTCCAAGAATCCATGGCTTCTTTGCGGGGTCTCGTTCGGCGTTGCAACCGCTCACGTAAATGAATCGCAGGGGATCCGGATTGCCCTCGCGCGGAAGCTTCGCAAATGTGTCGGCGGCGTAGAGCGCATACTCGTAGCAGATCATACGAACTTGATCCCAATCGTACTGCTTCAATTTGCCGGGTGTTACTCCAATAAGCCTGCACGGTCAGTTGGGTCATTGAGAAGCCGGTAAGACGTACCATATGCAAGCATCTGCTCCGGAGATCTCATCCTTGACATATTGCGGGTAGTTTTTGAAGTCTGAACAGGTAACAGACGTGAGCTTGGACTCGATCTCTGGTGTTTGTAGGTCTTCGGAAAGATCGTGGTCGTGGCGCGATAATGTGACAACTGAGGTGATCTGAGGGTGCAGGAGCGCCTGGCGGACGACTTCCTTTCCAATAAATCCGGTTGAGCCTGCGATAACGACCTTCATTTCGACGATAATGGGATGCTCGAGGCGCAGTTCTTGATTCTTCTGATTTGGAAACTTCAACGATTTAAATGTTGGATTCACGAGTTATCGAGTCGACAAATCCTCATCTGACGACCTGGAAAGGTCCCATGCACCGCCAATACTTATAAGACTCGTTATCGCTTACGTCGTCATCTCCGAGAAGCCTCAATTCTCCGAAAGCTACAAGATCTGCACTAGCATCGATCCCATCAACAAACAAGCTCATGAGGCTTGTTTTATTCAATTTAACATACCAGAACCGGGAGACTGCAAGGCCCGATTCCCGGATTTACGGCGCCGGATCGGGCATCGAGTGTGAGATCCATTGCAGCAGGCATTCCACCCGCCAAGCTCCATTCTTGAACAGGCAATTTATCGGCAGGGTCCAGAGAGTTGGGGCCAGGCAAGCTTGTATTAAGTTTACACATCTATCATGGCTTTCTGGATGCAAACGTGATCATTCCTGACTGTCAAAGCAGTGCGCCTCAACCACAGACAGTCATCACCCCCGCCTGGTTGATGTGGAAGCCGAGTATGCCTTGTTCAATGCAAATCCATGCAGGATGCGATACCGAAGCTGCAGCGCTGTAATTCCGCTTCCCCACCTCAGCGCCTGGTCACAGTGACCGAGACACTGAGGATGGCAGCCTTCATGCAAGGCGTTCTGCCCGCCTGATTGAGATGATAGTTGCTAATTCGAAAACTTCTGTCGCTCAATAAACTTCAGCATGTAACGCTTCGTGAATAGATTCATCGCAAGATGCCTTCACTCCCCGCGTTTCTGTCTCGTTCGGTGCCAGCGTCCAGCGGCAGCAGCGGCGTAATCACTAATGCCCCTGTGATTCCCAGCACCCGCCTGGGTCCTGCAGCTGATCTGCTGGAAACCGAGCTGCTCAGAATGTACTGGGAGGGAGTTGAGCGAGAACTGCCCTACTTGCTGTTGACATTCGGGCGCTGGCAATCACGTCCAGACACATCCGATTTCCTCCCAGAGGAAGAAGATGACTTTATTTACGGTTACGACACCTTTGTCGACTCAGTTTCCGATATTTCTCGCCAATTTCATGAACGCAACAAGAGAAACCAACGATCCAAACGCCCAGAGAAGAAGGCCAAAAAAGACACAAAAGCGCCACCTTCATACGATGAAGTTCTACGAGACCGTGGCTGGGACATCTTCGCCGATATAAAGAGCAACAGCACCAAGGGCAGTATAAGAACCTCCCTTAGCGAGCGCAAACTACTGGACCCGGCTAGGCGAAGAGCCCGCATGCTTCTTCAATCAGCGCAATTCCTCGACATCGACAAAATTATCGAGCATCGCGAACCGGAAAAGGCACTATCGTTCTGGAAAAGACCCGCCTCTGCTCAAATACGGCTCTGGTCATATGACAATTTACACCAGCCGGTATTTGTCCCACATCTTTGCTCCGAATGCAAGGCGACAATTCGAGGGTGCACCTTCAAGGACACGAGCGACGAAAGCATTGTCATATGCGAAGGCTGTTACCGAGCGACACATTATGGCCAGACGCGCTTTGTCAAGAAATACAAAGAATGCTGTCTTCCGACAGCCTTGACGCCAGAGATCAGTCGCAAGTTGTGCTATTGCAGTACAGTCCGTCGACGCGATCAAGATGGACGCTCCAGGTCGCTATGGCCGGTTGACCCTACGCGCGATGAAGGCCATCACATCAAAGGCGGGCTTGGTCGTGTAGGATGCGGACTGTACACGGTCACAGACCTCTTTGCGGAGGCCAAGTATGCGTCTACAAGATCACAATTCGGCAAAAACGACAGTCTACTTCAGTTAAGAAAGAAGGATCCGGTAGGAGGCGAGCTGCCCAAACCTGTGGCCGCCACCAAGAAGCAACCAAGTCGATTGGGACATCTCAACGAGACCTCGCTACCAGAATACGGCTATTCTTATGGGTTCAGTACTGATGAGCCGGAGGACATTCCAATTTACTTGAGGTCGACTATTGAGAAGTACCCTTACGGGAACGTTCATATGGCTCTTCGCTTTGGCCCTCTGATCATTGAGAATGGCGTCGCAAAGTAAGTTGCTCAACTCATCATCATAACAGAAGCTGATAACTTAGTACCATGGGCGGTGTACTTGTCACCAGTCGAGATCCGCCTTCATTACAAGTCATCCGTGATCCCTCAGAAAGCATCGCCAAATCCCTTCTTCTCACAGGCGAGAGAGATCGTCTTCTCTACATACAGGACAGGCCGCGACACCCAAAGCGATACAAAGCCTTTATGAAACAAGTCGCCGGAGGTGCCTTTTGCGATTTCTTCGAGTTTGGTATTGAAGACGAGCTTATTGACGCCTTCATACATGAATCCAATTGTCTGACCGAGGATGGATTAACCTTTGCGGAGCAAGAAACTTTGCTCGAACAGAGCACCAAGCGCCTGCTTCTGCACGTCAAAGAGTACCTCGCATCAAGGGTGCAGGCGTACATCTCCAGCATCACAGCTCATCTTCTCGACCCAGAGGTCCAGCTCAAATGGCATTATCGTGACAACAATTGCCAGGCATTCTGTGACAAATTGATCGACCGCGACATATTCGGTCCCCTCTTTGCCTCCAAGACAGCGGTAGGCCAGCCGATGCCACTGTACTTGATGAGCTTTGTGTGTCGACCCGGCTCGAATGTTCCTACGCGGGCATTCTCAAAATACGACGTTCCAAATGGTCTGACAGAAGAGTATCTACTCAAGTTTCGCTATGGACGCCACGATGACTCTGACATTGTGGATACGCTGGCCGAATACTGGACAGACTGGGCTTGTCTTGAAGGACCAATTTACCCATACCAAGATGTCTTTCCATGGGATTGTACCGAAGCATATGATCGGTATCCTGGAAACTGTGGCGACTGTAATATTTCCAAACATGTACTTGCGTTTCCGTTTGACTCTTGGTCCATCGCGTCTCTGCATCTTGCCCGAGGCCGGCAACTGTATCCAGCTAATACACAGCCTTCCATGGGTAAATCACCAGAGAAGCGAGCAAACCCCGGCATAATGACGGACACCGAGTGGTTCAAAAACCGCATCACTGTGCTGCTCGGCCAAGACGTCCTCCTCACAACTGCGGTCGCTATGGCAAACTCAAGTCCATTCCGAGCATCAACCACATGGCTCACCAATCATGAGGATAAAACCATGGATAGACTAAAGCTTGGCGGTATTCATCGCGCACAACCTTTCAGTCACCACTTTGAGAAAGGCGCTTACCACCAGTACTTTGTCGCTGACTGGGCCTTCCTCGCTCAACCATTAAGAGTTGTAGAGTATGAGAAGTTCAGGGACTGGAGAGCAATTAAGCTCGATGTTGGTGCAAACACGTCGGATGATGGTGGCGGTGGAGGGTGCGGCGCAGGTCCTTTCGCTTGTGGTGCGGTAGCAGCGGGATGTGCAGTCGGATCTCCAGGAATGGCTGGGGATACTTGCGGAAGTGGATGTGTATCAAGTTGTGGTGGTGGTGATGGTGGTGATGGAGGATGTGGTGGTTGCGGAGGATGAAGCATAGGAATACACATCAATCATAGTTATACATTGAATCATTTACTACGTATGGTGGCCCGCCCAATGGCACTCATGTTTTCCTTTCGCACAAAACCACCACCGAGTAGACCTTTTCCCTATAGGCCACATACATATCGCGCAGTCGATATTCCTCGGCAATGTTTTGCTGAGATAAAACTCGTCCCTCATCTCCCTCATCTCTGTGAGTTTCTGCCCGTCAAGCTTGATACAGTATCGACACAAGAATCCACCACCATCTTCCCATTGCGGCTCTCGGAAGGAACAGCAATTGATATGCTGCATCTCGAGATCTTGCATGTTCCATTTCGCATTGAAGGGTGCCGCGCCGCCTTGGGCGGAGATCAGGTAACACATGGTACAAACGGCGTAACAATGCGTGAAATGGTCTTTTATACGGGACGATCGGATTCGTTGCTTCGGGGCTCTGCAGGTCTACGAAATCGTCAGCATCGAGTAACAAGAGGTCACGATTAACTTACGTTGCAGATCACGCGTTCGCATGACCAGCATTCGCTCTTGGTCCCTTTGAGACACGATGCTATACATAGCGATTCTATTCGGTCCCGACGAGTGTCTGGATCCACCGACGGGTAGAAGACCGTAGTGCGCATCAATTTAGACGTGAGCGATAAGTTCACCACGTCATCGTAGTGAAGATAGCTCGCGACTCGCTCAGCGATATCGTCATTTTGTAGCATGGTCGCCAAGGACTTCTCTCGATCTGGAGACTTTTGCGACAACAGTCGATTGAGGTCGTGCGGCCATCGCTTGACCGGTTTGTGCTGTGCTGGGAGGAAGCGTCGTCTGAGTACGATCGCTGGCACGCTTATGAAGCGAGGAAACGCGGCGAGTGGGAACAACAGAACGTCTTGACTAGCCAGAAGGATGATTGTGAACATAGTCATGATCTTCCCCAGGCTAGCTCCGAAGGTCCAGTCTTTGGATCCAGTGGGAATCGGGTTCCGGCAGACTTCCACGATCAAGAAGAGAATAATAGCCCAGTCAACGCATAAGATGTAAAAGCAGCCACGGCTTCGCTGGGAGGAGTTCCATGACCCGAGGGATCCTTGGCTCTTGCATGTCGTCGCGATTATTGCGCTGATGAGAGGCCATAAGGTCAACCAGATGCCCTACAACCGTCAATACAAACATCCCAAGCCATGTAGCGGAAGTAGGGTACCCACGAGAAATTGACGTCCTCTGTCTAAATGTCCCAGCCGCCACCAGGGATTTAAAACTACCAGCGGTCCATACAGCCAGAGAGGGATAAGTGACCAGAAGCGAAGCCGTCCAAATGTCCTTGCTGTCCTACCGCAAATGCTAGCAACGTTGACGAGCATGAGGATACCCCATGTTATCATAAAGATCGAGAAGAACGCTTTGTGTAGAGTATCCATAATTGTATTTTACTCTTAGCATGAGCGTTGATGTTGTGTTGTGAATGTCGAAAGCTCAGGTCAGTCAACTTACAGTGGCATGCTGGTCAACAGCGGAATAACCCCGCCATGATCGACGGGTCGAGAACGCCTGGGCACTCTGCCTCTCTTTAGCCGGGCGTAAGATGTCTTTGTTTCAGAGCGCGCTATTGGTGAGATTGCGAAGCTGACAAGCAAGGGTGCCTGAGACGTGGTACACTTTTTTGTTTGAGGCGTAGCGAGGCAGTTTGGGGGCTGTCCGATTGCCCGGCGTTATTGAGCCTGGATCGCCTCATTTGGCAGCAAGGTCTGAGGACTGAAGATGTTCGCGAAGAAACCTCAGATCCTGAGATTTGAGAGATTTTCTGATTTTATCCTGCAAAATGGCTTTGGAGCATCGGTTTACCAAGCTTTCCTTACATGAGCAGGGAAAGGACATGGTCTCAGGCTCATCGCGTCCAAAGAATCCGAATGGTCTGCCATACGAACTCGCCGTCAAACCAGAGGACTTTCCAGTAATCCCAGACCCGGGCATCTTCAACTTTGCGACACCAATAAATGTCAACAATGAGCCTTCAAGAAGACGGATGACTCTGGACTTGGCTCTGCCTACACAGGCCGAGTGCGCAACTCACCTTGAATTCCTTGAGACGCTCTTCATCCTGAGGCAGAAGATTCTTGTTTCGAAAGAGTTGGATGATGTGATGCAGACTAAACCTGTGAGAGAGCACAAGACTGGTGCTCAGGGAGACGAAAAGACGCTCAAGGATGATAAACTATGGGATCGAAGACAGGCGAAGTGGCCGAGATTTGTTGAGCTTGCTACAGTTCGCTTTCTTGCGTGGCGAGGTCACTTCAACAGATCGTCCCAAAGAGAGATTACACGAGATAATCTTCCACCTCTCGATATTCTCATGGTCTGGCATTCATTCCTACTCAACCCTCGTCTATTCTTGAACAATTGTTCTAAGGAACCTCTCTTCTCAGTCAGGTTTCCATGGAAGCACATTCACAACGCCATCGATAATACAGAGTGGGCCTTCAATCTTCCACCGGCAGCAGCAGCAAACTACGAAGAAGCATCGGGCTTCGCACCGAATCTCTTCAACGATATCATTTCATGGAAGGACCTTACATCACCCACGCTTGTCCTCATGTCCCAGGAGGGTTTTGGGGTCAGAGGCTATAGACCCTCGATAGACGAGAGCCCATGTAAGGAATACTCACAGCTCTTTCGGGTGTATGACTCAGAATTGGCGAAACAGCTCAGAGATGCAGTTATTCGTCAGGCATCGTTTGTTGATAAGATGAATTCCTTCATGTGGATAAGAAGTCCAGCTCTTCAAGGAACTATTCGTCGAGCTATTGCGCGGTATCAGAACTTCTGCAAGCTACTCAAGATATCAAAGACCACTGTTGTGCCAACGTTGGATATTGATTTAGTTTGGCATACTCATCAATGCACGGCCAAGCATTATGGACAAGCGATGAAGGTGTTGACAGGAAAGTTCGTAAATCACGATGATACCATTGAGAAGCCACAGTTAGGTGATGGTTTTGGCGAGACGAGAAGATTGTACCGAGTGTACTTTGGACAGGAGTATCGTGCTTGTGGGTGTTGGGACTGTCAGGCTCTTTTGACGGAACTTGAAAGGGCTGTGGAGGATGGACAGAATTTGGATATGGATAAGATCACAGCGAAGGTTAAGGAGGATGTATTCTATTATAGAGCAGTGGAGTGGTCGAGGAGACATAAAACGAGCTTGCCCATGCGACGGGCCTGATGGCGGACCAAGTAGAGGATCATATCTTCTAGTATCTTGAGTACAGTTATATAGTTCCTCTGAAATCTTATACTAGTCTTTCTCTTATATAAATAAATATCCTATGGCTATCTATACATGTTCAAGACCATAGTACTTTGGAAGTCTATTAATCATACACATAAAATAGTTTATACGGACTGTGAATGCCGACTTGTAGTATTTCCATTATCACCCAATACCCTGAGTGGTCACCTAAGGATTCTCACTTCTTGCCAGACTTCGACGATTTCTTCTCGCTGGCCTTCTCTTTGGTAGCTTTATTCTTCGCAGTCTTCTCCTTGGACGCCTTTTCTTTCGATGCCTTCTCTTTCGATGTTTTCTCCTTCGTAGACTTCTTGATTTTTTTCTTTTCGGTATTCTCTTTCTCTGTCTCGGTTTCCTTACGAATACATGGGATCAGTGCCCAAAGATGAGGCGGGTACTGCATTCGTAGTTGCTCATGTTCTTCATTTGCTCGCTTTTGACGCCTTGCATTTCTCTCCAGCAGATCAGCTTCATAGCACGTTTCTACCTGATCATCTCCGGCTTCATAGTCGATACGTGGCGTGTCGTACATCAAATCCCAGTAGTAAATATTGGTCCAAGGTACCTTGTCCGCGAGGAACAGACCAACGTACTTGCTCTTACAAATAAAAGCAATGTCAATCGGGGTTTTACCATGACGATCTCGCTGATCTAACTTGGCGCCAGGTATTTTGGATATCAGCTCCATCGCATCGACACAATCCAAAGTGGCTGCCCAATGGGCTAGGTTGCGCCCGTCGATGTCACGCTGACTTGGATCGGCGCGGCCGCTTTTCAACAGGAGGAGGAGGCATTCTTTAAAGCCAGCATCAGCAGCGTCCTGGACAGCTGTCCTGCCTAGGCGATCCTGCAGTGTGAGGCTGGCACCCCCCTGGATGAGGGCCTGGCAGCTCTTGAAGTTGCCAAGCCTTGAAGCGTAATGCAACGCACTGCGACCAGAGTGGTCTATCTGGTCTATATTCAGGGTTCTGCCACCTCGACGCAAGCATGTTTCTATCATATCCTCCCATTCATTCATGGCAGCGTGATGTAACACTCCTTTGCCTGACATATCGAGATGGAAGCTCAGGTTCTGGTAATTACAGGCGGCCATTAGCCGCTCGCATATGTCCTTGTCGCCATGTTTTGCTGCGAGAACCAATGCGCTGAGGTGTCCTCCTCTAGATATGGGAAACGCCTCTGAGTGCTCGATGAGCACCAACGCCATTGACTTTAACCCCCAGTAAGTAGCCAAAGTCAGCGGTGTCCGGCCTATCCTGTCGGTCAAGTCAAGCCGAATACCCGGCTTACTGAGAAGCATGCGTACCACATCTTCTCTACCGAGAGAGGTTGCGAGGTGAAGTGGAGTGTATCCATCACGGTCTTGGGCGTTAAGATCGACTTCGTTAATCAGGTCTAACATCTCAGCAATGCGTTCGACTGGGCCGCATTTAACCTGATCATGCAACAACGTCCCCCCCTGCTCATTTCTCGCGCTCAAGTCTGTCATGGGATGACAAAGTATTGCATCATACAACTCCCACGCTTCTGCCATGATGGCAAGCCGAAGGTTGGATCGGAAAGGGTTCTCGGGTAGACTTGGGTTTGCTCCAAGTTCCAGCAGCAGAAGAGCTGCCTTTTTGCCAAAGCTATTTCTCGCGTTCATGCAGCAGTATTGGAGCGCTCTTCCACAAGTCGGTGACCACCTTTCGTCCATATCATAGCCGTATTCCTGAAAGCTGCGTGCAAGCGAAAGGGCAGACCGCTCGGGCAGGTAACCGAGGACATATCGTAAAGGAGTCGTTCCATAGTATTTGTTCTCTGGCCATAATGAGTTTAAGGAATAAATGCTCTTTTCTCCAGCTGTGTCGGAGAATAGCAGCCAAATGGGATCTTGCGGGCGAAATCCATTGATGTGCCACAAAAAATGATTACTAGCATAAGCAAGAAAGGGATATTCTGCGGCAATTTCTATGAGTTACAATGTCAGCACTCTTTATGGCTCCAGAGTTGGGTACCTGATGTTCGTACTTTCGTATTCTGTTTCAACTGCAGCACTCTCTAATAAGTCTTGTAGCTTGAGATATATGAGACAAGCCTTGGTGATGCTCCGACGTCCCGTTTCGATTATGTCACAAAATCTTTCTTGACTCTCAATGTAATCTTTGAATGACAAATGGACAAAAGTGATAGTGCCATCATCTTGGAGCGATACGAGATGGGGAACCTCTCTTTCCATCACGATGTTCAGATTTTCGAAAGGCTCGAAGTCTTGCGATTGTTTGATATGCGTTCTTGACTGGCAAATGCCCAAGACTGTCCCGATCTCAACTTCAGACAAGGGTCGCGCTGCGGCAGCCAAGATAGAGAAGATCAGAAAAGCGTCTTCAAACACAGATTCGTCAATCTTTTCGATTAACCTGTCGTAGTAGGTTGTCATACTGGATCCGACTGATAAGACCTCGTCTAGCTTCTGGGCCACCGTGTTTTGATTCCACAGCAAGCCTCTCTGGAAATCTTCCCAAGCGAGCACAGCGACAAGGAACATGCCAGCAGCGGCATCTGATATGCGAGAAACAATTTGCTTCTGTAGAAGTGGTGTGATGGACGCGTTAAAGCTTTCGTTCTCTGTTCTGAAGTCATCAACGGAGCTTGTGAGGTATTTCTCAATGTCCATTCTCATGTCAATGTCTCCAAGATTCAGTATCTCAAGCCCCGTTAGCCCACCATCTGTTAAGCTAGGGCTGGGGCGACTTGAGATAAAGACTCTCGGGTGCATATTTTGTTCGCTGAGGTTATCGGCGATCTCCCAAAGGCCGACAAGGACCGCAGTGGCAACAGCCGTGCCAAGCTCTTCTATCGCGTCGATGACGATAATTACTCGATTCATGGTTTGCATGGAGAGAACTTGCTCCAAGGCTTTCCACATGTTTTTGGTAGACAGGTCGAGAACAACGCCCTCCTTCGTACGGGTTTCCACCCGATTGCGAACAAGCATACCGCACCGCGGATTGAGCTGAACAAGCTGATGTAGAAGAGTACGCAGTACTGTATCCTCACTGTTCAAGGCTGTATCCATATATGAACAAAAGTGACTGACCACGAGGTAACCGGATTCCGAATCTCTGTCTAGACCGTAGGACTGGATATTCTCTGCCACACAACGTGTGAGAACACTCTTCCCAGATCCCGGGCGGCCTGTGAGTAGGAGTATTGGCCTTTCGGTCGATTGCAGCCATTTTGTATACTTTGGATGACTGAAAATCCATTGGCAAGTGCCGTTTTGTGACTGACGGGGTCTCATTTGAGCTGCTTTGGGGTCAAGACAGAATAGAGCGTCAAGGAGCGCTCGATTGTCGGCTTCTATGGATGTCAAACAGCCTAGTCAAACACGTTAGTAGTACGCCACAGTCTCAGATTATGAGAGATCTAACCTTCCGCAAGCTGTTTGATGGAAGACCAGATCGGGAGGTACTGGTGAGGCTTTTTTGGTGAGACGTGAGCGAGCCCGCGGTGGTTTGTATTGACGGGAACAGCACGTTCGTTAGGAAGGCCCAAGATTGCTGAGAATGGTTCTACAACCTAATTCATAGTTAGAAATGTTATCAAGGTCTGGGAGTGCTCGTCTTTACCATGCTTCGTCCCGTCGGTTGCTGCTCGTAAAACGACACAATGACAAGAGATTTTAAAGGATACTTTGCGTGCTGAGAAATGGCTTTTAACTCTGTAGAGGAGACCTGAAGCGTTTTCAATAAGTCGGATCTCGCGCCAGTACCAAGTGTCGCAGTGTTGACAATTTTCGATAACATACGTGCATGGGACGCAACTCGGGAGCCTCTGTGAGGGCAACCTAGAAATATGACGCCCGCAACGCTGTGAGCGAGGTGCTCGAGATCTTTGTTCAGGGTTACCTGGACGAGAAACTCCTTGAACACAACGCCTCCTAGACTATGGCAGATGAAGATTAAAGGTCGATACCGTTCTTTCGAACTTTGACGAAATATCTCCAGTCGATTGGCCAGATCCACGGCGTAATCGTAAATCTGGGAGCGGGATTTGCCGAACAGCACGGTTGAGTCGTATCCAAAACTCATGATTCGCGATTGAGGAATATGGGTTGGTAGAGAGTCTCGCAGCCACAAATGCCGACCTTCCTTTTCTCTCCATGTTTTGAACGGGTGGCCTCCAAGACCATGGATCCCGACAATACTAGTGAAGTGTCAGAAGCGGTACAAACTTGCGAAGTGAGGCTGACGGCCACATACTCGACGAGGTAATTGCTAGCGTCGTATAGCTCATCTGGGCCAGGATGGAGAACAAACAGTCCGTGCCTTTCTTGGCTCTCACTCTCAGCAGAGGTGGATGAGGCCATGTTGAATTGGTGCCAATACAAATGAACTAAGAAGTTGATGACTAGTTAGTACCTAAGTTGAAAGGGTAGATCCTGGTCAGTTGAGGAGGGGCTCAGATATTATCAGCTGACTGCCCCGCCGAGCCTGAAATGCTCCATTTCCTGCACAGCCTAGGTGCCTTAACTCGTGCAGCCTGACTGGGCATACTCATCAACATTGGATACTATTGGATCAGAGCAGTCTCACCTCATCTGACCTGCCAAGCAAGCCAGTTTATGGAATTTCTCAATCAAAAACAGAGTCGCGGTTACTTGCCAGAGATTGCAGCATGTTTATTGGTCAATAAGCGCTCAACTCCCGATTCATTGCGGAAATAAAGATGTTAGTATAGAACTCCCCAACCTAGATATCTATGACACTTGATTATTTTTGTTCAAGAACTATATCAGATATGAATGAGTTTATAGTGACGTACTCTATTTTTTGAGTAAGATGAGAAATGCCATTCTCTTCGGCCTTTTTTTCGAGGGCTTCTCAGCCGCCGCGATTAATATTCATCACCACCATTTCTTCTCAACCCATTCAACATCCTCCCCTTCAAAGCTTGCTTACTCTTGATCCCTTTTCAATTCTTAAATTCTCTCACGAAGTTGAGATGTCAAGCAAGTCATCGGTATCTCCATTGTCGACGCCTCACCTCTTGACACTCTAAGCATCTCCTTCCTTAGCAACTCTTTTCCCAAGCATATCATGCACTTCCACCAAGACTCCAAGAATATTAGACATCTCCCATCATAAATTGCATTTTCAATAATTGTCATACTGACCAATAGAAGAAACAAACCACGATAAATTCTCATAATGAATGACGAACAAGTGAAGTGAACTACTAGTTAACCTTGGGAGGATGACCAATAAATTAATGGAAATGCTAGACAGACGCTCGAGTATTCTAAGATCTATAGCTTCGCCCCCTCAGCACGTCTCTTCTCTCGCTCCTTATCCCTGAGCAGCCGACGAAGGATCTTTCCGCTTGGACTCTTGGGTATAACCTCCAGGAACTCTACACCTCCTCTAAGCTGTTTATAGGAAGCCTTGTTGTCCGCAACATGCTTCATGATATCATTGGCCACCTGGCCTTCATCCAAAGACTCGGCCAAAGAACTCTTGACTACAAAAGCCTTTGGTACCTCTCCTGACCTCTCATCAGGTACTTGGATCACAGCACAGTCAAAGACGTGAGGGCTCGTCAGAATATGAGCCTCGAGTTCCGCGGGTGCAACCTGATGGCCCTTCAAATTGTCAGTGTTGGCTTCACCGCTCAGGAAGCGGTTCACGTACCTTGACCTTGATTAATTCCTTAATTCTGTCAACAATCACAATATGCTCATGACCAGATGGAGCTAAAGTCACAATAGCTTCGTCTCCAGTGCGGATGTATCTTCCGTCTTCGTGATGCACAAACGTCTCAGAGGTAGCTTTCTCGTTGTTCAAATAGCCAAGCACAACTGACGGGGCTTGAACAAGGAGCTCGCCTGGCTTGTCATACTCAGTGACCTCGTTGCCCTCAAGGTCAATGATCTTGGCTTTAGCACCCGGCAGCAAGGATCCAGAGCCTCTTGTGAAGACATCGTCTTCACTTGAGGAAGTGACGACAGTTGAAGTTTCCGTCATGCCTTGCTGTTGTCAGTCATATTCCTTAGAGATTTATGGTAGATAGACTCACCATAGGCTTGAGCAATTGTCCAATCCGGGTATAGCTTCTTCATATCCGAAATTGTCTCCTCACCCAGTGGCGCTGCGCCACAGTAAACAAACCTAACACTGCTCAGGTCATACTTGGCGCAAATATCCTTGAATCGTAGGACTTGAATGATAATCGGTGGAACCTTGGAGGACTGTCAGTAGGGGCGATACGTGTAGAGGTCCCAGATTGACTAACCACCAGCAGCTGCCGGATCTTGAACTCTTGGACAGACTTGAGGAAGTCGTTGAATTCAAATTTCGGGAGAACAATAATCTGGTCACCTCGCCACGTGCAAGTATGAGCCGCAATAACAAGACCGTAAATATGAGAGAAGGGCAAAAACCCAGTCACTGCTTGTGTCTCTACACCTTTCTTCCGTCTGGCAACAGAGTCGTAAGTGACATGCTGTAACACATTCGAGATGACGTTTCTATGTGAGATCATCACAGCTTTCTAAGTAATATTAGCGTGTATCATAGCTATGGGGTGAATGATCTTACCGGTAAGCCTGATGTTCCACTCGAGAAACATAAAAAGGCTGTCTGTCGTGCACCTTGACCTTGAGCCCACTGAAGCCTCTCCAGCTCTTGAAGCTTCGAACCTTCATTGATAAGATCTTCTACAGAAGTATGTTTGAAACTTGAGGCAGGCTCAGCTCGTGGTATATCAAACAAGTAGATGTTTTCAAATGATATGCCGACGTTCTTGGCTGCCTCAAGTGCTACCTCGAGTAAAGGTGTACAAGTAACAAGAGCCTTGGCCCCCGATGCCTTGAGTTGATGAGTCAGTTCATCAGAGGAGTAGGCAGCATTGGCTGGCGTGGCTATGCCATTGAGTCGGTGAACGCCATAGATGGCAGTTACAAAGTCAATCTAGAGCCAAGAATCAGATAGCTATCGTCATACAAATCGTCATACGTACTGTGTTCAGAGAGAAGATAGCCAAAACCTTATCCCAAGGTGTTCCCTCATTCGGCTGCCATTGAAGACGCTTTGCCAGAGCTCTCGCAAAGGACTCTGATCGCTCAAACAATTCAGGTGACGAGTATGAGCGACCAGTGATACCGCAGGTAAAGGGATGTCTGCTCTTGGCAATGGGTCGGCGACCATACGCCTCATTCTTCATAAACTCAGCAATAGGTATCGAATCCGGAGGATCTTCAATATGTCAGCAATGGGAAGTTCCATCAATTGAGGCACGCGACTCACCAATTGGGAGATTCGGCACCCAGCTAGGAGAAGTAAACACCATGGTGATATGAGGGCCTTGTTTTTTGCACGATCAAACGCGTTTCGAACTATGATAGGTTGGAATGATATCAAGACAGCCAGAATGAATTTCTTATTGAAGGACATCGGCAACCCAGCGAGTCAGCAACCTAACGTCATGAAAACAAATTGTGGTGGAGTTCTTGGCGGAGCTACACTCTTATAGGAAAACCGAGAGCATTGCCATCGTAATAGCGGCCAATCCCCCGCATTCTCCGGATTTATAGAAGTGGATTTCGAAGCCAACCATAGGTTCTCGTTGCCTCGGAGAACCTCGGTAGAAAATCCTACCGAGACGCGTCTGTGTCTAGGAAAGGAAACCGAGCTGACCACAGCTCTCGGTAAGCCGAGTGATAGGAAATGATTTAGGCTGGACTACTGCTGCCTATACACCGGTGAAAAAAAAAAAAAAAAAACTTGATCGCCGAAATCATTGACCAGGTTCACCATGACTGTTACGAATTCCGAAAGAGTGCCAACAACCATGTTTGCGTGGAGGAAACACAAAGGAAGTCCGAAGCCGGTAATATACCAGTTCCCAGTCTTCAAAAGGTATTGCATTAACATATTCGAGGTTTTTGAAGAAGTGCCTGTTCCCAAAGTAGCCCCAAATGGCATTCTTTGTAAGATGCTGGCATCTGGAGGTATAAACCACCTTCTCTGGTAGTTAACTAGAGTCTGACCAATAATTCAGTTTGCAGAAGCGACCATTCTCTCCTTACGATAGAAAAGCAAGCATCTTGGTTCCAGGAAAAGTATATCCTAGGCCACGAAGGTTGCGGACAGATCATTGAAATAGGCACCAATGTTCAAGACAACGGATTGAAAGTGGTGAGTGATGTTCTTCAAATCTTGAAATTTGTCAGTGCTGAACAGTAAAAAGGGAGATATCGTGGCTCTGCATGCAGTGCCAGGCTGTGGACAAGACGACTGCCCCGAATGTTCCCGCGATTTGGCTCAACTGTGTGAAAGAGGCCATCACTCAGGTATTGGTCAAGATGGCTTTTACGCACCATATACTGCTGTCGATATCCGGGCTGCTGTCAAAGTTCCAGAAGGCGTCAGCCCAGCAGAAGCTGCCGTGGCCACTGACGCTGTAAATACAGCCTTTCACGCCATCACTAGGAGAGGAGAAGTCAAAAAACATGAGACCGTATTTCTGTTTGGTCTCGGCGGGCTGGGTTTCAACGCTCTCCAGATTGTGCGTTATATTGGGGCAAGAGTGATAGTTTCCGACATTCGACAAGAACTACTTGAAGAAGCCAAAGCTTTAGGCATACCTGAAAAGGATATAGTTCCAGTAGGAAAGCCTCCTCAAGACTTCATCAAAGAGAATGGTTTGGAAGGAAAGATCGACACCGTTCTTGATTTTGTTGGTACTCATCAGACATTTGAAGATGCTCAGCATATCGGTAAGTGAAGATTTCATTTGAAATTTATAGATTCCTAACTGATATTTACTACAGTTCGTCGCGGCGGCAAACTTCTTTGCATCGGCAGTCTTGACACGGAAAACACGATTCACATGAAGATCGGCACCAGAAAGAGGCTTTCTTTCATCTTCTCTTACGGAGGTCAAGTTCGTGATCTGGAAAAGGTTCTTCAGCTCATTGCTGCTGGTCATATCAGTCCACGAGTTGAAACCAGAAAGCTACCAGATTTTGAAGAAGTTCTTGGGGCATTGGGCGAAGGAAAGATCAAGGCGAGAGTAGCGTTGTTACATGAATAGCCCTGTTTGTAACTTCAATTGATTTGCAATAATCAAGAAAGGATTTCTATGCTGTTCACCGGGTAATTTGGACTTTGCTCCGCCATGCACTGTTAAACTCAAGGTTTAGCGGCATTTATAGTCAAGCCATATTTAGACAGTTAATAAGGTAACCCATTTTGGCAGTCGTCTTCTAACAGAACATTAAAGTCTCGTCATTGAGTTGGAGTTGAGCCTATATGTAGATAGTTGGTAATCTATATTAACCATTAACGCTTGCACCAGCAGGCAAGCTAGTTCCAACAGCAGCAGTTGTTCCAGCATCAACTGGCAAGATAGCTCCCGTAACCCATCTTGCGTGATTACTGGCCAGAAACACAACAGCACAAGCAGCATCCCAAGCTGTACCCTCGGTGCCCAGTAAACTCCTTGCCTTTCTTGCTTCCCTGGCCTCTTCTGACATGCCTTTTGCGTACATCATCGGAGTATACAGCATCTAGCAAATGTTAGCTCAGTCCCTATGCTCTCACATTTTCACAACTTACCCCGGGACACACGCAGTTCACTCTGATGCCGTCTTTGGCGTGGTGAGCGGCCATCGCTCTCGTCATATTAACGACAGCGCCTTTTGCGGTTGGATACAAGAGATGAGGTGTACCGCCCTTCAAGCCAGCTACACTCCCCATGTTGACGATAGATCCTTTGATCTCACCGTCGTTCTTGGCCATTGCTGGTATAGCATACTTTGCCATCAAAACCATGCTTGAAACGTTCACTTCAAGACCCATCGTCCACTTGGCCATATCCACGTCAATGGCTGTCCCAGAGGCACCTGCTATGCCGACATTGTTGACGAGAATATCCAAACGGCCAAACTCCTTCAGTGCAAGAGAAACAGCATTTTCGCAATCGTTTGCGTCTGTGACATTTCCTTGTGCTGGTATTGCCTTTTTGGAAGCTGCACTTTGGTTCGCCATATCGGCTGTCTTCGTTGCCCACTCCAAATCCATGTCGAGACATATCACGTTGCAGCCCTCGTTGGCCAACATGATTGATATCGCCCTTCCATTGCCAATACCATCCCCAAAGCAGCCTGCGCCTGTGACGATGGCGACTTTGTCTTTTAGTGAACGAGACGGAGGTTGAGTGGGTATCTCGGCCATGGCGCTGTTTGTTCTTGGATCTCTGATGAGCCTTGTACTATGAAATGATATAATCTATCATCTCATTTCACAATATTTAATTATGCGGTCGATGTCGAGTACTCCTGCCTCCGGTACTGTCGTGCGGCTTTCCTAATCGGGAATTGCCAGAGTTTAACAACTCTAATTCGACTTCATTTTGTGGGGGCGCCGAGGTACGACGGCAGGAACGGGGGCGGAATCACATGGATGCGGCCAATTACGTGCTCTGAGGCTTTGATACCCCTCAAGCATGTGTTTTGTTGAGGCGAGTAAACAATTGAGATCAATCAATATCGTAAGTTATCTGTTCAATCACTGTCGAAGCTTTCATCATGTGCGACTTTTCGGAATATGGCCCCAAATCTGCTGAGTGGCTTGCGGTAGAGGCAAGTCTCCCGCCTCCCCCAACCTTCGCGGATATCTATGAGAGACAGGCCGTAGTCAACAAAGGCCGTGAGGAGATATCTGCGAATGGCATGAAGGAGCTGGGTCACTTGGTCCGCATGAAAGACTACAAGATTCCTACGAGAGACAACTCTTTCATAGAAGCACGAAGCTATAGGCCTGTCGATGCTGCCGATGATGCTCAGCTGCCGATTTACATCCACCTCCATGGTGGAGGATATCTGTTCGGTACTCTCTCCTCCGAAGATGCTATCTCTTCGAGAGTCGCAATTGGGGCAAAGGTTACGGTTGTTAATGTGAACTACCGTCACACACCGGATCATACCTTTCCAACAGCTTGGAATGACGTCGAAGATGCTTTCTACTGGGTGCACGACCATATCGATGAGCTTCAAGGCAAATCTGACCAGGTTGTCATTGGAGGCATTAGCGCTGGCGCTCAGTTAGCCGCGGCCTTGACTTTGAGACAGAATATCTCTGCACCAGATGTCCGCCAATATCCCAAGATTGCCGGACAGATCCTGATGATCCCAGCTTTAGTCCACCTCGACCATTATCAGTCTCAACTTGACCAACTCACTAATCCCTTGGTCTCTTCATATGTCCAGAATGAAGATGCACCTATCCTTCCCAAGAAGGTCATTGACTTTTTTACTGGAATGCTTAAGTTTCCGGTTCCTTTTCCAGATGCTGATGATTTTCGAGCAAACACTGGAAACGCATCGGTTTCTCAGGTGAAGGGGCTTCCTCCTACTGTCTTCGGAATCGCTGGTGCAGATCCTCTGCGGGATGAGGGCCTCTTATACGGGAAGAAGCTTGCTGAGGCAGGGTAAGTCAGCAGTCGCTGCTTTTTTCTTACCATTGAAATTGACATCAAAGCAGAGTCCCAACCGATATTCACATCTTCAAAGGGTTACCTCATGGCTTTCGTAGGTATGGAGACCAATTGAGTGAGTCTAAGAGATGGGATAGAGTTATGGAGCAGGGGATTATTTGGGCCCTCTCGAGCCCTGAGGCTAGACAATTTGAAGTCAAAACCGCTTAACTATCTCATGTCTGATAACCTTGAGTTTTGGAATCTGAATCGGATAGATGACATAAACAATAGAAGGTATTCAAATATCTCCCTAAACCTATCGTAAGATCTTCTAAAATATTCTAAAATATTCTCAAGTATCATAAGTTTTCCAAACCTAGGAAGGGTTCCACATGGTATCTGCTTATCATCAAACTCAAGGTGAAACCTTTTAAGCAACTAGACTGTATAACACCTCTCAGACCTAATTTTATCACAGATTATCATATCATAATAACATTTAAATTCTAACATGCTCTAACCTCAAGCGTATCTCAACACAAAGTCTGAATAATCCCTCCCCTTGACCTCATCACATCTCTTTCGATACCCGGGTGCAGGACCATTATATCTCGTCATGGACCTCTTCTGCTTATGAGCCAAGTTCTTGTTGACACCGGTCATCCATGAGTCAACTTCATTGGCTAATAGACCCTTTCCGCATTCATGCACATGTTGCGTCCATTCCTCCATTCCCTTATCAGTTGCTTCAGCGCTGATGATCTTGTTATCACGAGCATATCGGATAAACTCGGCAACCCAGTTTGCTGCATACTCAATGGACCTGAGGCAGCTGGTTAGTACTGATAGTAGTAAAGAAAATTAGTGATCATACCTAGGAATATTTCCAAACATCTGATGAGGACCCATAATCATAAACATATTAGGAAAGTCCTGGACTGTAAGTCCCAAGAATGTCCTGATGCCCTCAGCCCAGACATCCTTCAGCTTCGTTCCATTTCGGCCCTCAATATCAACCGCATTGAAAGAGCCAGTGACGGCGTCAAAACCAGTAGCGTAGATAAGAACATCAAGCTCGTAAAACGCATCTCCTGTCTGAACGCCAGTCTCTGTGATCTGAGAAATCGGGTCTTCTCTAATATCAACCAACTTGACATTTGACTGGTTGAAAACCTCAAAGTAACCACTCTCAAGAGGAACTCTCCTTGTGCCGAAACCATGATTCTTGGGGATCAACTTCTCAGCTACTTCTGGATCATTGATTCTTGCGCGGATCTTGTCAGCGTGGAACTTGCTGTACAGCTCGTTCGCCTTGTGGTCTGTGAAGACATCTGAAGAAACACTGAGAACCTTTGCGAAGCCAGGTTCCGCATAGAGCTTCTCCCATTGCTCTTGACGTTCCTCCTCTGTCATGGAGAATACGCTCCGGCTATCACCGACATGAATGAAGCATGCGTATGATTCAGCGCATTTGCGGAAGATTTCTGGGTATCTCGTGCGAATCTTATCCATCTCCTCTGGGCTTATCTTCTTGTTTCGAAGTGGAGCAGTCCAGTTCGGTGTCCTTTGGAACACTGTTAAGTGGCCGACTTTATCCGAGATGGCTTGTATGGTCTGGATCGCTGTAGCTCCGGTTCCAATAATGCCCACTCGCTTGCCGTTCAGAGCAGAGGCATCGCTTGGCCATCTGGCTGTATGCCAGGCTTGTCCTTTGAAATTTTGTACGCCAGGGATGTTTGGTAAAGTCGGTTGGTTAAGAATGCCCATGGCAGTGATGAGATATCGACAAGTGTATTGCTCGCCATCTTCTGTCTCCAGCAGCCACGACGACGTATCTTCTTGAAATTTTGCCGATTTCACGCGTGTGTTGAATTGCATATCACGCTTCAAGTCAAACTTGTCCGTGAGATACTGGATGTACCGAAGCGTTTCTGGTTGGGGAGCGAAGTGCTCGGTCCAATTCCACTCATCGAGCACTTCTTGTGAAAATGAGAAGATGTATGAGTAGCTCTCTGAATCAAACCGGGCACCAGGATACCTATTCCAGAACCAAGTTCCGCCCTCCCCGGAACCAGCTTCGATAACTCGTGTCTTTAAGCCAAGTTCCCGCATGCGATACAGGCTGAGAATGCCACTGAGTCCAGCACCAATGATAAGAACATCATAGTCTAAATTGCTGTCTGGTGATCCAAACGCATCACCACGAATTGGTTGTGCTGAAGGCATTGCGAAGTTTTGTGACGATGATGGTAGAGTGGTTGCCAGAAAGAGAAGTGGCGTTGTACTGAGGTATGACAAAGTTTTAAAGATCGATGAAGGCTGCAGCACAATTGGTATCATGAGGGTTACGTCCGGCGTGTCGATTTATGCCCGCGGGTTTATTCTCATCTGTATACATTCCAGGGAGTCCTTGTCGACCCCGCACATCCGGGGGCTGTAGGCTGGGGTATCGTGTAACCGAGAGCTAAACTTGAGGCTATTCCCGCTTTTCCCAAATAGGATAACCAGCCATTGCCGAGTCATTTGACATCGCGTAACGCTAGCGAAAAGGCGTCCGATACTCGGACACGGGGTTGATAAGAAACCGAAGTTGTTGAATTGATGGCTTGCCAAGCCAGTAGAGTCATAACCCAAAGGGAGCTTGTGACACCTGTCAGAAGTAGTGCATTTCAGGCCGGCAATCCTGATAAATGTTGCCCGATTTCAGGTGACCGACAGCTCTACTTCACGGTGACTTCTCAAAGTGAGATAGCTCAAAATATAGTCGAATTGAACTATTTACTAATTTAAGTTGTTACGATCTAGTCTTTTCGTCCTAGCCCTTTCGGCTTTCCAGTAAACCCTCAGATTCCCAGAATTTCTCCAGATCGCGTAAGAAAGCCCACTTCAACCCTTTCCCAAAACCCCTTTCCTTCCAATCATTCAGGCTCTTCGGAAAGTGAGGAACGCCATCGCGGACTGTGGAGTCATGAGCAACAACCACAAAGATGTTCTCGTTACAGTCTAGTTCCTGCAGCTGCTTGGTAGTCTTAGAAGCAAGTTCTAAGTCCAAGCCAAACGTCAAGTCGAAGAGAGTATCAGTTGGTTCCCTTCCTCGTGACTTTTGCAGTCGTGCGAAAGCTTCTCCTGGACAGAGAACTCCGTCTTCATGTGGATGGCATGGATGAGGGCTGATGGTATCTGGCACTGGAAGAAACTTGGAAGGGCGGAAGATACCTGCGTAGTGGCAGACGTCTCCTCCCATGAGAATGAAAGTGTCTGGGGAAGTTGTAGTCCTTGCTAGTCCACATAGATGACCAACGGCATGCCCGGGACTGTCGAGGAGATAGAATGAACCATCTCCAAAATAGTCAAACGCGGGGAACTGGCCAATCTTGAGAGAGTCTGGGCCTTCGAAACTAATCTCACGTAGATTACGATTCCTACCAATTGTAAGCTTTGATCATCCACATGTTTGAGGACTATGCGTACGCGTAGTCGCTTTCTTGGATGGGTGATTCTGGGTTCGCCGGTGCTCCTGGCAGCATTGCATTTTTGAAGCCCGGTCCAACGACAAGATCTGTGCGATGAGGGAAACTGGAGGGATCGCCGATGTGATCCCAATGCCAATGGCTAGATATTTCAGTAACTTGGACTTTCAGCGGGTTCTCTTGGTTTGTGGAACTAACCTCCATATCACGGCTTCAATCTCAGCCAAGGGAACACCATTCTCCTGCAAGATGTCTGCCACATTCCCCGCTACTTCGATAGTGTACTTAGTAGTCGGCAAATACTTGACAATAGACGGTGAATAATTGTTGTAATCCTTTCGAATTCCTAGGTCAAAGACTAGCTTCCTCCCAGACTGATGCTCAATGAGGAACGATAATGAAGGTGAACTCTTGAACGTCTCTAGACCAGGAACAGCTGGTGCCATGAACCTCTCAAGAATCGCAGGACCAAAGTTGACGGGATTGATAAGCTTGACGGCTTTGATTGCCTCGCCATGAGGAATCTCAAGTTGCGGCGCTTTCTCCATGCTGTGTTGTCGATGACTTGGGATGGTGCTAAACCGAGACAAACTTGCTGCTTTTACCAATAGTTTAACTTAAATGTTCTTAGGCTGATAACCCCACGTTGGGTCAAGATCAGAATGACACAGATGATTTGAAGATTTTGAACTATACAAGCTCACGCGTCAAGAGGTTGTCACCCCGCAACAATAGCGTCGGGTCCAGGCCATCGGCACAATGATCGGCAAACCCAAAGCAGAAAAGCCTGCCAAGCCCATCCAGCACAAACAATCCACCCCGGACTCTACCCCAGAGTTTTACCCCGTACCATCCAGCGTCAAAGCAAGATTCAATCAAGATAAGTATCGAGCTCCGATCCACTCGAAATGCTCCATCATCATCTTCACCATCATTCATCATTTAATCAACAATGTCTGATTCTGAAAAAGGCGCTGCTATCAACCATCGAGAGGAGGCAGACATGACTCCCAAGCAAGGAGTCGAAGTCGACACCGTCCATCAGGATGAGGCGATGAAAGTCCTTGAGGCCTATGCGGGTGATGAGGCCTGGACTGAGGCGGAGGAGAAGAAGTTGCGCCGCAAGATTGATTGGAAGCTCATGCCTGTCCTCTGTGCTACATGTAAGCTGCATGATCGTCGGGCAGGGGATGCAAGCTAACGATATACAGATGGACTGCAGTACTACGACAAGGCCATGTTATCTCAAGCTGTATGCCTGGCCTCTCCAAGCCTCAATTCGTTGCTAACATGTACTCTCTAAGGCTTTGTTCGGACTCAGAGAAGATCTCGGTCTTCTCACTGGTGATCGATACTCCATGTCGGCTGCCATTTTCTATCTCGGTTTCATCATTGGAGCTTATCCAGCCATGATGCTCGCTCAGCGATATCCTATCGAACGAGTTGCTTCCGGCATTGTCACACTCTGGGGTATCTGCCTCATCCTGACTGTGGTTTGCAAAGATTACAAGACGCTCTACACTCAGCGGTTCTTCCTCGGCCTTTTGGAGTCAGGTATATCTCCGATGTTCATGATGATAGTCGTAAGTCTGTTTGTCTCATACCCGTTGAGTCCTGACTTAGCCTTTCTTAGGGAAGTTTCTATAAGAAGAACGAACAGGCCATGCGCATGGGTATCTGGTACTCTTGCACCGGCTATGTCTCGATCATCTCCCCTATCATCAACTACGGATTCGGTCAAATCAACGGAGGAGTATCCTCTTGGCGATACATGTACTACTTCTCTGGTGCTCTCACCATCGTCTGGGGCATTATCCTCGTCTTCGTCCTCCCTCCCGATCCCGTCCGTGCCAAGGGCTTCAGCGAGAGAGAACGATATATCTTGGTTGCGAGACTCAAGACCAACAACTCTGGTGTCCGCAACACCCATCTCAAAGTCGCTCAGATCTGGGAACTCCTGCTTGACCCCAAGTTCTGGACCGTTTTCTCCATTGCTTTCTTGTCTATGATTGCCAATGCCCCTATCTCGACTTTCGTTCCTATTATCATCCATGGTTTCGGCTTTAGCACCCTCAACTCCCTGTTGCTCATGATGCCTTGTGGCGCGTACGCTGGAACACTCCAGCTTCTGTTCCCTTACCTGGCATACAAGTTCAAGAATAACAGGTCTTATCTGGTCTTTATTGCTCAGATGGGCACTGTCCTCGCTGCTTTGTTACTCTGGCTTCTTCCACTCTCAGCTACGGGAGCCCTGCTTTTTGCAGTGTATAGTAGGTATCATATTGAAACGATCCGAGTTTAGACTAACCCGATAATAGTCCTCCCATCCGTCGGTGGTGGTTATGCAGTGTTGATGGGGCACCAGATTGCCAACACTGCGGGATACACTAAGCGATCCGTAGCCTCTTCTGGTCTCTATATCGGCTACTGCCTCGGTAACTTTGTTGGTCCCCTCTGCTTCAAGAAAGGAGACGCGCCTCGCTTTGAGCCTGGTTTCATTGTTGTCGTCGTTACTTCCATCATAGCCGGTCTCCTTGCTCTTGTTTACCGTGGTCTATGCATGTGGTCCAACAGCAAACGCGACAAGGCTGGTACCACTGAAGGATTTGACCATGCCTATGAGGATGACCTCACTGATAAGAAGGTAAGTCGTCTATTGTCACTCAAGGTTTTACATACTAACCAGTCAGAACATGCAATTCCGCTACATCCTCTAAGTGTCAGGGTTCATAAGTGTTTGTCGAGATTGGCTCGGAATGGATATGGTCTTTGTTTAGTGGTCTATGAGTTTTAATTGACTGTTCGAATGAGATACATCTTGAACCGTATCCCAATCACCTCACAACGTAGTACATAGCATCAAGCTATCTCTTGTGAAATGTTCAAACGTCCCTGCTGTGAGCCACAGAGGGTCGGCGAATTACGTAGGGCCACGGTCAACAAGATCAAAGTTGGAGGTCTGGGCTGCTAAGTCGCGATAAGTATATGGAATCCGGGTTGAAAATTATAGGTGAAATGCAGTCATTCACCCAGATTGTTGCCTATGCTACCGAACTGGCTTGTCTACCTTCATCTTGGTGTTTGTCCTGATGTTTGCGGGCCCAATCTCAAATGCGAAAGCTTACCCTGAAGCGACGGTCAAATTTAAATATGACCTAAACTTTAGTATAAGATTCCCTAAATAATCATCACATTTAATAAATAATTCCTAAACAATCATAAACTTTTGTATTTATTACTACTCCATAAAGCTTGGAACTATGTACAATAACTCATCATAAGAATGAAGGATAGCTGTGTTCTTCCCCCGGCGTTATGGGAGGGACGCGTCAAACCCCGCGCGGGCGAAAAATACGCCGAACTTGATCTCAGTGGAGTAAAGTTGCTACAGGCGTCTTATCGCGCTAACCCCCGCTAAAACCAATGCATCTCCCCTGCCCATTGCAACCTGAACCACGACCTCGGCTTCTAAATCTGGGGTTAGTCTGGGGTCCAGAGTTAATCTCGCCTTGAGCGTGCATCGGCATTCAACCTTCTCACCCAACCCCAACCCCAACCCCAACCTCACGCAACAACCACTTCTCTCATCCGGCAATGACAGAACTCGTCGGCAATTGGCTCCACTTCAGTGCTCGACAGCCGAAACGAAAGCGCGCTGAAGCTGTTTGTTTCTTTTGCCATTCTAAGAAGATCAAGTGCGATTTGCAGGTCAGTCTCCCCGCTCGCCTCGGGGCCGGGCTTTGAACTGACTGTTTGCTAGAGCCGGACGTCGCAAGGGGAGGCGAAATGCTCTAATTGTGATAACCAAGATCAAGATTGTCATCTTCGGCCGTCACGGAGGGGTAAGCAGCGTCGGAGGGCGTCCACGCAAGCTGAGTGTGGCACTGAATGCGATACTATTGTCGCTGCGGGTGAGTTACTCACACGCATCACTGAACCTGTAGTAATATCGATGTTCAAGGCGAAGATGTGGGCGAGAACAATCCAGAACCGCCTGATGCAACAGAAATCGACTTTGATGACAATGTAATTGACCCAGGTATGGGTGACACGCCAGCGCCTGTACATGCGACACCAATTCACGTCGCGTTCAACATACCATCTACTGGGCGCGCTCCTGATGCTGCAGTCAATCACCCGACCAAGTCAAGCACGTCGCCCACAGAAGGCGCTGGTCGCAGTCATGCTGGAGATGTCGACACAGGCTTTCTTCAGATCTACGGACCTGAAAACCAGCTCGAAGCTGAACAGCAGGAACTTGTCGCAAATCTTGAGCTTCGCAACTCAGCATCGGACCCTCGACAACAGGAGCTGCAACAGAGCTTCTCGGAAACATACTTTGAGTACTGCTATCCATGGTGTCCTGTCCTCGATCATGACACGCTCGACTCTGAACTTGCACGATCGCCTATGCTTGCGAATGCACTTGCGCTCGCTGCGAGTCACATACAGCCGCCTTTGATACCCCACCAGGGACCAGCTGCGTACTACGAGAAAGCGAGGATGATGTTTTACATGGATGAGGAGCCGGATATACTTACGTCTCTCAAGGCAGTGTCTCTGTTTTACTGGTGGGCACCTCGCTCACCCTCAACGGCACATCGGCATGCAAGCTGGTGGTGGACCAGCGTCATAATACGACATGCGCAGCAGATGAACATTCACCGTGAGCCGAAACAAGAGAGCGTGGCCTCAAGCGCACTTCATCTGAGTTTGCGACGGCGATTATGGTGGACTGTATTTGTAAGTTCTCACGACCCTGCAGTTTGATGCCTACTGACATGTTTTAGGCACGAGAGCGATTGACATCTCTATGTCAAAGCAAACCCTGCATCATCAACCCCGAAGACATGACGATACAAGAAGTCCAACCCTCAGATTTCCCAAGCGATCCGGCGTCACAGAAGAAAGGTCGAATATTTAAGTACTGGGTTCGCCTTGCTGGTATAATGGGCAAGGTTTCTAAGGCACTATCTAAGTCAGTGGACTCGCCTCCGGAAACTGCGACATTTCCTACGGAGCTTAGACAAGAGCTTGTCGCATGGGTTCAATCTTTGCCCCCAGACCTTCAGCTACCAATTGGCTCCAGTCGAACGGAAGGCTTTGACAGGGATGTTCATCAATTGCATCTCCCATACCTGACAACGATCATCGTGATGCATCTACAGAGAACGACACCAGACCTGCCGCAAGCGCTACCACCCGCTATCTTAGCTGCCTCATGCATCGCCAGAATCCTGAGAGATATCCTGTCGCGTGGGAATGCGCGATTCCTCATGGCGATTACCTGCTGGTACAGCGGTACAGCCTTCATCGCGTTGTTACAAGCAAGCCGGATCAAGCAATTCTCCCAAGAAGCAGAAGAGGGACTGGATATCCTGGACCAAGCAGTCGGGCAGCTCCAGCAAATGTGGGCTTCTGCCAATGTTATACGGCAAGGATTTGAACGACTGCGCGCGCTGCCTAGGTCCATGATGCATGCGGGTAAAGGCAGAGCGGCAGGTTCCAACGGCTCTGGGGACGCGCCTTCGAATGACTTTGACTGGAAGCTCCTGTTTCCATTTGTGACGAGATCTACGAGTCGGATTGCGGATTGTCTGCTTGCCGATGATGAGTTTGGGACTACAGCGACTGCGCTGCCGTCGCCGGAGAATGCAGTGTTTCATGAGGACCTGCTCAATCGTTATCATGATTTGCTTGAGCCGTTTGTTGATTACAATTTTGACTTTTCAAACATTAATCTCGATATACTATAGTAATGTAAAGATATTTGGTGCAAGCAAGTAAAGTCTCATGGCAATTGGTCTGCGCCTTTGTCGTTATGCTTTGTTTGCTGGGGCCGACATCACAACTTTTTGAACACTCGCCATCTCTCTACCAGAACTTCTCAAATGGGCTCTGTACCGATTTCTACACAAAAGCTCATAAATTTGAGATCTAAATGTGTCTTGATCTAAGTAAAAAACTCGTAATTGTAGATCTAATGCTATCTTAATCTTAAGTACTGCAAATGGTATCCTACTCCTCCTTCAAACCTCAGCATCGAAGCGTCTCTGCTTTCTCTACATACCAACTAAGATCGCTCTCCGGATCCATCTCAAACTCCGTGAACCCATTACCCATAAATCTAAACGGATTCGCCGTGTTATACTCAATCTCAAAGTCCTCCGCACGAATATCCCCCAGCATGCGATTGAACAGGTGAGCACTTCCACCAAACAGCGCAGTAACACGGCCGTCAACCTTGCCTCGCTTATACCAACTCGTACAGCCGCCGCTCCAGACGAGAGTCTTGTGGACTTGGTCGCAGTACTTGATGAAGGCGTCGACCTTTTCCTTCTTGGGGACGACGTACTTGATGTCTTCGGTGGCCATCTTCTTGATCCACTTGACGAAGTAGTCGCCTGTCCAGTTGAGGGACTCGACGAGGGAGCCGTGGCCGCCGAGACAGTTGGGACCCATCATCATGAAGTAGTTTGGCATGGAGGGGACGGCGACGGAGATGTATGCTTCTGGGTCCTCTTTCCATTGCTCGCGGAGATCAATCTTGTTGAGGCCGACGATGGGATAGCGCGGGCGGAAAGATACGTCAAATCCAGTGGCATACACGACTAGAGAATGGTTAGTATGTGACTTGAGTACGAGAGCGTGAGGAGTTACTTACTGACGTCGACCTCATGCTCCTTGCCATCAGCAGTCTTGAGGCCCTTCTTCGTAATCTGTGTAATCGCACTATCCGTCAAATGGCAGTTCGGTTTCAAGAAGGACTCGAGATATCCAGGACCAGGCGTGATACGACGGCAGCCCAACTCCCACTTAGGAATGAGCTTCGAGCACAGCACAGGATCATGACCAAGCTTTTCAGCCATTTGCTCCGCAGCCAGTTTCATGCCGCGCTCATTATTCTCGCCTTTTCGGAATATATAGAAGGACTTATTCGTGCGAGAGATGATGCCCTTGCGATGTTGAAGATGAAGCTCTGGGTCTTGGAAGCGTGCCTTGTCCTGCTCTGAGTAGCGGGGATTAGGGTCATCGTCCTCTCGGCCCAGGTGCTTTGATGGTGGTGCGCGGTAGTAAACCCATGCTGGACCGCGGACAAAGTTTGTGACCTCTGTTCCAGGCAGTTTTGCCATCTGTGGCACAATTTGGATACCAGATGAGCCATTACCAATGACAGCGATACGCTTATTGCTGTAGTCGTAAGAGTGATCCCAGTTTGCTGAGTGAGTGGTGTGGCCCTCAAAGTCCTTCAGACCGGGGATCTTGGGCCATGCCTCGTGACTGAGCAGTTAGTACTTGTGTCAGAAGCGGCAAGATTGAGACTTACACTAGAACTCCTTGCGCTGAGATCAATACGTGGCAGAACTCTTCCCGTTGAATGCCCTCGTGCTCAACTGTGACCTTCCATTGACCTAGATCATCAAGCCACTCAGCGCCGATAACTCGGGTGTTGAGCTGTAGATCACGGTCAAGATTCCACTTCTTGACAGTTGCCTTCATGTAAGACAAGATGTCACCTCCACTAGCATAGAACCTCTCCCAGTTGGGATTGGGGTCAAATGGGAATGCCTAGATATCGTCAGCTCAAGTCGCGATCATAGAAGGGCAAACGTACGTAAATGTGACTGGGTACATCGCACTGAACACCAGGATAATTATTCGCCAACCAAGTACCGCCAATATCGCTGCGCGCCTCAAAGATAGTGTGATCAACAATGTCCTCCATCTCCGGGAAGCGATGTTGGAACTTGTGCGCCATCAACAGACCAGAGAAGCCAGCGCCAATGGTGAAGACCTTGATCTTGCGCGGTGTGTAGGCATAATCTTGGCTGAGTGTGAACGGATCTGTTACATGCCCGTTTGTATGGCCGTTACTGAGTCCATTCTTGATGTCATCTAGCTTTGTGACAAGTTCTGGGAGCTCAGTTGCTGGCATTGAAGACAAGTCCTCGGCGGATTGCGCCTTAGTCTCTGGCGACTCAAAGGCAGGCATTGCGACTGATGTTGATGTTGATCTTTGAATCTGCTCAAGGTGTTTGAGATTGAAGCGATGGTAAGGATGAGATTGATCTTGTAAGTCTGTTCAAGGTGTTGTTGAAGTACTCATGATGCTTAACAATAGGTAAAATAGCTGGTGTTGTCTCTGCCCCATCAGCTCTACCAGCACTAGGCCCGGCAAAGACTCAATCAGGCCATCGCTTTAGCATCTCGTGCCTCTTGCGTGGTCATTGCCGAAGTCATCTCCCTCTTTGCCAAGCATGTTCGGCAAAGTCGTTAGTGTTGTTGGTGAATGGCTATGCCGAAACGGTATTGCCGGGAGTTAGCGACCAGCTGACGCTGAATGCGGGGTTGCAGCGATATCGCACAGGGACCGAGCCGGCCAAGTTGCGCGACAGTATTGACATACTTAGAGGGAGATAGGGAATAACAAATTGCGTTTTGTCAATTTTAGCTCAAGTTTATCTGGTTGCCTAAACTTGCAAAGATCTTGTGATTATCGTCTTGTTTGTCACTCCACCAGGCCATTGCCGTGTACCCCAAGCCCAAGCCTATCACCAAGCTCACTTACACTTACACCATGGCTGTCAATCGCTATGCTTACAATGGTCCAATCGACCACACAATCGCACCTCAACTCGAGAATATTCGAGGAAAGTCAGTGATTATCACAGGCGGCGCCAATGGCATGGGCGAAGCTTTCGTAAGAGACTTTGTCGCTGCTGGTGCCTGGGTAACATTCGCCGATGTCAACGAAGAGCGCGGCAAAATAGTTGAAGCTGAGCTCAACGCCGACGGTCAAAAATGTGTCTTTGTCAAATGCGACATCAGAGACTGGGATCAACAAAAGGCCATGTTTGAAACGGCCAAAAGTCAAAGCCCTAGTAACTCTGTTGATGTTGTCATTGCAAATGCTGGCATTTCCCGAAGCTCGGGCGATAGCTTGTGGAATCTTGATGGTGTGTACTCACAGAACCGTCTGAAGGTTTAGTGGAAGAGCCCTGAACTAACTGCACCTACAGACCCTAATGGAGAACCTACAAAACCAGATTTAAACATCGTACGTGTTAACATTGACGGAACGTTTTATACGTGGAAGCTTGCGGTTCATTATTTCCGCAAGCAGCCAGTGAGCGAAGAACGAGATCGCTGTTTCATTATTACCGGTAGCATGGTAGCATGGATCGATTCTCCAGTAAGTACCCGACAAAGCCCTGCTTGACTTTCAGGGCGCTGTGAGCAACCAGAATTTGAAACTGACTGACATGCGATAGGGCAACTGGGAATATACCGGAACCAAATATGCGCTTAGAGGTTTCATGAGAACAGTACGAAGATCAAGCCACGAGCAAGCTATCCGCATAAACTATGTCGCACCCTGCTGGATCAAGAGCGCCATTCGAACAGCAGAGTACGAGAAGTGGCTAGTTGATCGCGGCGTGGAGTTTGGTGAACAGAAAGATGTCTCCAGCTGCATGTTGAGAATTGCCACCGATAGAAGCATTAATGGCGAGTACAAGAGATGTCATTGTTAGTGAGTTACTAATGGTCGTCACAGGTCGCTCATTGATGATCACGCCCCGCTCCATCGCCAAGGAGGGCTTCGTAGACATCGACAGAGAGGATTACAAGGATACACCCGAAGATGAGTATCTGAAGAAGGTTCAAGCGTCACAGCTGGTGATTATTGAAGACAAATGGTTGGACTCATACAAAGTCCGAGTGTATAAAGAATAGATACTGCCATGAGATAAAAGTAGGAAAGATGAGTGAAAATGATAATGTAGATATCTGATTCAAGAGGACTTATTCGGCCTGCCATAAAGACGCAGCCCAACCTTCCCTCCTCTTCCTAGAGCATGTATGCCATCGCCTATGTGAGAGGTGAAGCGTTGACACAACGCGCTCCATCATTTTGTGATGTCTTCGGCCCATTAATTACAAGAGATTTCGCTCCAGTCTATATATATTTGTTAGTAACCCACGAAATACTTCTTGCACTGTGACTTACCTCAACGTTGAATCGGTAAATGACTCCAGACGTATTTTCCGAAGCATACATGAGCTTGTTACCAACCGAATAAGCCGCTCCCCTGGTAATCTAATTAGCTTCGCGTCGTGATATGCAATTGAAATGGCTTACCAAAGGTTGTCACCTGCGATATGACCGAAGTCTTTGATCACTTCCCAAGTTTTCGTGTCGAGGCTCCATCTTGCCAGTACTGTCTTTGACGTATTTCCCTGAAGAGCATATAGATAGCGGCCTCCTCCAGGTACAGATACCCAGTCAGCACAGTTATTTGCGGACGTTGCGGTTCCTTGTTCAAGAACCTTGCCGTAGGTTGCCGATGTTGGGTTCACATCAATCTTCGCCCACGCCTTTCCATATGTTGAGATCCAGAAAATGCCATCAGAATCTACATCGCCAGTGTTCCATGCTGTAGCCTGTTAGCTATTGTCTTTTGACCTTTGCGAAGTCATATAATGCTGGCGGGGCTACTCACTTCCATCAATGAAGGTGTTCATCAGCGTATACGATCCGGTGGAACCAATCCGAATGACTTGGCTTTTTCCAGTTGCAATCTGGACAATTCCATAAATGAGATTATCCTTGATATTGTAGCCAATAGGATTAATGGTTCCGCCGTTGGTTGTACCAGAAGGTGCTCCAGGTCCAACATTCTGTGCTACCAGAGAATTGACTCCTGTGACCAGGTTGAGCCTGTAGAGAGTTCGGACTTGGATCAAGTATCCGCCTTCATCACAGCTGAAAGCTGGAGGTGGTGCTGGTGTCTCCACGACCACGATACCTCCATCGTCTGTGCCTGTTGGCGGATAAGTCGTTACGGCTCTGGCTGCATTGATGCTGGATGTTCCGGAGTACTGCCGATAACTGGTGGATGGCTGCGGTGCAGGCGTTTCGACAACAACGGTCGGCCCATCGTTTGTGCCGGTCGGTTGAAGGGTGGTCACAGTGATTGCGCCGCTCAAACTTGAAGTGCCAGTATATCGTCGCGTGCTCGTCACAGTCGCCGGCGGCGGTGTAGCAATGATCACAGTCCCTGCCTCAGTACCGGTAGGCGTCACAGTGGTCAGAGTTAGCGGACCAGATAGAACAGAAGTCCCGGAATAGCGTTGAGTGATGGTCACTGGCGGTGTCGCTACGATAACAGTCCCTGCTTCAGTTCCTGTTGGTGTTATTGTTGTAACAGTGGTTACGCCAGTCAAAACATCTGTCCCAGTATAGAATACAGTGATAGTTACTGGCGGCGTAGCCACGATAACAGTCCCTGCTTCAGTTCCGGTCGGTGTTATTGTTGTGAGTATCAAAGGCCCAGTGATTACATCTGTTCCTGTGTAGAACTCGGTCACTGTAATCGGCGGTGTCTCATAGATAATAGTGCCGTCCTCGGTACCAGTCGGAACGATAGTCGTGACAGTTATTTGGCCGGAAATCACTGATGTACCAGTATAGAACCGGGTGACTCTTACAGGTGGCTTCTCAACTATAACGACGCCAGCTTCTGTTCCTGTTGGTGTAATTGTAGTTATCGTTACCGGGCCAGACAAGGTCTCCGTGCCTGTGTAAAACCTCGTGCTTGTAATAGGAGGCGTCTCGACGATCACCGTCCCCTGCTCCGTACCCGTTGGAGTGATTGTGGTGACAGTTGTAGGAGCTGAGAGTATCTCTGTACCTGTGTAGAATCTGGTGATTGTGATGGGAGGAGTCTCAACGATGATTGTGCCAGGATGATCGCCCGAAGGGGAGATCGTTGAAACCGTAGTTGGCCCCGTGATAGCATTTGATCCGGTATATAATCGTGTTAGATAGACTGGAGGCGTCTCGACGACCACCGTACCCGAGATAGTAGTCACAGTCGTCGGACCAGACAAGACCTCTGTGCCTGTATATGGCCGCGTGATGGTTACAAGGGGTGTCTCGATAACAATAGTTGCCGGATCGTCAGGATCTGAGGGCTGAAGAGTTGTCACGGTGACAGCAGCGCTGACTGGAGAGGTCCCCGAGTATGGACGATAGCTAGTGACAGGTTGAGGTGAGGGAATCCCGATCACGACGGTTCCATCCTCTGTCCCAGTCGGTGTGATTGTAGTCAAGGTGACAGTCGAAGAGCCGGAGTATCTTTGGGTTATGGTCACCGGCGGTGTCTCAACCACGACAGTAGCAGGATCACTCCCAGACCCGTATAGAGTAGTCACAGTGACTGGACCAGAAACCGGGCTTGCTCCAGTATGGAACCGTGTTGAAAAGACAGGCGGCGTGGCCATGACGATGGTAGCCGGAACTGATCCAGATGCAGGAATGGTCGAGACAGCTATAGCCCCCGTAATGGACGATGCGCCGGTATAGAGTTCAGTGATTGTCGTTGTAGAGAATGGAATGTCTATGTAGACAGTATCTGTATCGCCAGGAATCGCGCCTTTTTCGGTAGTAGTCTCGCTAGCTGTCACGCCTCCGTACCTATAGATCGTCGTATATGGCTGAGGGAGATCAATATAGTCTGAAGCAACATCCCCTTCAACCGTAGGCATCTGCGTCGTGATGGCGCTTGCTGTAACGCTTCCATACCTAGTTACGGTTGTGTAAGGCTGGGCCAGGTCGACTATCACTGTTGCCGTCCCTCCCAGACTTGCAGGGTCAAGAGTGGTAATAGAGCTGACTGACACACTTCCATACCGAGTGGTGGTGACATAAGGCTGAGGAAGATCGATGTAGACTGAAGCTACCTCCCCCTCAACCGTTGGCATCTGTGTGGTGATACTACTTGCTGTCACTCCTCCGTATCTATAGATCGTCGCATATGGTTGCGGGAGATCTATGAAGACAGAAGCAGTCTGTCCATCGCTAGTTGGCATCTCCGTCGTGACACTGCTGGCTGTGACGCTGCCGTACCTAGTCACGGTTGTATATGGCTGTGGCAGATCGATAATCACAGTTGCTTCTTGGCCTTCAACAGACGCAGACTCAGTAGTAATACTGCTCACTGTCACACTGCCCCATCTTGTTGTTGTTGTGTAAGGCTGAGGAAGGTGTTCAATTACCGTGATGACTTCTCCAATACTCTGAGGTGTTTGCGTTACCGTCGAGGGAAATGAGACACCTCCCCAAGTGGTTATCGTTGTATACGGCTGCGGTAAATCTATAAGAACAACTGCCGCCGCGCCTGCGCTTATAGGCAATTCTGTGGTCATTGTACTGGCTGATACACTTCCATATCGGGTGGTGGTTGTATAGGGTTGCGGAGATTCTAGCAAGATAGTGACCGGATCTCCTGGGTTCGCAGGAGTCTGAGTTGTCGTTGAGGGGACTGAGATGGTAGTTGCCCAGCGAGTTATCGTTGTATATGTCTGGGGCAAGTCTATTATAACCACTGGCGCCGCGCCTGAGCTTATGGGCAGCTCTGTGGTCACAGTACTGGCCGATGCACTTCCATATCGAGTAATCGTGACGGGTTGTGGTGCAGCTGTCGCGATGATGACTGTACCAGGAACCGATCCAGAGGCAGGGATCGTCGAGAGTGTTGTTGGCCCTGCCAATACAGAAGTCCCCGAGTAAAGCGTAGTGACCGTGACTGCTCTCAGTTGGAGTTCGAGTAGTCGTAATGGTTTCACTTGCTGTCTGAGTTCCAGTGATCGTAGTAGTAACATATGGCGTGATGCTTGGAGGCACAAAAACAACCACGGTTCTGGTCTGATCTGGCGAGTCTGGTTGCTTGGTAGTGGTCGTGGTGGTGCTACCAGTCCAAGTTGTTGTCAAAGTGACATACTTAGCCGCAGCAGGAGGCTCTTCAATGATCACAGTTCCCGTAGCGCCAGGCTCAGTTGGAGTTTGAGTCCTCGTAACGGTTCCGGTTCCAGTGCCCATGATCGTCGTAGTAATGTACTGGTCGATAGCAGACGGGACTAGCACGACGACCGTGCCGGTCTTCCCCGGGCCAGAAGGCGTCTGAGAAATAGTCCGAGTGATGCTGTCGCTTCCCGTTACCGTTGTTGTGGTCCAAGCAATAGCAGTAGGCGGTATCTCAACTAAAATCGTACCTAGCCTGCCGGAGCCAGATGGCATTTGAGTAGATGTACGACTTGTCGAGTCTGTCCAAGTGTTGGTGATAGTAGTCCAGGAGGTGATCCATGGCATTTCGACCACAATAGTATCAGTCATATCAGAGCCAGAGTGCTCTTGTGTGTATGTACGAGTCGTCGATTCTGTTCCAAAATTTGTTACAGTAACATAACGCATAGCCGGCACGTCATGATGTATGACTCCTGTTTCTCCAGGCCTAGAGGGAGGCTCGGTCCACACACGAGTTGTAGATCCCGTCCAGGTCGTAGATGTATCAATGTAGCGAATAGCAGCAGTGGGGAATAATATTTTCTTCGTGCCTGTACCTCCGGGTCCAGTGGGCGGAATAATCACCGTCCGGGTTTCAGAGCCTGACCAATACTCGCTAGTGACAATGTAGTGCAGAGAATCTTCAGGGTACTGTACCAGGACAGTCCCAGTTTTATCTGCACCAGATGGAGGTAAAGTTGTAGTTTTTGTTGTTGACCCTTTCCAATAATCTGTGACAGTAACAAAAGGAGTAACATCTGGAGGAATCTGAACAACCACAGTGCCTTCTCCATTCGGATCAGAGGGCTTCTGTGTAATTGTAGTTGCTTCTGATCCAGTCCACGTTCTCGTCGTGGTTATGTACTTATATGGAGTTATTATAACCACAACGCCTGTTTCTCCTGGGTTTGCCGGCTCCTGTGTAATAGTCGTTGGAGATTCGATGTCACCACCACGGATTGTAGTTGTCATCGGGTTAGGGAGGTCAACGATGACCCAGCCAGTGTTAGAGGAGCCGCCTGAGAACCGAGTGGTGGTTGAAGCGCTGCCCACCTCTCCATATCGAGTGGTGTAGATGAGACGAGTGTTGATAGGAGGTAATTCCACAATAACACTCCAGGCGTCCCCTGCGCGTGTTGGAGATATGGTGTGGGTCACGGGTTCCGTTACAGAGCCAATATGAGACACGGTAGCCCAGCGTGCGGGAGGGACCTCGATTATAATCATGCCTGTGCCGTCTGGGCTGCTTGGAGGAATCGTTCTAGTCACTGGGGCTGTGACAGTTCCCACTTGGGTGATAGTATTGTAGTCCGCGTCGGTGATTGGGATCTCAACCACCACGACACCGTCTTGACCAGGCCCATTTGGAGTCTGAGTAAACGTTCTGGAACTGCCGGTTCCGAAACGCGTGACAGTGTTATATCTGCCCAGCGGCTCAGGGATGTCGATATAGACAATCCCAGCCTCTCCTGGGTGTTTGTGCGGCTGCGTCGACGTTGCGGTCGCTGTTCCTGAGCCAGTGCGAGTGACAGTTACATATAGAACAGGATCTGAAGGCACGATGACGTGAACCGTCCCAGTTCCTCCTGAGCTACGTGCAGGTTCTGTCGATGTTACTGGGGCAGTCACAGTTCCTATTCGTGTGACTGTTGTATATGCAGGCGTAGATCCTGGCACCTGAACAATGATGGTGCTGATACCGCCTGAATTATCTGGCTGGATCGTCCGCGTGACAGGAGACTGAATGTCCCTCGTTTCGGTAATAGTCGTGGCTCTTGGCTGCCCAACAACAATTGTGGTTCGGTCGTCAACATGAACAACCTTGGTAACAGGGTCTCCATTGCTCCCTTTCTCCATGAAGGTGGTGTAATAATCCCAGCCGACCGTGATTGTCTCGAGATCGCCAGGATCACCCACTTGGACGGTCCTTGTGTGATCAACTTCGACGCCTTCTGTTCGAGTTCTGTACTCAGGCTCTTCAATGACAACAGTAGTCGGATCACCAGGCTGATCAGGAGTCAGTGTCCGCGTCCGCGCGGTTGTCAATGAAGAGATGATTGAAGTGATTGTGGTTAAAGGAGTTCTCTTTATGACAGTCCCAACCGGTGGTGTTCCCTGCGGTGGAATGGTGTACGTTGAAGGGTCTCCCAGGCCGAAAACTGCAGTAGTGATATATGATGCCTCATGTCGTATCAGAAATGTGCTGTAGCTGTCAGTTTGCTGTGAGATCGCAGTGAGTAAGGTACCAACCTGGCTAATGTTGTGTCAAATGTGATTGAGCCATCAACAACCTTGATTGGCTGGACCTGAGCACGTTTCTCGCCATCAGGGCAATCAACAACGGGATCCCAGGCAGAGGCGAATGCAAACAACACGAAAATGACTCCATAGCACGTTGATTTATACATGCGCATCGCTTTAAGCATATTGTTTAAATGTAATACGGTGTTGTACCTGCCGCGAGACAGATTGGAGGAGAAGGTCACGTGCGACGGTCAGTCACGAAGCGACTGAGGAAGGAGCGCTCTGCTATATATTTAACTGCCAACTACGGAAAGAACACATACTAAATTTGGAGAGAATGATCGACATGCAAGCAGAGTTTAAGTGTATTAATATGGAAAGATTGGTTCTCAGAAACCTTGGCATTCCGATTGCGTGCAGATGTACTGTGGCGTTGATGGTTCTGGCCTAGACCTCTCTGACAGATATGAAGATCAAACACCAGCGCCATCTACGTTCTGGAAGACTAATTGTGGATTTAACAGAGTGGCATGATTCTAGATTTCCAAAAGGCTTGCTTTAATACCGAAGCAGTATCTTCCCGCCACAAGGCCCCAAGTTCCTGGATCGCCAAACTCTCCTACGGCTTTGGTGCGAATTCACTTGTCGCCGGACACCAACTACCTGGTTCTTTGGCTATGCATTGCCCTGGATCTTTAATATGTCCGAACATTCCAGGTCGACGACAAGGCTACTCTTAGGAGATGTCAATCCTGTCAGCTAGTTGTAGCCGCTGGGGGTCTCGACCGTACTGACCTTTAAGGTCGAATCTCTTTCTAGAAGCTTTCCATGGAGTTGCCGACTGTGCATTGTTTTAGTGAAGCCATTGTGATACTCTAATATCTCATGAAATGACATAAGTACTCGAAATGTCTCACCTATCAACAACTTGACCCAGACATCCCAACACTCCTTTGGCTTAACATTCAGCCCTACAACACTCCTTTCATCCACATTGATCTACACAAGCACTCTCTTGCCTCTACCGTACCCATATTAATAACATACCTAAACCAAATCGCCATGATGAGATTAACAACAATAAGCTGTAGCCTGAGCTTCCTGTTACCTGTATACGCACGAGTCATCTCTGACCCCTGTGCTACAACAACCACCTTACCTGTCATTACCGTCACAAAAGGCCCCAATGGTTACTACAACCAATACATTCGCACATATCAAGAGTTCTACCTTCAAGGCCTGACAACAAAAGTTTACACTATTACACAGTCATGCTCAGGTGTGAATTGTCAGCCCTTACCTATCGAAACCGCTCCTCCACCTGGTTTCACATCTGCTTTGGTCAAATGTGACAAGTGCGGAGGCTCGGGGACCAAAGTTGCTACTTTGACATTCCCAACTGAGTCTGTGCAAGCATATTCATCCTCTGGCTATGTTGTTGTACCCATTGCACAACCAACGCAGATTCCTCTCCGTCAGAGTGAGCAATCTCACAGCAGCTCAGTTTCTGAGAATGGTTCTTCTGGCTCTGATGCTGGCCATGCACTGAACAACCATGGTGCTTCTCTTTCTACAAACACTTCTCCAAACTCTGGAGATTCGGCTGGACAGGACTCTGGCAGCGGAAGTCAAGAGAGCCAGGATACTTCCAACATTGGATCCATGCAGCCCCAGTCAAACAATGGAGACTCTAATGGTGAATCTTCTGATGAGGCAGATTCCGTCATTCCTGGATCTCGGCCGTTATCCGAGACACCTACCGCTGTTTATCACTTTTCTCCCTCCAACTCAGCTCCTGCTGGCTCTAATGGTCAGTCTTCATCTTCAGCAGACACAGGCTCATCTGATGAGGCCGCCGCCGGACATGATACATTGTATCCAATTCCTAACCAGAAAACCGGCAACCCATATGCAGGCGACACTTCTGGTGCATCGAGCAACGGATCCGGCTCGTCGGGCAACAACTCCCCCTCTCAAAATGATACCCCCTCTAGTGGAAACCCAGCCACGAAAGACTCTGGCGATGATAGCTGGAGTCCCGATTCCCCGATCACTGTTAATGGTGCGGGCCATATCAAGACAAATGTTCTTACATGTGTATCAGCGAATATTGCTGGCATGTTTGTTTTGAGCTTGCTAGTATAATTACAGTAACTTCTTGTATTTAGCGATGAAAATGAAGTAATGACAAATAAGACGCAATCGAGACCACATGTGGCTGTATATGTCGTTCCAGTATCTGCCCTATTTCTCAGACTAACTGAGGATGACTTAGACATAGTGGCCCGAGAATGATATTGATCCAGCACGGGGGAAGCGACCGTTTGTTTCCCTGGGAGCTTTAAAGTTTTGATCCAAGATCTGTCCATACTTAGTTTGACAGATGGCATCGGCTAGCCCCTGCCAAGATCCCACAAGCTTATTCCAAATCCGTATACATTTGTTGCAGATCAGGAATCTTGTGGCTTGACATTGCTAGCTAGCGCTGAGCCACAACACCACTGTTCAGCTCGTTTGGGTTGAAAATAATTGAGACATCGATCACGAGTGGCAGAAATATCTCGACAAGGTTAGAATGTCGTAAGCCAGATTTAGACTTCGTTGACTACTCATTTACGCCAGCTATATCAAGGTTAACCTCTTGTAGGCAAAAGCTCCTCTAACGACGGATCATCCGAGAGGCTGGAGTTTGACTGAATTAGAGCCATGCCACGCGAACTATTCTTTCTGGTGTTTTTGGGTGCTAACGAAGCTGCGTGAAACTTAAAGTCGGACCAGGTCGTCGGACTCTCGCTTGATGAAAGTTAAGCCCGGTCTCCCATCCTGAGAAGGACACTGACGTTCTTGGTAAGGGGCTGCTCCGACCTCTCGGGTTCGTTTTAGGGTATGTAATGGAACAACTTGGTGATTTGGGAGAAGCTTAAATCAGGTTCAGAAAAATCAGGCCACTTTTGATGCGGGCATACACTAATCAACGGCAGGTTGTTTTTCAAACGGATGGGATTTTGATGGTGATACTGGTCGCCAAAGCCTCAAGCAGGTACAGCGTTTAGGAGCATTGTTTGAGCTGGATCAGGATTGTTCTAACATTCAACTGAGGGGTCAAGGGAAGTGGTAGTGTAGCTAAATAATCTTGTACTAAACTTATTGAGATGCTTTTCTCGCTTAGAATAAAAGTCCTGTGGGTTATCACCTCTAAGCCCAAGCCCCCTCAACATAGCATCTTTCTTATGCTCAAAGCCAATCAAGCCAATAGTGTGATCTTGGCGCAGACTATACCGAATGGTAAACGTGGCCGCAAAAGGGTAATAATGGACGAAGCGGACTTGTGAACTTTGCCAACTCTGATGTGCTGGCTCCCTCCATATAGGCGACCGCCCCTCCAACCTCACATGGCACCCATTTTTTGGATATCAGTTTTATCAATATGCACAGACGACACATTGACTGGTTGGAGTCTTACCACAAAAGGTACGGGATAGATACCAGGACTGATGAGTGCCGAGAAGAATGGTCATAAGGAAGAGAGTTTGTATGCTGTGTGAACTATATTTGTGAAAGCATTATTTTCAGTTAGTAAGCCTGCAGAATATGGGTATGGCTGCCAGTTCTCGCAGTCCATCTTGCGTGACAAAGTAGCTAGTCGGTTATGCATTTGGGATGTAATTGAGACTGCCACTGGTTTCCTATCAATCGAACCCTTTCCCTGAAAGTGGACATGAAAAACTCGGGCTTTTGTCGTGATGTCTCTGTAGGAAGTTGAAACTGGCGTTGACGAGATCAGCTTGCTTCTGTGCAGTGTTGGACTGATCGAGGCTCATGCTGTGACGCCATCTATCAGGTAGCTTTGAAGTATACATGGATAACAAAGTACTAAGGGATCTTTGTCAGTAGCTACGACCCAAATAAGTTAATCTCGTCTAAATATTGAAGAGATTTAGGAGGTTTCAACTTTATCATAGTCTATATCAAGTTTAGATCAAGTTAGTGAATCTACTCAAAAGCTCACCAGGTTTGCAACGGGTTCTATAGATTTCACTGCACATCAATTTGAATGCAATGAAGAGTAAATAAAAGCCTGGAGATCCTATTGAGAATGGGCTATCATCACATCTCCCAACATGTGTCTTCCTTTAGTTACCCATGATTACTGTTCCCCTTGGCTCTCGCGTCCCATTGTTTGACTTCAGCACCAAACACGGTGCACGGTGTCAGAATAGAAGCCCAAGTCTCGAAGGTGTATTACCTTATCCCATTACTACCCGAGGGAATCTTCCAAGCATGTAGAACCATTGCTGTAGCCTCCTGACTTCTCGGCTAGCTAGTCCAATGAAACTAATACCGCGTTAAAATCTAATCCAAATCACAGCAAGAGGTCTTCGTGATTGGCTCCGATGGCAGTTTCAAGTTCCTGTACCTCTTCAGGAGTGCAGTTGGCAAGAGCCAGTCGTCGGAGGCAGTCCGGGACATCGCCAGTCTGCTGGACATGCAGAGACCAAAGGTCTGTGATGTCATCCTTGTTAGCGCGTCGTTGATCATCCTGCTGCCCTATGGTGTGCAAACGGTCTTCCATCTCTCTCACTTGCACTTCTTTCTTGTGCGCTTTGTCTGCAAACAGCTTGATGCCATTGCCAGCTCGATCCATGAGACGGCGGGCTTCTTCTGGGTAGGAGCTTTTGAGGAGGAAAGCCTTGTTGGCAAGCTGGCCGTAGAGTCGCAAGAAGTCCGAGCCATCTCCTTCGGGGATTTCAAGTTGAGAGTCCGCGGGGACCTCTGTCTCGAGAGTCCAAGTCTCTCGATCATCATTCAGGCATGTCCTGATCAACTCACCAGCTGGGCGAATAGTTCTCGCACCAGAAAAAGAGTTCGTTCTTTATCTCCCGAGGCATGACGCGGATGTTTGGCTCACTGAGCCATATATCCAATCCAAGCTTGAGTGACGCCTGATCAACGCCCGGCTGATCTAGCTTGCTCAAGACATCAGCACCAGACTGCTGGGCTTCAGCTCGGGTAGTCGTCAGTATCAAAAAGATGGGTTCGTCCTCGCCAGTATCGTTAGAATCAACTGGTGCGACATCAGTCTCAGCCATCATGACATCAGGGTCGGTGGGTGTCTCGAGCCCCTTGATTTGCTCCAGGATCTGAGCGGGCAGGGCGCGCGGTCCGGAAGGGGAGGGGTCGCTGGTCCAGACAACCCAGACCTCATTGTCATCACAGGTCTTCTTGGTGAGTATGGGTTCAATGGTATTTCGGCTAAGTCTCAAGATGAAGGGCTCATTGTGCATATCCTCATAGAACTTGATAGCAATGGGTAGCCACCGAGATATGTGACAGTGTCCGAACAGACGCGCAAAAGGTTGGTTGTCTTCAGCAAGGCTGTTGATTCGCACACGACGAATGGTGAGCAGAACAATGATAGATACGAGATGAGGAGCTGGGATGCAAATAGAATCCCCAGTTCGGGATTGTAGGTCCATGGCGGTCTGGAGATGTTTCTTGACTTTGTTCCATCCATTGTACTCGTCCAGGCTTGTCGCCTGTAGAGGCTCACCACGGACGAGTTTCTTGACACATCTCTTGAAGCAGAGCATGGCTTCGGTCTTGTTCAGATGGAAAGTCTTGAAGACTTCGTCCACCATCCGCGTGTAGACTTGCTTCAGGACTTCCCGCAAGACCTCTCCGGTCTCTAGCTTAGGGCATCTATCGATGCTGAGATCGCCCAACACAAAGGAGCCATTGTTGATCATAGTGACAAGCTGATGCTTATCCAAAGCTGAGGATTGCGACATTCTGACTGAATGTGGTCAGAAGAAAAGAACAGAAAGGCAGGGGACTTGGGATTGGAAGATGTCTGGACCTACAGGGATTGCTTGAGAAGGGAAATGGAGATGTCTGAAGGATATCACGGTAGCTTCCTTACTACTTCTAATAAGTTAAGGAAGCAAGAGAAGTAAGAGGAGATTAATCAGTGAAGTTGAATGCGTTGAGTAATGATGGAAAGGAAGAGGATGGTGAATGGGCTGAGAGGGATATAATTCTTAGGAAGGTTAGGGCTTAAAGGTAAGAATACTAGAACCTGCTTAAAGTCTGAGTTCTCTATTATAGTATCTTTCTCTTTTCTAGTGACTCTATAGTACTAAATATAAATATCTATTAAATATTAAACTCTTATTACAGGCAGGTAGTTAAATGGCCAAATCTAAGTCGCCCGATATGGTTAGTCCGAGTGGGTACTAACCTGAGAGCCGATTGACCGATCTGGGAGCGGCTGTAGCACGTGGCGCAGCAAGGCATCATCTTGACTCCCTCCCATCGCAGAGAATTTGACCCTTCTATCACGAGTGATAGAGATATTTACACAATGTGGGCCTCGAAATTTCTGAAAGGTCGGAATGCAAGAGCGATCACGAAGACCTCAATTGCAGCTGCTGCCTCAGCGCCAACATCGCAAGCAGAATTCAGCGCCAACTCACAAGCGTTCTCGGTGGCCGTGACTGAGCTGCTGCAATGCCTGGACTTTGTACTCGATCAGTTGGATGACCAGGGTAGGAGGCTCACATGAAAAATGTCTAGCATGCTGATAGAAGCTTGAATCAGGAGAACATGGAGACTTGTTACAGTTTCACCTGTCACGGCTTGCTAAAGAGATATCCAAGTATGAAAACTCAAAGGTTGATGAGCAAACCTCACAGCCCTGGACTGGGTACCTCTTCCTACCCGAATAGAGCGAGTGTCTTCTAAATCTAATCGAACTTTTGCAGGGATCGTGATTTACTGGAGCTACTGCTTGCAGCCTGCAGATGCGCATGCTCCGTCTACAAACCAGATGTCCATCCTGGGGGTGACCTCGTACCAGTGATCTCTCGGACGCCTTCTATCACTGGAACAGTCAAAGCCACTTCAATATGGAAATCAGAAGATACAAACACCCTGTTTGTTTCCATTAGAGGTACATCGTGCAAGACAGACCATCTTGTAAACTTCAATAGGAACCAGAAAAATGCCACCTCAGTCTTTGTAAGTCGCTGGAGCCTTTTATTCCTGTCAAATATTAACAGCTACTTTAAGGCTTTCCCGGGCACTAAGGAACAGATACATGCCCATAGTGGTTTCCTAGCTTGTGCAGCTACTCTTCTTCCCTGGCTTACTGAGGAGATCACTCGCCAAGTCACTGCTGACAAGAGTTTGAAAGATGTAGTATTCACAGGCCACTCAGCTGGCGGAGCAGTTGCAGCCATGGTCCTTCTACACTTTGTGTGCCATTGCCCAAGTGAATGTAGGTCCAGGTCTTCTCACTGCGCGTCTCATGAACTGACAGCCTTCACAAGTATCGAATTTAAAGTTCTCACTCATCACATTCGGAGCCCCGCCTGTTATTTCAACAAACGTCACTAAACTGGCTCAAGCCCTTCCTCAGACTCGACATATCTATGCTGTCGTCAACGAACACGACTTAGTTCCCAGGGTTGACCAAGGATACATCACATCGATCATCAGTTTGTATCGGTCAGCCTACGGGTTGCCTTTGTCAGACTTCAATAACACCACATTTACAACCAACACTCAAGCAGGTAGGAATCAGAATACTATCTGGAAACTGCCTCCGCCTGATTTCTATGTCGTTGGGAACGTAATTGTTCTGAGAGCGAAACTCGATCACAAAGCTTTACAGTCAACATCAAGACAAGCCAGTACAGACTCTACTACACCACCACAAAAGCTAGATATTCTACGAGTGTCGCCAATAGAGTTTTGCAAATTGTTATTCTTTGAAATATCTGTACATAAGAGAAAGATATATCTCAACAGATTGGAGAGATTGGTACAAGAGTCTTGGGGAACAGTATGATTTACTCAAGGCAGAACGCCATTTGCTGGGTTTACCCTCATATGTCGTTCAAGTCACTATTCTGATGGACGTCTCATCTCAGTCTCCTTCTCAGACCTCAAATTTCCTGTTACTTACTCAAAATATGAAAAATCTGTCGTTCTTTACCATGATATACATAGCAGGCTGCGTCTTATCTTGGTAGACCATCTCGATCCAATGTGTTGAAATAACCCTTGCGGCGAGTGAATTCTGGTTCCACCACACTCCTTGTTCCGCCTGCACTCTCTTCGAATAAAGCTTTTGCTTCTTTGCAAGTCTCAAAATGGAATTGATAACCGCTGGAAGAAAATACATCGTCACGGTCTCGACTAATCAGAGCCAGAGTCTCCTGACGAATCTGACACCCCTTACAACTGACACCATTTTCAACTTGACCAGTGGTTGGATCATACCACGGGTATGAAGTAGACATCATATAGCGCTGGCTCTGTTGTTCGCTTCGTGCCTGTAAAGCATGAGCTGCGTCCGAGCTTAGGAGGCCAAGCTCTGACAGTCTCTTGGCAGCCTCTCTTTCTGCTAGTAGTAAAGCTGGGCGTCTTGCCGGTCTTTCTTCCATAGAGTATATTCCAGGAACCGTTCTAAGAGTATATCCAACACACAAGCCCAAGCGCTTTGCAGAAATGTTTGTGAGCTTTGACAAGGCAGACATGCTGATAACACGTAGTTCAGGGGCATTTTCAATACACCCGAAACAGCAGCGAGCAGCAGTCGGCAGATAGAGAAAACCACCAAAGCTTTTGCAAAAGGAGCATGTCTCAGTTGTCAAGGCACGGTACATATCTCCAAATGTGTAATGAGTCGCCAGTCCCGCACGCAGCATGCCACGGAAGCCTTCCATGCCATGTTTGACAACGGACCTGTATTCATGAAGCTCGTTGGCTAAGACCCGAGCTCTCCGACTGACATGGCGGAAGCGGAAATAAGAGGATACATCAAAGTATCCAATTATTTTCTCTAGTAGCTCATTCGGCAGAACATCGAGAATTCCGAGATTCGCTGTTGGTGAAGCGGCGAAGGGGCTTTCTATGGATTCACGGACAACCTGGTTTTCGTGAGGTCGTGATCGAATAAGTACAAGGTCAAAGTCGCGTCTATGATACGCGCAGATGTCAAGAATAGTAGCCGCGTCGGAGCTTGCCATTGTTATTTTGACTGAGTTGGAGTTGGTGGGGAAACCTTTTGGATGTAATGTGATAGGATAGGATGTGATGTGAGTAGTGAAAGTGCATACCGGGCCGAGGAATGACCCGGATGTACAAAGTAAATATCCAATAGAATTGTGCGTCCCAGTATTGTGCATCATAAATAATTCATATTGTGACTTTATGTAACTTATCAAAACATTATGTATTGGCCATTCATAACGAGAATCTCCAATTTAAATCTCGGCCATACAGAACGAAGATTATCTTAATAGCTCAACACATTATATCAATCATGGTCTAACTTTCGCGTTTCCAATATTCTCATATGAACCATTAGTATCCGAGCTCTCATAGATCATGCGAGTTCATGTCTTGTGGAAGTGGAAGAGGTTTGAGGTATTCAACACCTCCAGCTGGTCACGTTCCTGAAGTACTGGACGGTTCGAGGGTCCTCTGGCAAAGACACGTTAAGGTTGTAGTTGTAGGAACTGCTCAACCCACGATCATCACCCTTGTCATCGCAGCCGGTATAACTTTTCATCTGGTTAGATCACAGCACCTGCGAAGGGGGGACCAAGAACTTGCTGGTAGAACTGGCATACGCCACCAGTGTTGGTGGAGATCGAAGTGACATTGTGGTTGAAGGCATCCGAGATTGAGGTTGGATGATCACCCTTCTTGGGGTCAAAGTCGAAGTAAGAGACTGCCCGTCATCAGTATATGAGTCATGTTGAGAGGAGGGGGTACAACATACCGCATTTTCCGGGCTCAGAACCAAACGAGATGCACTCAGGTCTGAACCCAACAGTGCTACACTGAAGGACAAAGATGTAACCATCCTCAAGGGAGTAGTCTCGGTTGGGATCTGGCTCATAAACCTTGGGCGCATCACGCTTAGTCTTGCCACCAGCATAGACGAGGGTTCTACTGTTTTCGAAGCCCTCCTTTGCAGCACTGTTCATGACTTTGCCAACGAGCTGGATGTTGGCTGCTTGGACACCAGCTGCAGCTGCGGCCAGCAAGGTAAAGACGGTAGAGGTGTACTTCATATTGAATGCTGGGTTGCTTGTCGATGTTGTACTGGGATGATATGGGCCAGGCCAATTTCTTGGGGGTTCATTACGCTTATTTATAGTCAAATAGCTCTTGGTACCACGGTAGATATGTACATATGACATGCCGGCTTGGAAAGTATCGTTCCATTCTCGATGGTAAGGGAGCACTGAGCCAACTTCTCAAATTCTCTCAAAGCATTACAGAGAATTCACTCATTGAGATTGACTTTACAGTCTCGTGAGCGTCTTTCGGATGCTTCGGGGAGGGCATTGGCCGCTCAGGCACTACAGGCATGAATTGGTGATCCTTTGATGCCATAACGCTTTGATGGTCGATGCTTTCTAGACCGCTGATACGAAGAAGCACGTGGCTGGGATTTGTTCGAGAATCTCAAGATTATGAGCATAAAATGCTTTGATGGTTTTTGAAACAAGAAACTGGATAATTTGGAACCGGTTCAAGGTTTGTTTGTTCATAAGGATCATCGCTCAGCCGTTGCGGAGGTTGCATGAGAGTGCAACGTTGGTGCGGTCAAGAAAGTTTAATGACTTTATGCAATCAAATAGTCTTCCGGCAGTTATAACATCAGTTTAATGCTACCCCAATTTGAACCTCGTTCTCAAAAAACAGCATCGCATTGGTCTTGTGCCTGACACAAGATCTATTATGCTTTTACTTGGTTGCATTGATAGACACGAGACAGGTTTTATGCAGCATCTAGCAGGGATCTTGGCCGATCTTGGAGGAAAGAGCTTCCCAAATAGTAATTTACTATCAAAAGAACCCGAGAGCCGAGTCGTTGTCGTCCGCCCAGTCATATGGGACCGATATCCCGGCGTTCGTCATCGACTCGCACCATGTATTATAACCGTTGATTATTGAAGCTGCCTCGCTATCTCCTACACTCGGAACGAACGGGGCATTGTCACAGTATGTGCGAGCACCCTCTTCATCCAAGTGCGGCCAGCACAGCTTGAGCGTAATGTCGCGACACTTGGAGCTATTGGGGTTGAGCTCTGCCATGGCACCCATGATGGATAGGGACGCCTGGATCTGCGCGCGCCAATCTGGTGCTAGTGCGTGATGGGGGTTCTGCCTTAGGCAGTGGACAGGAATTAGTGTAGCATGGAATAGGAAATACCTGTTATTGTTAGTTGATGGTCAGCAGAGTTTTGGGTTTGACTTACAGGATATAAAAGGCTGCGAGCCTTGAATGTGAGCGAGAAGTCCAGTACCCTTGGATGTGGGTGATTGATTCTTTTGCGGCATCCAGACATCTGAACACGGCGAGATTCTCGCTGCTCGTCAAGTTTTGCTGAGCGTTCTGCGCGGATGATCTTGCCCAGCGGACCAGGAATGGACGATACATCACGATCCTGAGATTTCGGTAGCGCCACTCGGAAATACCCATGCCCAGCGCGAACTCGGAGTCTGGAGGAGGTACAGTAAGATAGTAGTATGGTACTTGGGCCAGCCAAGAACCGATGCAGACATCATCCAGAGTTATCAGTTCCGTGGCGGACGGGAAGGGGCTGGTTATGAGACGGTTATAGACGGTCATGGTACTGAGATGATAAGCTGACTGAACTCTGATATATGTGTACATCGTGATGCCTTCAACTTCTGGTGGGCAGTGAGTAGAGTCCTGGGTGAGTTCCTAGAATAACGATTAATAAATCCTCTGCTTGGTCGTTTCAATCGACTGACCTTTTCATGAATATTCAGAGGGAAAGCAGTCTCGACACCAGCCTGCGGCCAATTCAAAGGTCTGCCATAGGTAATAGTGGCGCCAACATCAAGCACGCATAGACACCACCATATCCTACGTCGTGTCTCTGTCTGCAAAGGAGAAAGACTGTTCCCCTCCAGGTCCTTATGAAGTCCAAGACCAATAGCCAGTCGAATAGCTAAGCCACCATAGTTGAAGCCAGTATTAGGCTTGTTCCGTTTTTGCATATAGTTTGATGACAAACTAAAAGCTTGCACGAGGGTTAGGTTTCCAACCTCAAGGTAGTTTGAAAACAGGCTCTTTTGTGCAGCCTGGAAGATCGGCAGGTCTGTAGCATCAGCAACGTTACTGCTCGCAAATGATCCCAAGGCTGCGAGAATGTTTGCCAGCGTGTTCCAGTGGCCTTTGTTGGCACATGGGAGAGTGCCTGCATACTGCGCTCGAAAAGTGGGCTCATGCACGATAGGAAACGTTGGATGATAGAAGACAAAGAAAGCGTCGATAAGGTTCTCAACAGCCACTCTGGTCAACATGGCTTGAGAACGGAACCACTGTGAATGATCCGAGTGCTGTTGAAATAGAGACTCAATCTCATGTAGTGCCACTTCGGCGTCGACTTCTTCTCCATCTGGACGGGCAGATAGAATCTGACGCAAGAGGGCGGATCCAGAAGCGGCACCATAGTATCCTCTCTTTTGATCACCAATGGTCAGAGAGGCCATGCCATCCATGATAGCTTGGGGGTTTCCGTCAACATGGTTCGTTATAGACCAAGTCGCGGGATCATATGTTCCCCATGAAGTCTCTTGCTCGTTCCACTCAAAGTTGTCAGCTGGAGCTGGAGTGGCCTCGAATGCAGTGTCTTGTGAGGCAGTCCAAAGTCCAGGGGCTGCATCTAATTCGCCGATAGGTGCCAGAAGCAGGGGATCCGTAGTGAATGTTCCTGCATTTCCTGTACCTGTCATATAAATATTTGAATCAGGCGTCTGATTCGGTAGCTGGAGGAGGTTGTCCACATTGCCCGGGGTCGGGGTTGTATTTGGCAAGCTGACTAACCCTGGCGTCGTTCCCAAGGTTAGTGCTGGTGTAGGTGCCGATTCAGGTGCAGTTGCTGGTGTCGCCGCTGGTACCGGTTGATTCTGAGTTACTAGTCCTTCTTTTGGACCTTCTAGCATTTCAGCAATCTGGCCATCGGTGTAATGCCGCCTCAGGACTGTTTCAGCCTTCTCGAGACGTTCCTCTAGAAGGGTGAGTTGTCTACGTCACAGTTAGTCCGACAGTTTCGCCAGTCAATCATAGGCACGGCCCCATGTATGTACCTTCGGGTCAACCGGGTCCTACTATGCTTGTCGTAGAGACAATGCCTTCTGTACTTTCGGCAGATTGAGCAGACGGGCATAACACCATCGCATTTCACTTTGCGGCGTCGGCATTCTCGACATGTTGTAGGCTCTTCTACAGTAGGGGCTTGTTGAGGAGGAGATGGTTTGACTGGATTTGGGTCCATGATTCGTCCAGCCGTTGAGGATCGAAGGGCTAAAGTCTGTCTGAATGCTTAAGAAGATGGGATGATGGTTAGAATTTGCGACGTACGGTGGCTAGTAAACCCGCCGTCAGGAACCCTTGTCATCCCCGCAGTTTAGCCCCGCAATTGTTACTTCGGCCCGATTTAAACGCGGGACCAGACTCTCGGATTGGGAAAGAGTAAGCTGACGGACGCGCCCGACCTTGAAGGGATGATGTTTGTTGATGATGTGAATTCCAGCAGATTATCTGTATAAGTCACTACTATTAGAGTATGAATTCTTGCCTGTATTTTCAGTTACGGATTGGACATTTAAGTTTGTCTTTTTACTGGTGTCCTTTGGACCCCCACCAAGCCATTCACGCTAGAGCACTCCCAAGCTGACCCCCACTACCGTGCGTCAACATTTGTGTAACATAGGTACCTAAGCAAGCCATACCAACTAATTGGTCGTGTGATATCTTGCTAAAGCTTAGAGACACATGGGTAAGAGTAAGGTCGAATGAAATTTAAATTTACTATTTGACACATTCACATTTAGTTCTTGGCCAAACTGCTTACCATAGTCAATATTGTCTCATTTAATATTGCCTTTTGAATTTACAGGCTTAGGGTAGTCTAAAATACTGACTACCTGTGCTATTCCAAACCTTAGACGAGATAACGGAAGCCCTTTTGAACACGAAGAGCTTCATCAGTCTGAGCCTCTCGGGCCTTTTCAGCCTCATAAGCTTGTGTTTCCTCCCTCTCAAGCTCCTCAAGTCGCTTGTTCAACCTAGAAAGCATCATACGAAGAACAAGAGCACCGACGATGGTGCAGCCAAACATGGCTGTGACAATGCCATAGCTTTTGCGGTAGCCATTCTCCTTGAGGCCCCAGACGTAACTTCCAGCAATGTTACCCAGTTGAGCAAACGCATTGATGAGGGCGATGGCCACGGCTCGCTTGGCAGGGGGACGAGGAAACGTCGAGCTGATCCAAGAATAGAAGACAATGTATCTAAAATTTGACGTTAGTGGGTTTTTGTTTGGTGGACTGATAAGTTTAGAAGAGCGACGTACCCAGCGTAAGAAGATGCTTGGAGGAAGAGAGCAAGGTATCGTGCAGCAACGTTGAGTGTCGACATGCTGATGATGAATCCGACTAATCCAATGCAGATAGGACCAACAATGTGCCAGAACTTTTAGAATGATTAGTATGGAGAGCAACGGTAATATGAGTCTATGATGAGCATACCTTCTCCTGTGTTCTATCAGAACTCCAGGCAACGATAAGAGAAACGATGCATGCAAAGAGCCAAGGTGGTGAGCTCATGAGGAGAGTTGGTACGTAAGCAAAACCGAGGGTGCTGGTGAGAGATGGCTATAGAATGTCAGCATTTGGAAAAGATACAAGTGATAAGAGGAAGTCTTACGAAGAAGGCGTTGAAAGACAGACCGACAACGTAGACGGCAAAAGTAAGCATCATGACATAGATCTTGCCATCCTTGAGAGCCATCATCAATCCGGCAACAGCTCCTTGGCCCTCAGCATCCTCATCAGCCTCACCAACATCCTCGATCATTCGGAGCTGAGCTACTGCGAGCTCCTCTGCAGAGAAACCGCGAGTGTTGCTGGGAAGGTCAGGCAAGATGAAGACAGCCAGAATGGCGATGAACATGGTAATGGCACCCTCGACTGTTCATTGTTAGCTATGTTCTTTCTTGGAACAGATGGAAAACTTACTCCAGAAAAGCCAGCGCCAGGAAGCATGCCCGAGGACGCCATCCATCTCAGATAACACTCCCGCTGCAATAAGAGCTGAAAATGCATTGGAGATCAAGTTACCACAAAAGAGGACAGCATTTCTCTTTGTGAGTTCCCGGCGGGTATACCACTTGGAAAGGATAAGCAACGCTCCGGGTAGGAAAGCAGCTTCAGTGAAACCGAGGAAGAAACGGATGACAACCATTCCGGTAAAGTTATGGACGTTTCCTGAGAGGGTTGAAATCAATCCCCAGAGAAGCATGATGGCACCGAGATATAATGAGGGTCGTTGGATCTTGTTGATGAACATGTTGGAAGGGACTTGCATAAGGATGTAACCAACATAGAGGATACTGAGACATGTGGCATACTCATTATCGTCCAGCTTAAGGTCATCTTGCAAGCCTTTGAGGCGAGCAGCAGCGATGTTGTTTCGATCGAGATAGTTCATAATGTAAATCAGAACGAAGAGAGCGCAACGAGCATCGAGCTTGAGTTTGAGACGTTTCTCAACTCGAGCACGAGTTTCGGAATCCATTGTTCGGGCAAGGGCGAGACGATCGCTGTGAGGAACAAAACTCTCGAGGTTTTCCTTTGTCTCGAAGGATGGCTTCTCAGCCCGAGCTGCGCTGATGGCAGTCGAGTTGGTGATCTCGTTGGTCATGATGGCGAGAAAAAACCACAAACGAGGTCCTGATAAGATAAGAAGAGGAGAGGAGATAAAGTTGGATGGAACTCCAGATGAGTGATGATCCTCTGGGGTTTGGGGAATTAAGCTACTTTCTGGGGTATGGGGAACGGATGAAAAGTATTTATGTCAATTCATAAGGTGCCTTCATCGGCCAACTCCATCCATCTTGGAGTTTCAGCTTCACACGAGCAATTCTCTAGTTCCAACCCCATGTTCAACATAACTTGGAGAAATTCGGAGGCCACTTACCAATTCTAGACTAGTCACGAAAAAAGCTAGCTATGGAGAAAGGCTGACTGTCAGCTACCAATCGGAACATGGACCCTTTTGCTAGGATGGGGCTTTTAGTGCCGGTAGTTTGGCTTGTGCGCGGTCGACAGTCAGCCTGACAGTGGGACACGATACGTAACTAGAGTCTTGGTAGGGGAGAGAAGTTCAATGAGGCTCTTTCTCCACGCACTTGTCGACCAAATGAACTTTCTCCACGCTACAGGTCTATCGCTCTCGATCCCCGTGGGGGTCTGCGGCTTCGAACGGCATGAAAATTCGGAGATTCCGCATGGCCGAGTCATGATCCATCGGGCGCTATTCAAGTTGACTGTCGACCTCTTCGTGGGACATCGTCACGAACGTTCCTTATTATCGTTCATAGTTTGAAGTTTCCCTGATTTCGAGGATCATATGCGCCTTTTAGATAGTTGACTGTCGACCTTGTCATGTGAAACTTGAGGCGGTGCAGCATCATGGCTCACATCAGCTTGATTGTTACAGGTGATTCTTGAGGAATTCTCGTGTATTTAAATCCTCGATTGGACGTGCTATGAAACGTAGACAATTCCGTATCCTCAACGGACAAGCCTCCAGATTTAATCACTTCCTCTTGATCAACTACATATTCTGACATTAACAACTCAAAATGGAGATTACCAAGGTAATTACCCCAGACCAACACTACCCATCTCCAATGTCACTAATGCATGCATCCACTAGGTCGGTATCATTGGAGCAGGCACCATGGGGGGTGCCGTCTCCCTCCTTTTCGCAGAAAAGGGTCTCGACGTGTCTATTGTTGATACATCACGAGCAAGTCTCGATAAGGTCGCGAAGAACGCGGAGGCCGCTGGACTATCGAAACGGATCCACATCTGCGAGGACTACGATACCCTCTGTCAAGGACTTGGCTCCCCCAAAGTCTTTATCTTCAGCTTACCGAATGGCCGTCCTGGCGATAGTGTCGTTGCCCAACTCAAATCACGTGTCTCAAAAGGCGACATCCTCATTGACGCTTCGAATGAAAACTACGAACGCACACAAGCAAGACAGGAGATTCTTCGTCCTCTTGGTGTTGCATATATCGGACTTGGAATCTCAGGTGGTAGCTTTGGAGCTAGATATGGCCCATCGCTTATGCCTGGTGGTGAGAAATGGGCTGTTGAGCAAGTTCTTCCCCTTCTCTCTAGGATCGCGGCCAAGGATGACCAAGGTCGTCCTTGTGTAACCAATATTGGCACTGGCGGGAGTGGCCACTTTGTGAAGATGATCCATAATGGCATTGAGCATGGAGTCATGTCCAGTCTCTGCGAAGCATGGGAGATTATGGACAAGTGCTTGAAGATGACTGGTGACGAGATTGGCGACGTGTTTGACTCTTGGTGTGAGAAGGGAGAACTGGTAAGTCAAACCGCTGATGATATGTGAGCTTGCTAACCGTTCGTGATACAGAAAGGCAACTTCCTCGTATCGATCAGCGGCCCTATCTGCAGAACCCGAAGCCCTGTCGACGGCGGCTCTCTCTTGCACCAAATCAGAGATGCTGTTGTCCAGGATGCCAACGATTCAGAGGGCACTGGAGTCTGGGCCAACATTGAGGCTGTCGCTTCTCACGTCCCTGCTCCGAGTCTAACCGCCGCCCATTACCTACGACTTGCCTCAGCCGAAGTCGAGCAAAGGAGTGCCGTCAAGGCTTCCATCGGAACCGTCTCTCCACAACCTTTCACAGTCACACCCGAGAGGCGAGCCCATATTCTTGAACAATTACGACAAGCTGTCTACGTCACAAGTCTGGCGTGCTTCATCCAAGGGTTCGATGTCATGGAACGCAAGAACCGACAAGAAGGCTGGGGTGTTGACATGACACGCGTCTTGAATATCTGGAGAGCTGGCTGCATCATCAAGTCTGATTACATCTTTGACATCCTTGATGTTGCATATGCTGAGGGCTCTGATGTGCATCCTCTATGCAGACCTGGGGTGCCGAACGAGATCAAGAAGTCTTGGCCGTCGCTCAAAGACATTGTGCTTGAAGGTCTGAAGGCTGATGCTCACTTACCTTGCTTGAGTGCCACTTTGGAATATCTCAAGTATATCGGAGGTACTGACCTTCCTACTTGCTTCTCGGAAGCACAGCTGGATAGTTTTGGTGCTCATGGATTTGATCTCAAGTCAGAGCCTATTAGACATCTTCTGAAGGGTAAATTACGCTTTCTCATGAATCTGGACAAGGCTAATATAATCTCACTAGGAAATCACCACGAGACATGGTCCGGTGCTTAGATGCTCGTGACATGACCCAAGTTTGGCAGCCTTCTCAAAGAATATGGCTACCTTAGATCGGGTATTTCTTATCCACTCTATGCGGTGAATCAGAACCCGCACCCAATAGTGGACATTTAAGAATCTATTGGCTGCTGCCAACAACCTCTCGCACAGAACTGTAGGACAGCAACATGATGCTTCTCTCTGGCTTCCTCAGCTATAGCCTTACAAGCTGTACATTTACTAAGCGCCAGATATCCGGAAAGTCTGAAAAGATTAGGCCAACAAGGGTGGACAGCATATGATCTCACTGGCTTGAGATTACGGTAGAGGATGATCTCTGGATAGAAGAGGTTGCCATCTGGGGAAGTGACTTTGATCTACTTCATGGAGGTTTAGAAGCCACGCCAGGACGGTTCTTCCCTTTCAATTTCTTTGGAAGTTACACATGGAAGAAAGTACAAAAGAAACAGGAAGGAAACAAGAAGATTGCTTTTCAATATTTAGCGTGCTAGTTAGAAGATATTATATTTATTCTGAACATTCAAACAAGCTCAAGTCCTCCGGCTGGTTTAACAAGATACTTCTTTACCAAGAATCTTCTCGCTTCACGTCTGCAACAACTCAGCCTCTGTTCTGACACTGACCTCGAGGAATAAGAAGGTTCCGTTTACTATAATCTAAAGATATCTTCATAAAGTATATTGAACAGTGTATATATTATGAACTTTGCTAATGCCCCTAGATTTGTAATCTATCAATAATAGTTTGCATTTCCGTGGCCAGCACCGGGAAAGTCTTCAGAGTGCAATGAATGGAATAATTCTCGACCTTGGGCCCTAGAAATCTCGACTTAAGACACACGTATCTCTATTGTAAGAAGCTCTGCTGGCCTGCACCATCTAGCTTCTCCATTTCTCTGCAACTTGTGAAGTTGCAGCCAATTGTCGGGAACTGGAGATGCTGGGCCGCGAGCGCAAACAGCGCCTTTGCAGTTTTATTGCCGACTTGACACTAGGTCAAGAAGGTATAAACAGAAATACCTCCATCTCCACCAGTCTTGACATCGATCTTCACATTGTCCGTGTTCGCCCAGTTGACTGATTGAGAATAAGCCCTGTTGGCGTTGAGAGTCTCGCCAACAAAGAAATTTCCAGGCTCGCGATAGAAATCTGTCTGGAAGAGCTTGATGTAGTTCCCATTCCTGTCGAAGTACATGTTTCCCACTCTGCTGGTAGACTGCTTCTTGGTCGAATGGATATATTTCTCGCTCACCGTGGATCCACCAGCTGAGTTGGTATACCAAAGCACAAGATCTATGACTGGCTTGCATGTGGCGTAGGGAGGATCCAGGTCGTTTTGAACGCAGATTTCGGTTGCCTCGCAGACAACCCATTTGCCCCAGACCCGGCCATTTCCATCTCGGCAGTAGACCGTGAGGATGTTGGACTTGAGGCATTCAGATCGGGTATAGGTCTGGCCTGAGGCGCAAATGCTGCGTGTTGCAGGGGTAGCTCTGGAGAGTACCTTTGCCTTTTCCTTGCACCCTTCTTCATCGGGGTAGCAGTCATGCACAGTCTGACCGGGAGTTGCAACCGAGATCTCGTCGAGATTGAAGGTAAGGGGGGTCAGTCCAGTACTATCGACTACCTGGTCCCGGGCGGTGAGATCCTCTTTGGGGTTCGAGACAGCAGCTGACGAGACCATTCCAGAGAGGAGGAGTCCCACGAGCATGCTTGCGGTTGATTGAGGACGCATATTTCCTGATTGAGATTTGATATTTGGTAAAGATGTCTTGTAGATTGCCTGGAAAAGACTGAAGGCTGGTGACGATGAGGAAAGATTGATTTCTGAGGGAACTGTCTGCCTCTTTATAGCACTATTCGGACAACAAGGTGTACAGTAGAATGAATGCTAGCAGTGCCAGAATCATGATATCACGATTCATTTCCCTCTTTGATCATCAGTTCCGAAACGTATTGAGTTTGCTTGACTTTTTGATCTACCTAAGTAAGTAAACTCATGGTGTATGAAAGTCAATTTCTCGTGTTGACGGCCACGTTTTACATACTATTGGTATCTCAGCATCTGGTCCAATATCATAGACAAGGCCCATGTCAGCAGGCCTTGCGGTTAGTGAAGTTTGTTTAAGTTGAACACGAAGTCGGATAAGACGATAATATATAAGTCCCTTCCAGATAGACATGCAGTCCGTTGTCCATTCCTAATTGGACAGCAGAGCACACAAGGTTGGCAAGGTATAGATAGAGACCCAGGCTATTGCAGTCAAGTCTTCGTTTAGCTGTCTTTTTCGCTGATTTAATTCGCTTATTGACCCAACTTTCTATCCTGTAACAGGAACTCACGCCGGATTATCCACGCTAACTAGCAGGAGAAAATTGGCTTTCAATGGGAACTTTTGATTCCGCAAGCCATATTTATCCCATTATTTAGAATGGCCTTTTTGATGAATTGACCTCCCTGAACTCTGAAGCTATCACGAAGGGAGCTAATGCTGGTGAACAAGAGTTACGGCTTTCCCAACGGCTAGGCAAATGCCGATTCTAGTATCTGAACAATCGGGCCTTTTACCATAATTTCCCATCAATTATAAGGTTTTCAAAGTTAGCCTTTCTTGGCTTGTTTAGTTTTCTATAGTAGTGAAGAAATTAGACCTTGCATGATAATAGAACAGAACAGGCTGCTTAGGATTTGTTAGAAAAGCTGAGGTTGTAATCAGGTGTGATTAACTATTGATCACTCCTTTGCACTACCCTTACCTTTTCGACTGTTCCTATACTGTAAAAATAAACTGTTATACCCATAAAATGGAGGCCGGCACTTGAGCGGCATCCGCGGAACAGCTTTTTTTGTGAGGCTGTACTGGTGGGCTGATGTACCGGGGTGAGAGGCAGGGGACAATTTTAGTGCGAACTACACCAAAGAAGTTGTTTCCCGAGTCTATCAAGGTTGCGGCTCCGTAAGATTCTGCCATCAGACGTTGTGAAGCTATTATGGGCCGTTGTGAATTGCCGACTATCCCGATTAACACGTTTTGTAAGTCACCAACGAGTTCCATGAGCAAGACAACAACACGGTAAGACTATACAAAGGCGAATAACTTGGCAAACAAATTCGGGGTTATTACAGAGCAAAACAAGTAATCATATTCATTGCTGATCTAGAAAGCAAACTTTTGACCAACCATCTCTTCACTCTTCCTCCAAAGAAGCTCTGCTTCTGTTGAACTAGTCGCCCATGGTCTGACTGTATCAGTCATAGGATCTGCTAAGCGGCATTGGAGCAGATATGCGCCGTTATGTTCTATAAAGATCAGTATGAATGAATCTGAGAGCATTCGAGTTCCACTAACCCTTGAGATCAGGATCGAAAGCCGCAAACGCGTGTGTTGCAGCACCGATCTCGAAGGAAACTGGGACTGTCGACCAATCTACCCAACCCCAGGGGTCTCCCATTGCACGATCAGCTTCGACTATATTCGTTAGCTTGATAGTCTTTGGGGGTTACCGGTTAGGTGCTTACCCAGACTATCCAAAGAATCAAGATGCTTGGCCAGTGAGGTACCGCGGATGACACCAGGATGGAGAGAGAACGCTTGCAGTCCACGACTACCGAGTTTCTCAGCAAGGGAGATGGCAAAGAGCATGTTTGCGGTTTTCGACTGCCCGTATGCACTCCACTTGTTGTATCTTTCGCCATTCTATATGATACTTAGCAATGACTTCTTGATAAAGTGTCGTGAAAGCTTACACTGAAATTGGGGTCACCCCATCGGATGGGCCCCAGGCGGTGGCCATTGCTGGAAACGCTGACCACTCGAGGCGTCTCTGAGGCAAGGATCTTATCCATAATCAGATTTGTAAACAAGAAGTGGCCCAGATGGTTCGAAGCGAATTGATTTTCGAAGCCGTCCTCTGTGAGCTTAAACTCCGTCGCCATGATGCCTGCATTATTAACCAAGACGTCGATCTTGGGAATATCTGACCATTCATTGACCTGTTTTGCAGCTGCACGCACAGAACGAAGAGAACCAAGATCAATAGTCAGAAGTCTCATCTTGAGATTCGGGTACTTGGCAGCAAGATTGTCCGCAGTTTGCTGGAGCTTGCTAACACTACGACCAGCTAGAATAGCTAGCCCGGGTTCTGCGACAGCAACAGCTTCAACAAAGAGTGCACCCAGACCACCTGGGCTTGCGCCTGTTGTGAGGATAGTCTTGCCCTTGATGATGGGTGCATACTCTAGTGCGAGCTGGTGAACCGTAGTCTTGGGGGAGTGTTGTACCATGGTGGTGACTAAGAGTTTATGAATGGAAACAGTGTATAAGATCGAATGGTAGGATAATGCGGATAGTTAATTCCAAGGACTCCCTTGGTCCTTTTATATTCTTCTTACAACTGTCACTTTTGTGGATCTCTTACGATCTGCAGGCAATGTTTCCAGGATAGTGTGTCTGGCTGGCGTCAGCCAGATCCTAGTGGAGTAACCATCCAAGGCGAAGACTCGGATATGATTGGTGGTTCAGCTTCAATTCTCTGGCACCAGTATGACAACCCTCGAGCGTTGTCAGGGAGCAAGAAAACACCCGACTTAAATGTACATAGGGTAAACTCAGCAAAAGGTATCCTAAATTTAGTCTAAATTTATGCAAACTTACCTAAGTCTTTTTGTCATTTAGGATCACGGCCCTGAGTTTTCTTATCTCCCCTAGGTCAGCATAAATTCTTGGAATGGTGCTGCAATAAATCTGAGGGAAGATTCTATATGTATTTCTTGAGCAGGGTTTAGGGACAATAATCATTCACTATCTCATTACAAATAGGAAATACAAAGCCATTAACACATTGGCTGATATTGACAACGACAATGCCACGCTCAACAGCGGCCTTGATGATCTGCGTAAGACGACCCTCAGCACCGCCAGGGATATTGCCCATGCCAAATGTCTCAAGAATCAGACCACACTAAGGGTTGGACACAATTGTCGTTTTATGTCATCTCATTCTGCAAATGTTGGGAAGAACTCTCCATTGACCACCATTCTGGCATAGATGTATGTTTCTCTTGGTTTATTGACTTATTCGTCATCAAGGTATCACCTTTATCTGGAAAAGTTAAAGACTTCTTGGCAAAATACTATAAAGTTAAACTTCAATTGGAACTACTTTCATCCCGAACATCTACCAAATTACAGTGCTTAAGTAATTTTCTAGAGTTTGAATGAGGGTAAAAGCCCTCTCCTCCTCGAACTCTCTTCATCTCTATTCTTTCTCCCTTTCCTCGCAGTCTTTCTTCTCATGCAACCTATTGATGCTTCACGATGGCTTCACCATTAACCATGTCGACTCCGCCGTCCTCCAATGACCTACCCGGCCTCCCACTCGAGCTCTGGCTTCACATTTTTGAGAATCTTGGGCCACTAGAGAACTTGCTGTCCTTAATCTCTGCTTCTCCCGCCGCCTTTGTTAATTTTCAAGGTGGCAAAAGCCATATCCTTCGCCGTTTGTGGACAACATCAACGACCAGATCGACCCCGACACTATTGCTACCCTATTTTCCTCATCCAAAGTCAGAAAACTTCTCTATAAAACCCCAGGCCTCACCTTATCACAAATTGGGAATGAACTTTCAACGTTTCTAAATCCCCTATTCAGACCTGACACTCCGAACCCTTTTCAGGAATGGGATCAGAGCCTATCAGCCGTCATCAAGCTCACCAACAGCTTCCGAAAGATCGACAGTGCCGCGTGTTACTACAAAGGCATTAGGGGGTTGCCCGTCCCGTTGGATAGCCAGCCCGAGGCACCCGGATCCGAGATCAAGAAATTCCTTGTCACCTTGATCTATGAAACGATCTTACTGGACTTATTCACTTACCGTGATGGTACCTTGTTCAACCCAAGAACATCCATCCTGGACTCGGCGGCATGGGAGGCATGGGAGGCATGGGAAGCATCCAAACCGACTCTCGAAAACGTTGACCTACCCTGCTGGCGATACTCTTCAGATCAGTCTTGTACATTGGTTAGCAATGACCGTTGGGCGGTGTTTGTTGCAGTAGTAACCGTTGCTAACCTCTATGGACGGAAAGAGGACGCCGAAAGGGGATATAACCGACTGATGCCTGTAGAGTTATGCGGTGATACTGTAATAGACGACTTGGCGAATTGGGATCAATTATATTCGTTCACGGCCGAGACCCTAGATTAAGCCCAGGTAGCTGATAGAGACTCAATTCACTTTGGGTCATTCTCATCTCAATACTTCCTTTAGCTACATCAGAGGAACCGCGGTTTCTCTGACCCGACGCTTACCCTATTTATCGGCTCGGGTTAGTGGAGGGGCTCGTTGACGGCGGTCAGTCATGAGGTATGCGTGGTGATGCTAGAGACAGTCAGAGGGAGAAGCTTTTTGGCAGGCAAGGACAAGTGATGAGATCATTATGGTCAAAAGAACTTCGCTCCTTGTATTCGGGGTCATTGTTTGTGAAATAGACCCTCGCTCATGCTAGGGTTCATTGATCTGTAGGGAGTTTCGCGACATTGTCATGGGAAACATACCATTGCGGAATAGCAAATCTCATTGGGAAGTGGAATAAAGACGTGGTATTATTATGATAAAATGTTATATACGTCAAGCGAAAGTGTTGCATGGGGGTATTATTTGACATAAAACGACAAATTGTTATACAGCTGTTCCGTCCTCAACCATCCTGTTTCGTAAAGTACAAGAAATCGAAGCAATGGAAATGCGAAATTCAGTAAGAACACCAATTATAGCCTATAATTAAAACATTCCGTTACATAAATAGAAGAAAGGAGCCAGGGCTGTGTTATAGAGTGCACAGCCCATTGACACAGGCACAGATTCCCAAGGACGTACACAAGTTGAGGTTTGCTACGCAGTCATCTTCTGTGGAGCAAGTGACATCGTCAACGCAGACTTCTTGCTGGCAAGTTTGTCCAGCGCTACACTGTACGTTTGTCGTACATGCGTCGACATCCGACGGAGGACTGCAAACCGCATTCACGCAAACGCAAAGGCCAAGGGCGCAAAGAGGTTGCAGAGATAGGAGGCAGTCGACAGTATCGGAACAAGATGAGGCGCCTCCGTTGCCAGTACCAGGGGACGATGTCCTGCAGAAACCGTCTGCGGCGCATGTCTGGCCTGCGGCCGTACAGTCGCTGTCATCAGAGCACGGTGTTTCCGAGCTGGTTGGGGCTGGTGTACTGTCCGATGTGACAGTGACAAAGCCGCTGCTCGGGTTTGCAGTCTGTTGACATATCAGATCTATACAAGCAAAGATCCCCAAAGCATTCTCGCCAATTGCTGCGACACAATCTTGGTTTGTCGAGCACTCGATATCGCTGGCGACCGAAGAAGGCGGCTGAGTTGTCGAAGCTCCAGCGTCTGTAGCTGAGGTAGTCTCTTGGCAGAGAGCGTTGACACAGATAAATAATCCCAGCACCTGGGCACCGAGAGCGGCGACACAGTCTTGATCTGTATCACACTCAACATCTGTTGTAGACCCCGAAGCAGAGACCCCAGTGTCAGTTGCTCTCGTCGCAACGCTAGCTGTTGCTGTCCGCTGGCAAAGAAGATTGACACATGCAAAGATACCAAGAGCCCCAGCTCCAATGGCAGCCACACAGTCTTGGTCCGTCGAGCACTCCACGTCAGTTCCTTGCACAGAAGCGGCAGGCTGAGTCGCTGAGGCACCAGCTGCAGAAGCTGTCGCCGTCTGCTCACATAAGAGGTCTATGCACGCGAAAATTCCTAACGCGCTAGCTCCCAACGCCGCCACGCAGTCTTGATCTGTGGAGCAATCGATAGGCTCAGTGATAGTGGGGATTGAACCTGTTTGCGAGGCTGTAGTAGCTCCATCCGTAGGATTAGCTGTTGGCTGAAGCTGGCAAATGAGGTCCACACAGACGTAGATTCCCAAGACAGACAACCCGAGAGTAGCTGTACAATCTTCAGCATTTGCGCATGGTACTGATGTTTGTGCTGCTGGTGCTCCGGTTGTGGGAGTTGGGCCATCATCGCCTCCTCCACCATTATTCGAGTCTGGGCCGAGTTGACATACAGCATCTACACAGACACACAAGTTGAGCCCACCGACCAGGCATAATGCTACGTCGGCCACGCAGTCGTCGCTGGTAGAACATGCCGATCCTGTCTGTCTAGCCGACTCATCAGTTGTTGTAGGTCCTGATGCGCCGCCGCCAGACCCTGGAGTATTACCAGAAGCCGTGCTTGAGACTTGCGAACCACCACCCGTCGTCGTGTCTCTAACACAGACTGCGTTGACGCAAGTACAAACATTGAGGGAGCCGCTCAAGCACAACGAGACGTCAGCTAAGCAGTCATCGTCATCAGTACACTGTGTACTTCCGCCACTCTCTGTCGGTGTTGAAGGATTAGTGCCCTGGGTTCCAGAAGCCGCAGTCGAACTTGCAACTCCTGTAGTGGAGGTATCACCCGGTTCGGTGCTCTGAACACATACTGCATTCACACAAATACAGATGTTGAGTCCTCCGGAAATGCATAGCTCAGTGTCGACGGCACAGTCACTGTCATCCGAGCAGGGAGATCCATCAGTGGGCGACGAGCCCTGTCCTGTGGTCGTGACAGATGTAGATTGTCCACCAGTTGGCTGACCGTTGGAAGAGCTAGTAGTTCCATCCCCTTGGCTTGGGTCGGTTCCCTGTGAATTAGTCGTTGAAGGTTGGGTGCCACTTGCACTTGTCTGAGCCCCAGCGTTGGAGCTACCGCCAGTGTTTGAAGGTTGTCCATCCCCTGTACCGGATCCAGCTGAACTTCGAGAGCTAGACTGATTGCCAACAGTATTTGAGGTGCCTGGGCCCTGAGTTGCGGTCCCAGTGGTGCCTCCGTTACCGCCTGTAGCTGATGGGCCCCCGTTGTTCGTCGACAGGCTACCCGATCCTTGTGACCCTTGAGTCCCTGTGTTGTTACCACCACCACCACTGCTATCTGTTGGTGATGGGTCGCCATCTCCACCCCCCGTGGGGTTTCCTTCAGGGCTTCCAACCTGCCTGGAAGTCGATGTCACCAATCTTACAGACGATTCCGTTGACTCTGGGCCGGGGTTGACGATTGGCGCTCCATCAGATAGGACAGAAGTTGGCGACGTCAGGCCCGTTGAGCCTGTAGCTCCCGATCCAATTACTCCTGAAGTCGAAGAGTCTCCAGATACAGAAGCTCCTGATGTTGCTTCTAAGCCACCATTAGACACGGGTTCGCTCGAAGCAGCGTCGCCGCCGCCGCCTGTACCACCTCCCTCTGTACCCCCAGTCTGATTCGCGGAGGAGGCTGATTGCGACCGATTGGTGGACCCATTGTCGCCTCCAGATCCGTCACTTCCAGAGCCATTTCCTTGGCTTCCAGTTTGGCTTGGACGGATCCCGGCTTGTGTACTAGAAGTCTGTCTGCCATTTGATCCTGTATTAGCAACACCAGAGGTATTGTCGGTATCAGGATCACTACCACCAGGAACGTTGCCCTGTGGTCTGGCCGTAAGTGCTGGTTGACGTGTTGCTGTCGAATCTAAGCCACTGCCATTTGAACCATTGTTTGATGATGAGCCAGAGCTGGGTTCTGATCCGGGGCCACTACTGTCGCCATCTCCACCGTTCGATCCTGATCCATTACCCCCCTGAGATCCAGATCCTGAACCACTGTCTGAGGGTGAATCTGATCCCGAATTGGATCCGTTGTCCGAGCCATTTCCGTTTCCTGGACTCGTTCCAGATTCTGAGCTCCCACTGTCATTTGAGCCGCCAGAAGAGCCACTACTGGAGCCTGACCCGGACCCGGAGCCATTTCCAGAGTCAGAGCCGCTGCCAGAGCCAGATCCTGAGCCAAAATCTCCTGGATCATCACCTCCAGAGCCTTGTCCTTGTGTACTGCCAGTCTGTGACCCACCGTCAGAAGAGCCGTCGCCAGAAGAGTCCCCATCAGAGGAACCTCCGCTGCTCTGTCCTTCCCCGCCTGTGCTGTCACCGTTCCCGTTGCCACCACTTGAAGAGGAAGATCCATCATCGCTTCCATTATTTGAACCGCTCCCTTGGGTTCCTGCACCTCCGTTTGAACCAGAGCCAGTGCTATCGATGGGAACGCAAGCTCCATCTTGGCAAGTCTCACCAGTCGGGCAAGCGACTCCATTGCAGCTAGCTAGACCAGGACTTTGTGTGCAGATGTTGCCAATACAGACTTCATCGCTGCTGCAAGTCTCACCGCCGCAAGACGTTGGGTCACCGAGAGCCACACAGGAATCTTGTATACAAGCGTAATTGATTGGACAATTGACGCCTGATGCGCCGCAGTTGACAGGTCCATCCGCAGGTACACAACCGTTATTGATGCAGGCAAACCCTGGCTGACAGGTTGATGTCGCTTGTCTCCGCAGAAGATGTAGGAGGCGGCTGGGGGTGGTGCCACAAGATGACGGGTCCTGAACCGAAGCGCATTGGTTGTTGATGCAGACGGTGTTGCCAGTGCAGGCTGGGTCACAAGTTGAATCTGGTGACCCGGAGCCGGTATCTCCTCCATTCTGGTCCGGCGATGCTCCGTCAGTGCCATTTTGATTGGATCCATCTTTGTCTGCTTGCCCATCTCCATTTCCTGAGCCAGAATCTGAGCCAGACGGAGAAGCACTTCCGGAAGAATCGCCTGTGTCGTCTTCACCTCCAGAAGCTGAGTCGCCTCCCTCTCGCCCAGCATCACCCGAGGTTCCCCCTGGCCGAGCTGAGGTTCCACCATTTCCTCCCGGTGAGGCGCCATCGCTAGAGGCGTCTCCACCGTCTGAACCATCTGACGACTGTGCATCTCCATTGCCAGATGCATTATTTTCTTGGCCTGATGATCCATTCCCATCAGAAGATGCTCCTTCTTGGCCACCGGTATCATCTCCTGAGCCATTGCCATTCGAATCATTGTTGCCAGAACTGCCGCTTCCTTCAGAGGAAGTGCCACCATTGTCCGACTGTGTGTCTGTATCCTCATTTGCGCCTGGAATACGTGCTCCAGGACCTCCAGACCCAGCACCGCACGCGACCCTAGGAACGTTGGATTGGTGGACCAGGTTGCTGATACACTGGCCCGAGACGCACACTTCGTTGCTTCCACAGGATTTGGAGCTGCTTCCGCACTGCGACAAGTCGGTTGAGATCTTGATGGGTACACACTCGTTGTCCGAGCAGTAAGATCCTGGTTGACACTTCCCGTTAGAGCCACAATTGGTAGAAGTTACGGAAGTGATGTTGAGCAAAAGGCATTGTCCAGAGACACAGAGTTGACCGTCAGTACAGTTCTTTGGGTTGGCTCCCAGGCCGCAGTTATAAGTATCGGTCGAGATGAATGCCTGGCGACAGTAACCGCTCTGGCATGATGCGCCAAGGGAGCATTCGCTGCTGCTCTTACAGGACTGGACGTTGGTACCCAGTTGAAAGGGCACACATGACCCGTCAAGGCACCAGTTACCTGAGGCACAGGTCGTATTTGAAGTACCGCAAGAATTGGGGTCTGAGCCAATGGCCAGCCTTTGGCATCGGTCGTTGACACAAAGCGAACCAGGCCCACATTGCGTGTTGGTACTACCACAGCGACGGGAGTTTGCCGTCACCTGGATTGGTGAACAATTTCCATTATCACACCATTGACCCGACCGACATGGCCCAGAGCTATTGGAGCCTGATGAGGAGGTACAACTGTTCGTATTTGATCCATCAAGAGGATAGCATCCCCCAGCAACGCAGAGCTCCCCAGCTTTGCATGAGTTGCCACGCTTCCCACATTGTGTAGGGTCGAGTCCGATCGTGACGCTTGTACAGCTTCCCCATGTACATACGCCAGGAAGAGGACAGCCTCCAGCATAGAGCATGCCGGTTTGCTGGTTGGGTTCACTGTCGCATGGGAGAGTATGGGATGGAGTAGGCGAGAGAAGTAAGAATGAAGCCATCACGGCTCGCCAGTTAACTTTGGGATCCATGATCTTTGTGTGGTATTGTTGAACTTGGTATTGATCAACCTCTATGACCATAGAATGCCAACGAGATGATCCTTCATCTATATAGCAACTGAACCGGGTCCAGGTGCAGCGAACATCGTAAGTGACACCTAGGCATCTCCGTCAACGGCTGGCTTTTCCTCGTATTGGTATGTCGTCATATCAAGGGTCCAGGGACTCCTCCACCAGGGGACCTAAGGCTGGCTGCAATATGCAACGACATCATGAGTGAAAGTTTAATCTGTCTGGAGGGTCCCAACAGTGTCGAGCATACCTGTCACAGTCTATATTATGAGTGGACAAGATCAATTCAGGACTGGCTAATCTACCAGGCTTGAAGAGTTGGCCGAAATCAACTCCATCACACCACCATATTCGTCCATTAGAATTCCGTGTATAACTTCAAATCCTATTTACATTAGCATGCGGATCAGTCATGCTTCCGGTCACGGGGCAAACCTTGAAGCCCTCTCGCCAACGTTCACAGCGGGTTCAGCAGGAACTAGTGCCCGGTTGGCAAGTTAAGCTCGCGATGAACGCTCCGGGTGAGCTTTGACGACATGATGATCCGGGGCTGATCATCTGCACATCTCTAGAGATTTGGCGCTTGTTGTCGATCGTTGGGGCGCGGTAATGTCTCGGTGCCGGGAACAAGATGGAGGTCTGCTAGTCAAGCCTCAATTCCCCAGACTTTGTTTGGTTGCTCAGCAGAGCTGCCGCTTCCGGCAGCACAAACGGGTAGGCTAACACTCACCAGTGCGGCTGTGGAGTTATCATTGCGGGCCGGTTCACTTCACAAGAAGCTCAAGTAAGGTAGTATAATGCTTATTGAGATGAACCAGAGGTTCAGGTAGCTGTAACAATCTGAAGTGATTATAGGTCCTGAAGTTTTTTGGGAAATAGAAATAGAAAGTACTGAGCTACCCCACTCACTAACACTCCAGGCAATCACGATTCTAGGTGTGTCCGACAATGGAAGGACCTTCACCCAATGTTTCCATTGGCAGTCTTTGTGTGTCATTCTGAAAGAACTTGATTGGTGATACTCATCGGATCTTGTGAGTTGATCTTTGAGGCGATCTCTAGTTAGATGGCCGCTCTTGGTCTATTCAGATAAAGTGAAGATCATCATCAAAATAAGAGATGTGATACTCTCTTGTTACTTAAGTTTGGAGCGACATCAACGGCTGGCTCCTACTCTTACGGGGCATGGGGTCCGCATTCTTGGTCCAGACCTAGCCTGTATTATAACAGATACAGGTTCATATTTACTACTCGGAGCAGATATCTTCTATAGGCTAGTAGGAAGGCAGCATACCTCAAAATCAGATCATGTTTGTGGCAAAGAGTCCGCAAATATATTCCATCTGTTTGATTTTAATTTTTGGGTTGCTTCTTAGCAGGCTTAATAATCAACAGCCTTTTGAATCCAGGCAATCGCTACTATAAGACAAAGTATCCTTTTGATAACTCAAGATCTCATGTTGACTTCACCGATGTCACACACTTGAATTACGGCCCGCTCGCGTATCTGATGTCACTGCTTTTTGACACTTTTTCCGGTTCTTGTTTCCGGTGGCTTGTCTTAGCGCAGCCTCATGCCAGGGGTTTTTCGCATTCAATACCAGTGAAAAGTATCTCGTCTCCTTTCACGGCATCTTATTGGCCAGCATCAAGCTGAACTCGGTCAAATTAAGCGACTGAAAAATGACCGTTTCTGGGAAAAGCTTCGTAGATCTGTGCCCTAGAGCGGATGTGACAAGACCCTCTCAACGGTGATTGTCAAGCCTTACATGCCACCCCACCCACATTGGACTCTTTGTTATGACGATCAGGCACAATAAAAGGGGATTGCTAGGGTCTGGGTCCAGATTCGTTTTTAACAGGTCGTTTTCTCCAAGACACCAACGCCGTCCTAGGATTAGCTTGCAGAGCCTCAACCATCACAATAACCGCTCCCAACGTCATGTTCGAGACTCGATACTGGGATCGACATTATCAGATCATGTTTAAAGGTCTAATTAAACAACCCAAGGATAGCCCAATAAATCTCGAGAATGTAGATCCTCGTTCGTTTTGTGCCCTCCACAATGGATATCCGGCCTCCAGAGCAGGCGGAAGTTCCCGATAGCGGTAACCTCGTTCAAGCCAGCAACGCCCAATAAGATGGCTGGTCACGAATACCTAAATTCACATTCAATTTCAATTATCCGCCAAGTTCAATATGATGAGATCCGTTCTCTCGGATGTTGGGTTGCCGCGATTGTATCATGTGCCCGTTGTGACCGTTTAAGAGATTGGGAGAATGGGAGCTTGGAATTTAATGACGTATGACCAGATTCACCATCACAAGGCTCTTGAAGGAGGTATGTTAGAGGTTATCTTTACTTCTGCCTTGCCCCTATGTGACAGTCCAACTATAGACAAAGATTTTGACGCTCTAAAGAGCAGAGTCTTCATCTTAAGAGCCAAATGTCCTCAAAGGACTTCTGAAGACTTCATAGCTCTAGTATAACAGTGAATTCTTTGATCTGGTTTATAGTTCCATACTTATACTGTTTGCGTTCTGGTTGATTTGCACTACTCCTGCCATAGCTGGCTGCGAAGCTGATGTGTCGATCAAGACGATATATCCAAACCCATGGGAATAACCATGTCCCTCCATGATCCTATCTCCCGGAAATAAACGCTTTACCAATTTTAACAAAAGTGTGATTAAGTTTCCTCGTAAGCCAATCGCATTTGTCTTGCTGTTGGTGGCCCTGAATCACATTCCTTGACAAAGTGAACCTACCTGTGCAAAGAAGGATGACATCACAGAAATGAGAAACCAGGTTGGGAAAGCGTAAAAGGTTTATGACTATAGTCAAGAGTTACAAATAAACTGAAGACATGTTAGGATATTTCGGATGGGTTGAGTGAAGTCTTGGACTACCAGGTCTATTTATCATTTGGGGTCGGGAATTTTGGCGCTTAGATAGTAGGTAGTTAGATTCGTCGGGTGATAGCAGGTTTCAGAGTGTTGTTATTCCCATTATCGAGATCTTCCACGGGACTGTCAAGGTTAGGTTGATTCATCTACCGAGTGGGACCCAAGGGTCGGCTTTGCGTTGGCCGACGTCCACGTGACCGTCGTGCCCAACAGGGACAGCCCGTGGAATCAAGTTAGGTAGCCAATCATAAGGTGTTCATCTCATGCATACGGCAGATAAATACGTGATAATGCAAATAAACTTGATTGGCAACTTATCAAACTGAGGGCGAGCTGTAGCCATATTTGAACGAGAGGTGTTTCTTGTCCAGAATCTAAGACCAAACATGCTAATGGGCGTTGACTGCCTCGTGCCGGAGAAATTCGACATAGAAATTCGACATCAAGATGCCGAGCTTGTGAATAGGTAACTTCACTTTTAGGAAAGACCATATGGGCTTCTGGTGAGCCAATGGCTGGCCTTGTTACTCTTATGTCAAAGAGGCAGTCTGCAGGCCCGGAAGGTACTATTCTTGCCGTCGTCAACTTACTAGTTGGTTGCGGCTTTGCCTGAAAGGTTCATCCTGACACATCCTACAAAATCCAACTTCTGTCAAGGAGATTTGGCCATATTCCGCCTCCGGAGTCGAAAATATTTCTAGAATATGGAAGTGACAACGTCAGCTACCTCTGCTCTCCCGATCAACTCTTTTTCCGTTTCTTCAACACCAAGATCAAAAGTGAGTATGGATGCTGTTGGCACCGTGGGGTAGCTAACATGACCTAGCAGCACGACCAAAAAAGAAATAAAGTCTAGCTTTGCTTAGGCCTCAGGTATAATTACAAGTAGGTGTAGTCATTTCGTGCTGGTGGTAGTAAATACTAATATGTCTGCCTTAGAAATATACGCATGCCATAAATATTTCAAGCCTTTCTGAAGCTCTGTCTGGAGAGGCTGGTGAAGGAGTCTTTGAGGTCTACTAATTTGGTCGACCTCGAAAGAAAAGAACTCTGGTTAGGAGACCTCGGATCCTCGGTGGCCCATAGGGGACAATACGCAGCCGCCAGGATAACTGACTATTGGGCAGTGCTGATGATATGGTTGGATCTGGAGGGGGGGGCAGCGTGTTACCTGTCTCCTGAGATCTAAAGTGTTTTCCAAATTCTCTTCTTCTCTTCAACACGAATAGATCAAGGGGTAACTGCTCGACTCGCTCCCCCGCTCGACAACTCCTTTTTCGCACCGTTTTTAATCGCAAGAAAGCAAGTAGAGTGGGTTGGCTTGTTAGGCACAGGCTAATATTTTCTAGTGGCACGACGGTTCTAAGAAAACAAGTGGTCCTCGACCAGTAAAAAAAATCAAGTCCACGGATGCCAGAATGTGCTTACAAACATTCTGAAGATCATACTTGATGGAATAATGGCCGTACTCGACGTACGAATGGCTGGTAGACTCTAGATGGGATGGGTGTTGTTGAAGTGAAATGATGGTGTTAATGTAAGGATGCAAGGGCGCGAGTGCCGCGTGGTAATTTGAGGTGGTCCCCATGCGAGGAGGGAACAGATTTGGTCTACGGAGTGCTTGACTCTTGGGTTTGGGAAACAAATGCAAAGAACTAGGATCCCGAAGCTGAGTTCTGTAATCTCATCAGAGCGCACCGAAATACTGTACGAATTGGGGCACTTGTGGTGAGAAAACTAGGTAGGGGACAAATTTGAGTGGAAGCTAGATTTCGTCCATCCTGGAACGGATGATTCCCATGTAGACTAACAAGTATACAGACAAAGAAAACTCAGGACCTTGATCCTAAATAACAAAAGACTTAGGTCACTCAGTATAAGTTCAGGATAACTTTTACTGCATTTATTTTGTCGCTGCGCATCAAGGTTCAATGTTTTCCTGCTCCCCAATGGCAGATTAGCCACTTGTGTGGCAGGCCGGATCGGCCCTGCATCGAAGCCCCCGAGGCAAACAACACTCACAAGATTCGGAACCAATATAGCTTCTATCTTACTACAGAAAAAGGCTTGGATAAGATAAGGATATGTTTATAAATTTAGGATACCCTTAAGTAATTCGAGTATAGAGTTAAGTTTAGTATATCCTTAGGGGTATTAATATCAAGTGTATTGATTCTTGTCTTCCTGTCCTCATTGTTGCCTTGCCTATATCACATTTATTCGTCAATAGGTGTATGCGCTTGCGACGGGGGTTTAAAAGAGACTTCAGGCCCAAGGGCACAAAGGTAAAGAACACCAATAAACACATGCGGGCAATATACTCCTTGCTCTCACTGCTGTTGGGCGTATCAGCAGCCCATCGATCTGATGAGCAGCTTGAAGACCAAGGTAATCTTCAACATCGCTAGCGTGCTGCTTCAGCCTGTCGATATCGTCATGGTAATCTTGAATTGCCGGGAGCAGCTTGTTGATTGCTACTCCCTCGGATTTGAATGCCTCGGCCTGTTGTTGACTTGATACCTTAATGTTACTAAGTAACTCCGTCATTCGCTGGACATCGGCATTGGCTGCCCTGACAGCATCGATCTTCCCAGGTATATCGGCAGAAGTGTTCTGGTGCTCTGCCATGGTCTCTATGCACTTGATAAGACTGTTGCTCGTCGGCGCAGTTACTTCTTCGATTGCCTGGAGGATAAGACCTTTTATCTTCGTGGCCATTTCATCGGTGTTGCGACTCTTCAACTTCTCTTTCACTCAATGTTCGAATTTCTGGAATAACTCCTTCTGTTGAGGAAAACCTCTCTCCTGAATGAGTGGAACCAAGAAGGCTCCGCAGGGAGGTGCAAGAAATCATGCGAATGCTGGGTGATAAAATCTCCGGGCGCCATAGGTCGCTGCCCTCACAGCGCCAACTTTCTCATGCTGCCATTTTGATGCGGAAGGCAATTATATATATAATATGTAGTTTAGCTCTGGGTAGTTTGCGGGTAACTGGCGGACATGGTGCTCATTTTCGTGATCTAGGCCTGTGAAGCCCCAACGCTTCGTGAGAGAAGAGACATCTTCAATTGTGCCATGGGAGGCAGGAGACAAGATATAGGAAAGCTTAGGACTTGAATCATAAAATGACAAAAGCTTTATGTAAACTTAGGGTAAACTTAGGATATATTTATAAATTTTAGAACAGGCTTAGGTAACGTACCATAGATAGGTCTGATGTAAAGTGTCCGACCATGGTCGTTCTTATGGTATTGGCAGAAGGGTTAACGCGCTGGCGGCGACGAGCAGGAGTCTTTGGAACCTTTCTCTTCTCTCCTCGACCGTGGGGAGTGGTATCCTCACCGTCGATGGCCGTCTGAAAAAACTCGGTGCGGGTTTGGACCGCGGACTTCTTTCCCTTGCCCCCGGCCTTTCTCCCACGGTGCTGAGCACTTAGGCCGGTGTAAAGACATCGTGATCTTCGAGCGACAGGAGGCGAGCGATAACTTCATCTAGATGAATGTCAGCAGCCGGAAGATGAACGTGAAGGTAAAATTTAATAACTTACCAAGAGTATCAGGGTCCCAGGACGCCTTGATCTTGTCGACAGCTGCGTCACGGAACTTGCCCCCGTACTCGAGGGTTTTTTTGTCTTTGCGGACGTTGAGCGGATGACCTGTTTCGGCGACGAAAGCTCCGAATATGGTGAGGATGTCCTCATTCTCAATGAAAAAATCGGCGGCCCCATTCTCGATGAGGTTGGTGACATCTGAATCCCCGCTCTTTCGGCTGCTTGCGGAAGATCGCCTGCTGCGAGGCTCGACCTTGAGGTCCGCGACCATCTCCGTGAGCTCGGAGACTTGGTTCGAGAGCTTCATCTGTCAGTGGAGCCAGGGTAGAGGACAATAGTGAAACGAACATATTCTTGGTAATTGAGCAGCGCGATGAGCGCTGGGGATGCCGATGAGGGATTCTCGAAGGTCATCCAAGACCTTGTGGCGGGGGCATCGATCGAGGGGTCGGCGACCAGCTCGATGTCCTGCGACATTTCTGCATGATTACTGGTCCCCTTTAGATGTTCTGGGCCGCACGCGCGCTACACTGACGGAGTCAGCGAGTAATTCCTTGTCCAAAAGGTCCAGGTAAGGTTGGAGGGTCTTGAGGGGGTATTGGCCGGATGGTGTGAGAACGTAGGTGTTGAGGGAGCATAAAAGAAGGCAGAGGTGAGAATTGCAAAAATATATATTAAGTTATTTACCTCAGGCATTAATTCTCAGTTATTTTCTGGTACAAAAGCAATTGGGGTGTCAAGCAGCTGTGGCGAATGCCGACGAGATTTTGTCGACCTCAGTAAGATGCCTTGGGAGGGTACAATGTTGCTTGCCGTGTTTCCTCTGTATAAATCAGTTTCTCTTGCGCCTGCGGTACATTAGTACAAAGCTTCTTACCTTTAAAGCTGCGTTTCCTTCACCAAAGACGCTGGCAGGCTGGTCATGAACTTTTCTATGGCGCTTTGCTCGGTGTAGGTTGCACGGACGATCTCAGTTGCGCAATCGGCCTGGCAATAACCTGGTTAGCTGTTTAGGTTAGCTGTGGAGGTGTACTCTCTGGCTGGTTTGGCGATTTCAGGCCCTCAGGCACCTTGAAGTGCTTGTTTGTTTGGTTCAAGACTTCGTGTTAGGGGGTGAATGCTCGGATTCTGGTGTTTATACATGAACAGAAACGTTGGCAAATTTAATTCCTGCCTCTTATTCAAGCACTCCTGGGCTTGTTTACCTGGGGCACCAATCTTTCTTTCTTATAATATTTGGAACCGTCAATCACTGTCAATATCACTACCGGTGTCACTGACAGTGCCAGGTGAATCACTGCCTACCACCAACGACACCAGTGAATAAGGCACCTGAGCAAGCAAACCACCAAAAACCTGGCAACCTCCTCATCCTCCCGTCCACCATTTCTACATTACTCTCTTTTGACAATCTTGTAACTACCTCTCAAAGCGACTGATATTACATCGCTCCCTTGCTCAACAGGTGCTTTACCTAGACTTGGCCCACTATGGCAACTACTCAATCTACTGAGTTCCCGTCGCTCGACGATGTTCGCTTGCCCTCAACACCAGAAGACAAAGAGCTTCTCAAAGAGCTCAAGCTGGCTTGGGATCAGCATTCAGCTCATTGGGATAACGATACCAAGCACGAGTTCGTCGATCGCATCCTCAAAGGATACACGAAAGTCACAAATACGAACCAGGCTCAACCAAGTGCCCATCGACTCTGGAAAGCCGGCAACATTACCTTCGCTGTATAGATAATCTTACGGGTCACTTATGACGAAGGGAAACTCTCAAAGCCCAGAGAGTGGCTTCAACACAAATACGAGAACTTCGATCCGGAGTCTTGGGCGAGCCCTGTGTCCAAGATGCCAGCAAAGTCTCGAGGGACCAACGGTGGAAAATCGTCCTCCTCGAAGGGGAACATTGAGTTACATGGGAAGTTTCAGGAACCCAAGTCTTCTCAGTCGATTGAGGCTATGGAGATCTGTGAAGAAGAGAGCGATCATGACGACATCAAAGTCGACGGTACTTATAAAGACGACAACAACGACGGAGATGATCAAGATGAAGCAAATGTGAGCTACCTATAAGACAACCTCGAGATTCTTCTGACCAATTTAGCCCAAGCCAATTACCCGAAGTCGGTTCAGGGCGGCTAACGTTCCTGAGCCAGGTCGAGACCCATCACGAAAGCGTGGAACTTCTAATGCTTCTGTGAATCTCCTCCGCACAAAAGTGCAGAAGACAGACTCACCTAAAACTCCATTGTCGGCTGAAAACGGCCATCTACGTGAGTTCATGGGATTTGGAGTAAGAAATAGCATCTAATCTACTGATAGTTGAGCCTTCCGGTCCCTCAACGGTACCCACAGTCGACAACCAGGCTCGGGCTCGTCCTCTCGAGTGGAAAGCTAAGCTCCAGGACCTTAGGGTTTATGGGCGTGGTTTGAATCAAAATCGACTTGTACCCAACCGCCTGGCGTTTACTGGTGACCAGACCTCTTTACCGCCTAATCCGACAGCCGTCTCGTTCACGCAGGAGTCTTATGATCCAAACGGCTTCCGAAGAAGTCAAGAACCAAGTTTGCGCTCAAGTGCCCCTGGTCTTTCTCTCGAGAAGAGGGCAAATGATCAAATTCTTTCAGGAGATCCTAGAGATCGTATCCTGTATCGCGAGCACTCAACTCAAAGCGACCATGTGAGAGCCAAGTCTGGGCTGGTAGACCACCGTTCTGGGGAGTCTGCCACTTCAGCCCCAAATCTGCCGCAGTCACATGAGTGCAGAGGAAACACTCGCACGATGGCTCCCCGGGGCTCCTCTGACTCTTTTATGTTCTCCTTGAGCTCTTCTGGAAAGGAACAGCCGCAAACTGGAGAACTGCTTCCTCTTCGTCTAAGCCCCCGTGAGACTCTCAAAAGCCCTGAGGGTGTCTACACTCAGCAGCCATCTAGTCTTCAACAGCTACCTCGTGATGACCCTGATGAGCCATCATCGTTCCGTCGATTCAGAAGACAATACCATTCTGACCAGAAAGAGACCTGCGGTCGGATCGCGGACCAAGTAACAAAGAATGTCACGGGTATTGTTGTGCAGGCAGTTCATGATATGATTCAACCGCTGCGCAATTCTCTCGCTCAGTGTGTGGACACTCTAGCAAAGCACAATACCAACGCTGCAGGAGACCAAGTGAACCTAGCGACCCGAGACCTGAGAGACATGAAGCAGGTCCTCAACAGCCTTGTGGAAACAAGTCGAGTGCAGCTGGAAGCCTCCCAGAGGGAGGGAGCAACTATCCAGGAACTGCTTTTGCCAGCCATGACTGAACACCGGAAGGATATCGACAATCTTGTGCAACGCGCTATATCAATCGAGGAACGCACATCCGATGTCGAGGAGTACCTGGAGCTTCAGCTCGCCGACAAGGGTGGCGATTCCACCCGCAACGCTCCTCAGGACGAGCATCATACCTTTGGCAATCATGAGGACGCGGGAGGAGATTAAACGTCTTACATTCTGCCATGGCCTGGTTCAAATACTAGCAAGCATGCCGTTATCACATGGGGCTTTCGTTTCACATATCTCTCGCACGGTCCGAAGACGCCGTGTGGCAAGTACTTGTCCACTCACACTGTTTGTTCCGACTATTGCGAGCATTCCCATTGATCTTCGCACAAAGATCCCGCACTTGTTTGTTGTTTGCTTGTCGGTCTTCTGTTGTCTTGCACCTATTGCCCGCAAATCACATAAGATACCCTCGCTAGATGTTTGAGTCTATAGTTGTTGCCTTCAACAGTCAGGTTATTTCCATCCCCATTAAGTGAATGGGATGACATGGTGGCTTCTTTTGAGTCTTTGTATCGCAGAGTCAAACAGCGATGCTTGGTTGGGTATGGGTTGGTTGTCTGCTTTAGACGCTATGGTAGCTTTGGTCACAATACAATTTTAATTCAGAATATATAGTCATAGAAGAAGTGATGTAAGACCTAGTCATCTTCATACGAAATGGAGTTCAACGATTATAGAATGACAAGCAATGTATCAAGAGACAAAGCGCCAGATGCAAACCCCCAATGCAAAGGGACAGTTGTACCACACAACGCCCCTTCAAAAAGTGGTCCCTATCCTAAATTTACCTAAGCCTATCCTAAATTTTATAAGTCTATCCTAAAACTCCTCAAATCTATCCTAAGTCTTCTTCTGTCGTTTACGATAGACGTCCCAAGTTTTCTTGTCTCCTGCCTCCCCATGACAGCCCTACCAGATCTCCCACGCGGCTGGTCCCGTGGGGATCGAGATCTGGCCAATGAAGGCGCTATATTTAATTGGAGCCCCACATCTCAGATTCGTTTTTGAGGAAGGAGAACCCAGCCAATATCTCTGTTAGACCTCACAGGACGGCCTCAATACCACGAATACAACGATTTGAGCTATTAAATCAGGACAAAAAGATGATGATATCCACGAAAAAAGCAAAAGGAATCTCCGGTGCGGGGAGTCGAACCCCGCTCGCCGCGGCGCAATTAATTGCAGAACAATTGAAAACGCGGAATGATAACCGATACACCACACCGGATGTTTGGATGTTAGTCAGCGCTCAGTTTGAGACTTATACAGCCTGTCCCCAGCTCTGTTCACCCTGCTATGCCAAGTCCAGATCTCCAGCGTGAAGAAAGCCGTGAAGAATCGCGAGTAGATTGGGTCTCGTCTACATTCAAGAGTGTAGAGCCGGAGCCCGTCTGATGATGAAATATTGACAACGGCGGAATAACGAGCGCTGTGTAACAACCTGATGGTTTCTGATCTTCATCGCCAACTTGGGTGGATCCGGTGAGAATAGCTCGCTGTTTGTATTGTTGTTTTCAACACCAGTGACTTTCTGTGCGTGGATCGGAGACAAACACCCGAGAGGCACTTGTTTGCTTAGGAGGGAGATTTTGTAGAATGAAAGATCCTCGCGTAATGGAAGGAATCTCGAATACATTATCACCCTTCATCTGGCAAGTGCCACTGCAGCTGCATGTGAACTCGAGACGCCATGAGTGACATCTCACAAGCCACCACCACTCGGAGAATTATCTACACATCCTGGAAACCCTCCAACCTAGAGCCAATTCAACAATTACGATCCGTTAAATAAGAATTACGAAAATCTTAGCAAATGCCGACACCAAGTCTGGTCAATGGGCACGTGTGTTGACGTTTCCCCGCATTCTGATCATATCAGGTTACTCGCCATCCGAGGGTCCCGTGGTCAAAGTCAACGTCGACCAAACACAATCGTCTTGAATCAAATCAAGTCAAAAGAAGGCTTATCCAAGGAAATCAGTATGGTTTGTTCTTTTTCATTGAGCTTCGTCTATCTATCTTTCTTTCTCTATCATATTGCTCATCAATCTTTGAACGTATGCCAGATTATTTTCAACCTCCACCTCATCTCAGCCAAATGCCATAGCGAGAACTCTCATGAACGAGCATGTCCAGCTCTCTAAACCAGAAACCAACTTGGAACAATCAACGCTGACAGAAACAATTTTAGATTCCATAACCGACCCGACGCCGTAATGCTGCTTAAGCAACGGGCTTGATGACAGCGGGGGGAGTTCCCACGTGGTTGCGGTTGCGGAAGAACAGAACACCCTTACCAGCACCCTCGGCACCAGCACTGGGCTCAACCCACTGGCACATACGAGCGCTTCGGTACATGGCACGGATGAAGCCACGGGGACCATCCTGGACATCGGCGCGGTAGTGCTTGCCCATGACAGGCTTGATGGCCTCGGTGGCCTCGTCCGCGTTGTAGAAGGGGATGCTGCTGACGTAGTGGTGGAGGACATGAGTCTCGATGATGCCGTGGAGAAGGTGGCGGCCGATGAAGCCCATCTCACGATCAATGGTAGCAGCAGCACCACGGACGAAGTTCCACTCGTCGTTGGTGTAGTGGGGAAGGGTAGGGTCGGTGTGTTGGAGGAAAGTGATGGCAACTATTAAGGTCAGTATAAATTGCAATTGCAGGATGGAGAAAAAAGCTTACCGAGCCAGTGGTTAACCCAGAGGTAGGGAACAAAGTACCAGATGGCCATGTTGTAGAAACCGAACTTCTGGACGAGGAAGTACAGAGCAGTGCCCATCAGACCGATACCGATATCGCTCAGGACGATGAGCTTAGCATCATCGTTCTCGTACAGAGGGCTGCGGGGATCAAAGTGGTTGACACCACCGCCGAGGCCGTTATGCTTGCCCTTGCCGCGACCCTCACGTTGGCGCTCGTGGTAGTTGTGGCCGGTAACGTTGGTGAGGAGGTAGTTGGGCCAGCCAACGAGCTGCTGGAGGACGAGCATGAGGAGAGTGAAAGCGGGTGTCTCCTCAGTGAGATGGGCGAGCTCGTGGGCCATCTTTCCGAGACGAGTAGCCTGCTGCTCGCGGGTTCGGGGAACGAAGACCATGTCACGCTCCATGTTGCCAGTGGCCTTGTGGTGCTTTCGGTGGGAGATTTGCCAGCTGAAGTAGGGGACAAGGAGGGAAGAGTGAAGAACCCAGCCAGTAATGTCGTTGATGAGGCGAGAATCGGAGAAAGCACCGTGACCACACTCATGGGCAATGACCCAGAGACCGGTACCGAAGAGACCCTGAAGAACGGTGTATACGGCCCACAGACCAGCGCGGGCGGGGGTGGAGGGGATGTATTCGGGGGTCACGAAGTTGTACCAGATGCTGAAAGTGGTGGTCAGGAGGACAATGTCGCGGAGGATATATCCGTATCCCTTGAGGGCGGAGCGCTTGAAGCAGTGCTTGGGGATGGCATTGTAGATGTCCTTGATGGTAAAGTCGGGGACCTCGAACTGGTTGCCGTAGGTGTCGAGCATAACACCATACTCGGACTTGGGCTTGGCGATATCGACCTCGGACATGGACGAAAGCGATGTGGAAGAGGCCGAGTGGCGGGGAGAGTCTGAGGGAGAGACGGCGGCAGACTCAGAATCCGTCACAGTGGTTGATGTGACGGTGCGCCTAAGCGCAGGGTTCTGCTTGGGCAGAGCCGAAGTGGACGCCATTGTGAAGAAGAGACGTGGGGTTCACGGCCGACGATAGACAAAAGAGTCAAGAAGTCGAAGATGCCGAAGAAGAACTGTCGAAGGAAAAAGAGAAAGGGAGGTGAAAAGGAAAAAAGAGGTTTGAGACGGCCAAGGGGGGCTGAAGTTTTAAAGTGTGTCCCTTTCAACTGTAAAGGTAAAGGTACCTTTACTTTAATGCGTGGATGCTTGCTCGGCAAGCGTTTTGTTGGGGCGTGGAGCCTGGGAAAAGAGCAGGTACCTACTGTACTCACTGTACTGTACCTTTTAGCTGCTGCGGGCGGGACAACGGACAAGCAACCCAAAACCTCTGGCCTCTCAGCGCAGCGGCAACACAAAGCAGAAAATGCGGCGAGAGCGGGCAATACAGTACATACATACGAGGTGGAACGATAATGGAAATGAAACTGACAGGTCCATTCACTCCCTTTTGCTGCGCAGTCCGATACAGTTTACCGCTTTCCCTGTCTTTGGCAAAAGGATCGGCAATCTCAGAGGGAGGACAAGTAACATCCGGACACAGAGAAAGTTTACCCTGAATTACTTTATTTAATTACACCAAACTTAATGTTTTCACAGTAACTCAAATTGTTAACTGCAGTTTTTATCTACATCTGAATTTTTATATTCACTCAAACTTCCACTACGATACAATTGCTCCATGTAATCGCCGCTTCAAGGGAAGAATCTTGACCTCGACTCTTGAGTCGCGACCCAAAAAAATCCCTACCCCAGAAAAATACGCTAGAAAACAACGGGTCGTGCTTCTAACCCACCCCTGAAATGTGGCAATAGCTCCCGACGAGACAGTGACGGGGTGGCCGTCTGATGTGTGTCTTATGTCTCGGTCGTACAGCAGCTGAACAATTCGTGAGCCTGTGGTATCTCGTCTTTCACCTGCAAGTTGATGAGGCTTGCAGAAGGGCTTGGTATTTTCTGCGGAGGGGGCTGGCTGAACCCGCAATTAGTATTGTCACTATTGCAATTAAGCTTCTGGAGGACTGCTATCGGATAAATTGCCGTTCCCAATACAGCCCGCTGTTCTCGTTTGCTTCTGCTGTCGTTGATTCTACTCGCCGATATCTATCCGTAAAAGATACAGTAAGCTGCCGAGACCCGGCCCCGCTCCCCAACTTCGGCCGGCGGAGCTGTGGGCTTGAATAACCGCAGTGGCATGACTCTGGACAACAAAAGCTATCGCCTCCAAAAAAGTGTTTGGGTTTTTGCCATCGATGGATATGCAAGATGCTAGCTACAGTGCTTAATACCTGCCTATCATTGCCGCTGTCTTTTCAGCCTCTTACAGTAGTCTAGATCTTCACACCGCCTGAAGAATGGATCTGCCTCCGCTAACGGGACATGTCCGACTGTTACACGAAGGGTGGCTTAAATCTAGGTATCTGATACACAGAGCCCGTCATCTATTTGAGTGTTGGCAGTGTCTTATCACACATTTGACCCTTCATTGGTGACTGACGGTGTTCAAATAAAGCGTGTGACCTAGACGAGCCTCACGATTCATCATGTCCTTTCACACAATCGAATTGTTCGCCCCTCTCGAATCGGCTGCAAGCTTATGCGGGTCAAAGTGGACTCCAAGCTGGCTTAGGGCTGGAGATCATCGACATGTGAATCAATCCCCTTTGGGTGAACGGGGGGAACCGGGAGGGGACAACGTCGACGTCGACCACGTTCGAGGGGGGGGCACGCTTAGCGGCCCAGGCCAAGAGACAAGGTCCCCGATCGTGGCTGTCTCTGATTTTGTTGACGATGTGAATTGGATACGAGTCGATTGGTTACAAAAGGCGGGAGGAAAAGCTCAGACAGCGGGCAAGGGAGATAAATCTGGTCAAGCCCGGACCCCGGTTGCTGGTGGAGCTTTGATAGCAGTGATAGAGAGGTCTGGCAAGATAAAATCGCCTCTTAAAGGTACAGTATCGAGATCGTTGCAATCATGGTTGGCGGCCTCTTGATACGAATAACGAATTATCGCATAGATGGCTCAAGAGTTATGACTATCGACATGTGAAAATGTCGTTGTTGGAGGACCAACCGAGGTGAGAGGTCAGCTCGTGCTAAGATAACCTTAGTTGTACGGAACGGCTATCCGTCCATTGGGGATCAAGGTACAGAGTACTTGTGAATCTCAATTGGGGTCGGAAAATTGTGTCTGGTCAGGTTTCTGTACAGCTTCATTTGCATGTCGTAGGCCAAGATGTCATGTCTTGTGCACAAACCTGGGGAATATTGAAATGCGGCACAGCGAGAAAGTGCATTACCGGGAGTCGACCGGCTAACCTGATGTTCGCTTGACATGTTAAGCAGTGGCCAGGCCATTCAGGGGTCACTGGAATTCAAGCTTTTTTCTCGCCGTGAAACTCTACTGAATTATCCGGAGCATTTCTGTGTTTTCCTTTTGGTGGAGAAAACGGATGTTTTGATCCATTCTGGTAAGGAGCAGAAGTAGAAACCATGTCAATTGGTAGATTCTGGGAAATGTTCGAATTTTTTTCTCGTCTTCTGTTCTGTTGGGAATTTTGTTGAGTTCCATGGGCGGGACCCCTGGTCTTGGCATCACAGGTCCAGGGTTCAGAGGGTGGAGCCAAGTGGGGGGACTCCCGATACAGCACAGCACGACTGGATGGCAGTGGCGTAAACAGGGGAGAGCAAATAGCCAGTTGATTGCTTGTTTGACGTGCTTGATCATGTTTGAGAGGATGTCAAGATGGCAAGAGGAAGCATTGACGTTTGACCAATTTCCTTTTCCTGACAAGACTGAACCTTATGGTGCAGCGTAGTAGCGATCCAGAGAAGAAAGGAACAATTTTAGGTGTTTGTCCCTTGTCCCCAGGGTCCAAAAGCCCCACGTGTCGCTCGCTTGTTTCCCGTTTTTTGCGGCGGCTCTGTCAACCCCGCCTTGATATTCAGAGCCCAAGCAACATACTGATTGAGCAAACATCACTCTCAATGGTTGCTATGATCATTCTGCAAGCCATGTCTCAAGGCAAGGCCGATTTTACAATGCAAACTATTTAAACAAACTCACTCTCAAGTGAGAGAAGTAGCATCACCACTTTCCTTACAACATGTACAGAATAACTGTCTGGCCGTCATCAACATACTCTCCGAGAGCATCTTCCGGAGTCAGATCATGATGGTTCGATATCACGAATTTAGTTCGGTTCCTGTTTTCGTTTCAACCACCGGGATCATCAATTTTTCGCTGTCTGAATTTGTTGAATCGCTTCCCTGCTGTTCCCCTTCACCTGAGGTAGCTAAGAGAGACAAAAACCTAGGACCTCTATCCTAGGTGATGAAATGGTCAGGCAGCTCTGGCCTAAGCTCAGGAGGATCTCTACCAAGTTTATTTCGCATCTTCCTCCCAAGTCTCCTGATGTACTGTACAAATTCTCTCCCGCCAAGTCCAAAGCCAGGGTCCAAGAAGTCACCCATTGGTTGTTGTTGTTGTTCTCCCAAAATCATGAGGCCTAGAGACGGCGATTACTCTCATTTTGCCACTTCCAAAGTATTGATTGCTTCTGAATCTCTCAGTCAAGACCTGCGTCGAGGTCCTAACTCCTCGATTTTCTCAAGGAGTGTGCGGTTCTGTTCTGATCAATTGGTTCTGGCGTCGAGTCGACATCTCGTCGAACTCGACAGTATCCTCCCGGAACCCTCGTGGTGGGCAACGACGGCGGAATTCACCATCACCGTCCCAGCGGTCTGGGTATTGCGAGTCCCTACGCAAGTTGCTGCTGGGCCTGTTCTGTCGTTCTTGAGTCGAAGGCGAAGATGGTCGTCCTGGAGTTCGTGGCACTGGAGGCCTTCTGTTAAGCTGTTAGTATGCGGCATATGCCTCACTCCAAGTATACTCATACCTTAAGGGTGAGTATCTGTTCGAGGACTCATCTCGTGAAGGAACGTCCGAGGGGCTTCCTCTATTCAAGCGCGGCCGCTTTTGCTGATCATTTGGTCGGTTTCGGTCATCATAGATGGGCGTAATCCGAGGGGCAGTTTCAGTTCTTGGCAACTCACTCGAGTCTGGTAAGGGCCGTTTGTTGCCGTTTGTCGTTGGTGAGGAAACAGCACGAGACATAGGGCGTTGTGGCATTGAGGAAGCTGAAGTCGAATGTCCTCGTGGGCCATTTCGCAAAGCAGCCGGTTCTGTAGGTATGGCGGGCCCAGTGTGATGTTCGGAACTTGGTTCTCGACGATTTTGTCTTGCGCTATTGAGATGCTGTGAAAGTGCATTCTCTAAAACAGGTCGAAGCTCCCTGATCATCGATAGCACGGCCTCACTCTCCCTTGCCTGGGTATGACTCCGCTGACTTTCAGTAAATCCATCCTGAACACTTTTGACAGCGTTGTCATACTCGGTTAATGAGCTGTTGTGAGAAAGAAGCCTTGGTCGGACAGAGCTCTCTAGCTCATCTCTTCTGGTTTGCAACATGCTCGTGATCGACTTGTCGACGTGCTCTGATACCATCCATGACACTCTGTTCTCAATCATGGCCCAAACACCGTTCTCAAAATATCCGCGGTGCACTTGACAAAAACGTGTGACAAATACCGTATTCCACTTATCGACCAGAGTATCCAGCTCTGGCTGGGCGGGAGAAATTGGCGGCAGATTCCCCTCTCGGAGAAGAGTCCTTCGGGCGTAACACCATTGTTCAATGGACTCTTTCACTTGTTTCCAACCCTTGAATTTCGAGACTAATTCTCGCGATGAATTGTCGTTTAAGACTTTTTTCCAAAACGGTTCCTGGTCGTGGTGGCTTGCTGGGGGCAAGGAAAGATACTCATCCTTCATGGATAAGCATGTTTCTAATACCTTACATTTCTCAGATATGTTGAACCTTCTGGGTGGATCTTGAGGTGTTTGAGGCGCTGTAGAGTTGGACTGGTTACTGCTATTTCCATTCTACACAATGTCAGCGAGGGTAGATTTCTTGGACAATGATACAAACACTGTTCGGGCGCGATCTGACCTCTGCTTGAGGAAAGTCATTACTCGAGAACACCGGTAGGTGTGGTTGCGAATGCCCTCGGTTTGGTCGGGGACCTGTTGATAAAGAGGAGGGTGTGAAAGGGTTTCGGGTTCTGGCTGCAGCGCCCGCCTTGCTTGATGAGGCTTCCGATCCTGTTCCCAAGGGCGTCGTGTTAGCTCCGGTACATGTGGCTCTGTTGCCCATGTTTGTCTCATTTGATGCATTGCTCGAGGGCATCATTTTGACAGGTGATTCGCTCAAGTCGATTATGTCACTCCTCGCAGGTACTTTTCCTTTGGGGCTTCTATGTGTTGAATGACGCCGTGAGTTCATTGCTGCAGGCGGCGAAGCTGTGTTACAAAAAGAAGTGATATGCGTGAGGTGAGCAGGTAAGGTTGGTAGCTTTGGTGAGGGCGAGATGGCTAGCAGTGCCGAATATCTGCAGAAAATGGCCCGCTGACTGCACAGCCAAACAAACATTCATTGCTCGCCCAGCCACAACAACAGCTCAGAGATGTATTTGTAGAAATTTAGTCAAGTTATGTATGCCATCATCTCTTTTTCTCGTCTCCTAGGTACGTAAAGGCTCGGCTCACGTTTGCAAAGAAGCATTAGTCTATAAAATATTGCTTGCAGCAACTCTTGATATCTAGAACTCCTGTAATATTACAGCAATGCGCAACGCATCTGTACCAATAGCGACTTCTTATCTTCTCATCATCGTATGCTTTCCCTCGCATCTATATGAGCAAGTGGTTCTTCCCAAACATTTATACTACAAAGTTCAAAGCTACCAGTCAATCCTCTTGTGCTCCTCTACCTTGAGGCTGCCGCTACCGCTGACTTTCAGAAAATATCTCCAAGCATCGTGATCAAATCCTTGAAAAGCTTGCAGCAAACTTATGAGCAACAAAGTAAAGGTGAAATGTAACTGAGATCAAAACTCAGCGGCCATGTTTAACATCTAAGTTGGATAGTGAAGTCGGAATGATGGTGTGACGGGTGAAGAGATGCAATCGGGATCAAACCCCAAAGATACGGTTCCGCATCCAAATTGGATCGTGAGTTCTGAGTAATACTTTTGCGTATAACTTCTGATCACTTACTACCTCTATCCTTGTCGTCGGCGCATCTCCCGAAGCGCTGTGTACAGCATTGACTCCCGAGCACTAGGCGTCATGGCCTGAAACTCGGCGGTCTCTTCCCTAAACCTTTCCTCTGGAGAAGGACGACAAGAGACACTTTTCTTAAAATGAAATGGGGTATTGGCCTGTCGTGCCACATCAGGGGTCACAAAGAGGCCAGGGGACATTCCTGTCATCTCTTCAGGTTTGGGAGCTGCAGTATCATCGGTAGCAGGCTCCCCGAGCTCAGGGGAAACCTTACTCTGGGCTCTACTTCTGTCCTTTCGGGCACTCTTAATATTGTTCACTCGTACTGCAGGGCTCGAGGAGTTAGGAGGTTGTTGAGTTGTGGCGGAAGATGCTCGGCCAATACTCGAGCTAAAAATGTCCTCGAGAGACGGAAGCTCAGAGGAGCAAGCTGTGGATGCCGGACTGTAGTTGGCTTTACTGAACTTTTGTCTTTTTCTTCCCGCAGGTGTCGGAGTGCCTACAGCACCCAGCCTTTGGTCCATGGACTTGCTTCTGATCGCAAGAGCAGGTTCTACTGAATCCGATGCTTTTCGTTTTCTCGGGGCCACTTTTCGGTCTTCTTCGTCCACAGAACGAAGGACAGCGGCCGCTGTCTCGGTCTCGACTTTGGCGGTTACGATGGTGTCCCGGTATCTCTGCTCATAGCGACGGAGCTGTCTCATGACCCGTGGAGTAACGATCGGCGTGCGAGGCTCAATAGAATCGATCACCGATCCTCTATACTGGCGATCAGGTGAGTCAGGATCTTTGTACGTATCGTCGTCCCTTTCGTCGGCATAAAACTCCTCGAAGTCATCGAAGTCATCGTCATCTTCATCGATATCTTCACTCTCTTCAGAGTCGTGTTCAAGCTTCGTCTGGGCCTCATCATTAATATCATCCTCTTGCTGGGTTTCTTGAATTTTGTGATCAACGTCATGATCAGCCACTTCATGATTCTCATGAGCGCTCTCAGACTCATCGTTTGCCTCGTCATGATCAGTGTCATTAGTCTGATCATGTTTAACACCAGCCCCAGGACGACCTTCTTGCTTATCAACCACACCCTCGATCTGATCCCGCAAGCGCTCCTCTAGACCTGGTAGAAGGTCCAGTGCCATAGACATGACAGCCTCTGTATTTCGTATCTCCTTAGAATTCTTTCCAGCAGCCTCTGTACGATTCATGAGATACCTCAAATACACTCTGTATGATTCTGGAGAGCTGTTGGCCTTCAAAAGGGGCGGCCGGGTGAGAGCCTCGAGGGCCTGTAGCCTTTCCTGAAGTTTGTCCTCGGCCCAGCGGAGAATCCTGGACTCTGCGACCTCCATCAGCTCTTTTTTAACAGTGGGCCAAATAGAGCCTTCAAAGTCGAACTTGTTTGTTCCTTTCTCGCTCTGTGAATTGCTTTCATGGCTGGCCTGAGAGTTGTGAGTGTCATCTGAAGGGGAACCGTTTTGACTTTGCTCGGCAGCTTTTCTCCATCCTGCTGCCTCCAAGAGGCCTTGGTTTGCAGAGCAAAACTTTTTCGCGTATAAACCGTTCCATTGATCTAGGAGTGCATCAAGCTCAGAGTCCGACGTTGCGGGCTCATCCTGCGCAAGCTGGAATCTTCGTGGTTCGCACCACTTTTCCACACACCCTTTCACGACTTTCCACTTGTCTCGACGTAACTCTTTCCCTCTTATTCTGGGTGAAAATCTCACTTTAGACCCAACAGTCTCCTAAAACTGTTGGGCCTCCCCATCCGAGTGAAGATACAAGTCTTTGTTCTTCAGGCAAGCCTTCAGAAGTGCCTTCTGTTCGGCCTTCTTATAGCAGCCTAGATCTATCTTGATTTTTGATGTCTGTTTCTCATCAGATGACTGGCGTTGCTTTTCGTCGGTAGCCATTCGCCCAGAAGTACCAGGAGGAGGCATAGCTACAGGGCGATAACCAGCTGGTTGCAGATCTCCTCGTCTAGCCTGAGGCCTGTTTAGATCAAACTAGAGTTGTCAGCATACATCCATGCCAGCCTATGTATATACATATTAATACTTACAACGTTTCTTCCATCCATGTTTAGGGTCGGCAGAAGACGCTGGCTAGTTACAAGAGATTGATGTAGAGCTGAGTTGGAAGGCTGTGTCTGTGTTTCCGGAAGAGAATCCAAAGCCTGAGCGTGACTATTTCCAACTTGACTTGTGTCCTTGGCTTGCATGCTGTCAAACGCTTTAGGTGCTTGATATGGCATACCGTATCCACGTCTCAAAGACGGCTCACGAAACTGGCCCGGAGGAAGTTTAGACAGCCGATTGTCGTGGTGACCGGTCCCGGCGTCCTTTATATCGTAACTTGCATCTCGTATATTGCTCCTGATATTACCAGGAGTTTCCATCAACGGTTCGGCATGTGCATCGTTCGAGTTGTGAGTATTGAGGCCTGATGTTGAAGTGGCTGGCTTTTTGTTTCCGTTCATCCACGAAAGATGAGGTGCAAGAACTGACACGTCACTATCTTCTCGCGAATTGTGAGCTTGAGATGCATCGAGATCTGGGAATAATGGAGCCTCAAAGCTCGCAGAATCCTCGCGGGAATGTTTCTTCTTCTTGGAGGAACTCATGATTGGAAAGGAGTCAAAGAAGCTTGGTAGAGAGCATAGGATGCTAAAGCATGTGGAGAAAGAAAGATGCAAGCAAAAGGCGGGTTGAAATAGAGAAGTGGAAGCCCAGGTTGTGAATCTCAGTTGGCGAAGGAAGAGATTTAAGAAGAAAGAATTGAGATACTTGAGGCAGTGGAGAGTGGAAGAGGTTGTGGGTATCAGAGCTCGCGGTGCGAGGCAACTGGCGGCGCAGGGCATGCAGCCAAAGAGCCCAGAAGATAGCGGGCCTAATTCAGAGCAATTAAATTACCCAGTAAATGCAAGTTAAGATAGGTGTTTTCAGTCATATGCTCATGAGAAATAGTATACCATGAGCATGTGTGAAAGTCTTGACAACGAACGCCCGCCTCGAGTACCAAGACTTGAGGAACTCGTGTGAGTATTGAGGATCTCAACTTCTGTCATTTTCTTATTTATACAGGTGATTTTATTGCGTCTCCAAGGTCTAGGGAGAGTAAGCCGCGGTCTGCACTTTATACTCTTCCCACAATCAATCATGTTATCTGAACAGTCGAGGCTTAGAGTGAGCATTATATTGGCATGGACGGCAAGCTACAAGGCCAATACAATACAAGAAGAGTTAATACCTCTCTCTAAAAGATCGACCTAGTTGCTGGCCAGCTTTTCTTTAGTGTGTGACACGCAAAAAGGCTGTATCTGACGTGTACCCCTCATGGTTCATCCTCAACATCACTGAACATCAACTCAGTACTTATGTGTCTGCAATGAGAAACTATCTTTTCATCTATGTCAAATTCTACTACTAGCCGATGATCATGCTTCAATTGTTTTTCTTTTATCCCCTGTCAAAATTAACCCACAACTACTCCATACAATGGCATCCCCTGGCCAAGTCGAAGAACCCTCGAAGGCTCAACCACATGACACCGGAGACAACCTCTTCCATATTTCCTTTAATTCAACGCTTCGTAACAGCATCACAAACAAGACAACGCCAAACCCACACAATCACCAAGGTACCAGCGTGCCCTCTGAATCGATAACCTGCTGCAGACGCTGCGGCATGAAGTCAACCCACATATTGACTCTCTCCATGTCGAACCCTGCCCACACATCCTTGACCATCTTCTGGAGTGTCTCGTCCTCCCAGTCCTTGGGGGCATCCAGATTCCACTGCTTGCGACTGGGCCAAAGGCTGTCGAGCGGGTTGAGGTCGGGGCTATCGCCGCAGTTGTAGTAGTATCGTAGGCCGTGCTCATCCTTCCATTGCTGAACCAGATTAACCTTGCTTGCAGCGCCGTGAGCGAAAGCCTCGCAGTCTTCTTCGAGAATGAAGCTCTGGGCGCCAGTGGCTGTGAGCCATGGCTTGACCGTCTTCTCGAGGATGTGGTCCTTGTACTCTTGCATGGTCATGACGCCAGTGCAGTTCGGGCTGGTGGAATCTTCGTAAAAGACAGCTTCACTCTTGAACCCGTAACCTACAGCAACCCAAGCGTGGGCCTTTCGCAAGTCGCGTGGCCACTCAGCCTCGGGAGTGGTTGCGCATGTCTCGCAGAAACGTTCACCAGGTCGGGGAATAAGACGCATCTTTCCATCAAGGCCAAACCCAAAGTGGAGCTCGATACTGAACCGGATAGCTCTCCAGTCCTGTGGATGAGGGTACGCTTCAAGCATGCGTCTGGCGTATTCGACTCTCTTCTCGCGAGCCTTCTTGTGCACCCAGATCCTCGGACATCCCAGGCATCGTCGGTAGCCCAGCGTTCCCATTGTTCTGTGCAGAGTCCTGGGGTTCACGTCAACCTCAACACCAGCTTCCTTGGCCAGTCCATGCCAGTTCAAGTTAACATTGATGTAGGCGTCATTCCAGAGAATCTTCTCCATCTTCTGCTGGTCTTCCTCGGAGATCTTGAGGGGTCTCCCACGCGTTTCCTCCCATTCGGGATCATTGCGCTTAGACGCGGGGACGCTCAACGCGGCATAACCTTGAGATCGCGACAGATCAAAGTGCCGAAAGATGGCTGACTTGTTGACGGGCAGGCCCTGAGACTCGAGGTACGAGATGGTGCCTCGAACCATGGCCTTCTTTGGCGTGTCGCCATGCTTATATCCGGACGGCATACTGAGGGTCGCGTTGCCCGTTCGCTATAGAGGGGTTCTTGCGGTGTAAGTGGGTGGAGAGAATGATTGGGACGGTGGTGTTTGGATGTTTTTGTCTGCTCTCATTCTTCGCGCGGGAAGTGGTGAGGGGTCAAAAGTTGGCGGTGATCACGTGGCTTGGCTTGTTTCACCAACCACGTAAGTTCTGCTTTCATCGTCAATGGCGTTCGATGAAGCAAGTACATTAAAATCAGTGCTTGGTACGGCGTAATACGTGTAGATACACATGTCAATTCATTTCATGTACGGTTTGCATGCACAAAGACGTTGTTGGAACAGATCTTTTTTTCATCTTGTCTCATGATGTGCGTAAAGGTGGTTTATCTTAAACCAAAGCTCAAGTGAACGGTAACAACGCTTCGTAATAAGACACACAGTCAAGGTCATAAAGAGTTTACAATTTGATTAAACAAACAATTTAATAATGGCTTCACCTCTTTATTCCCACGCTCGACCGAATGATCAGTTCATGTGCATGGTAAATTGTTTTACTGCACGAGGCTGAGAGGCCTGTCAAAAGGTTTACCCTGTACCGAACAGATCTAACAATCCTAGACTCAACAAGTCAAAGACAAACACGCCAAAGTGGGCGTGATATGACTGAGTGACTTGTTGTCAAATCACTTCAGTTTGATTCGGTCTTGCCATCACGCGTGTTTCTTGTACGAAGTGATTGTTAATTCATGGCCAATTATTACGGTTACAACGGATTCACAACACATCACGAACATTTCTATGCTCCATCCTATTGTGTTTGGCGTCTCCAACATCAAGGGCAAGATGCACAAAGACAGTACGAATGATCATCAAATATGTTTGATTCAAAATCTCGTCATCCAACCGTGGATGACGGTAAATTACGAAGATAAAACCGCTCTATAGTCTCACGAGACCTTTCATAAGCATGCCTTCTACGTCCAACCAAAATACCCGCCACATTCCATGTAGTAAACGCCGTGAAATGGAGCAGATATGTTCCACCATCTATCCCAAATGTACAGCTTGATTCTCAAGCCCCAGGAGCCTTTTCCAAACGGGTGGCCCGATCAAACGCCTTAAGCTTTTCCTGCCTCACGGACTGACATCATAAATTTGTCCTCGGCACCCACCTCTCCGGCGACTCTGGCCGAGGAGACCTTGGCGTTTCTTCCATCAAGAATGGTCTTGACCTCGTCGGCGGTCTTAGCGCCGAGAAGCGTCATCTCCCTGCTAAGAAGAAGTGCAACAGCAGCTCGAATTAGGAGTGCATCTCCTTCAAAGACGTATACGTCCCAGAGACGGGCTGCTTCATCTATCGCCAAGTGTTGTGTGAAAATGGCTGTCAAAATTCCTGAAAAAGATCGCTCCAGTTCGGCAGTAGGGATCTTCTTGGTGAGGTGCGCGTGAAGAGGGGCAGACTTGAGAGAAAGTGTCTGCATGATGAGGTTGAATGCGGACGCTTGTGCACCCGGATCTCCAGTGTAAAAAGATAGAGGTAGTGGGCGATTGAGGACATTGGCGAGTGCGACGAATGCAGACGCGGCATCGGGCAAGTTGAGGAGTAGCAATGCAGCGATTGTCTGACGGACTTGGTTAGCAACTCAGGTGGCACAAGGTGGCTGTTGGACTTACGTTACAACCACGGACATAGCCAATGTCACTCCTGTACATGGCATATGCACTCAACACATCAACAAGGCTCTGGTGCAGTGGTCCCTCGACGTCAAAAATCCGTAAATCCTCCCATGTCTTCTGTGCAGCGTCCCTTCGGATTTCCTGGAACCATCTTGCCCTCCTAGCGTCCTCCGCATCGCCCTTATCGTCCTTAACTCTGGCTTCAATCTCTTGAGCCCTAGCAAGTGCTGCTTTGAAGGATGTTTCTGACAGTCCTAGTTCATTACCGATTGCTCGACCCCAGATCTGGGCGCGGCTTCGGGGTGCGATTCCCTTCCACCACAGTTCCCTTGTCCTACGCTCGCGAATAGCATCGCTCCAACGTGGGATCACGTCCCTCTCCCAAATTTGCATCAGGTTGTCAGCTGTGCTGTCCCGTCCTTCGATCTTGGCCTTGCGTGAGGCTTCGCGTCGCTCCTCAGCCTTGGCACTTGCTGCCATCATCTTTTGATATTCCTTCAGATGTCGGCGTTCCTCGGCGGGATCCTTGGGTGGTAGCCATGAGGGTCGAGTCCGGCTGAGAACAGCCTCCTTCTCCTTTGAAACGGGAAGAGGGTCGATCATAATATTCGTCTTCCGAAGAGGCGGCAGTTCGGGAGTTGATTTGACACGCTGCTTCTTGTCAAATGTGTCGACAGATCGTCGAGTAGCGTTCCAGGTGTTGGGGCGCTGATTCGCGGGGCGTTTGGCTTGTTGTTCCTCCATTTCGTTGGCGTGCTCCTCGAGCTTCTCCGTCAACGTCTTGGCCTCGGCATTCAATTCCGCTAACGCAGCGTTCCAACTGTGTGCCCGTTGCTTGGCAGGGCTGCGAGGGTTGTCATCGGTTTTCCAAGTTGGCGATCGAAGAGAGCCTTGTGCTTGCGCGACTGCGGGTGTTCCATTACCGACACTTCGCACTCGTTCTTTGGATCGATTGGGGGATGGAGAAACAGAGGATGGCCGGCTGGGCGTGCGCTCTTGCATGGGCCGGGGAGAGAGTGGCACATTGTCCAGAAACATGCCATCGGGGATATCATCGCCATCGTCTTCATCACATTCTCGCTCAAGGTCGGTAAAAGACTTGCGATCGCGGCCGGCCTGCCAGCTGCCTCGACGGGGTTTTTGGGGAAAACTTGGGTCTCTCGGATCCCTCGGGTTGAGCGAATAGGCAGGGCTTGGGCTTCGCCGTCGAGGAAATGGAAGAGAAGCCGAGGATGGGCTTGTCAGTGTCTTTGGTCGCGTAGCAGAAAGAGGCTCGGTCAACGCGCTCAAATTGGTGCTTCTGGGGTTGGAGGTGTATACGTTGGTCTCCAGAGTAGGGAATGGCGGTCGGGCTTTGGAGGCAGTTTTGCCTGCTGCGAGGGTTCGGCTCGAGGGAGCTTTGGCTAGAGTGGGACGAACATCGACCTTCGATGGGCTCTTGAGGGTCACGGTGTCGTCGTCGAGTCCAATTTCTTCAAAATGGCCAACGTCGGCCAACACGCTGCCATCGTCACTGTCGAAAGATTGGAAAGAGGAAGTCTTGGAGCTCTTTGAAGTCGTCATCCCTGGTGGAGAGTCGGGGCTGGGGAGAACACTGCCGATATCAAGAGTACGGATCATTGTCGCATCTCCAGGTGGACGGTAAATGGCTGGACGAGAGGACACTGTCGACTCGCCCGGAGGATCACGAGCAAGTAGGTCTCTGTTGATCTGGGTCTTTTGTTCGTCAATTAAGAGTGAATTGGTTCGAGATCGTGGCTTGCGATGTGGCCGTTGTTTGGCTTGGGCGGCGCTTCTGTTTTGTTCGGCGGCGCCGTGCTAGGATGCTTGCTTTGTCGGTTTTGGCGGTAACCGTTGTTATGGGCACTGAATATCGGGGTCGGAGGGAGCCGTTTCAAAAATGCCGGGGTTTGCGAGAACCAAATAATAGGACCAAAATGAAGTCGTACTAAGCAAGTCTGGTATGGAAAGGGATATGGAATAGCGAGGGAACGAAGTGAAAGGAGACCGAGGCCGAAAGTAGTTTTGTTGTGCGAATAAGAGCGATATAATGGTATCAATCGATCAACGAGAGACTAGGGTTGAATAGCTTAAAGAGGATGGATAAGAGAGACTCCAACTCTCATAGGGAAACGACCGAACTCGAAGGCGGGAACAAGATTTTGCAACCCCGGACAATGGTAAGCGGTCGCGGCCGGGATGACGAGATATTACCCAATATTAAGCGCGGAGTTGAGAAGAAGTGGCCTCCAAAACAAAGGGGGTGATTAGTTTAAAGTTGAAGGGTTTGAGACAAGACGATTGAAGAATGAAGAAATGATGCAGTGCCGAGAGTAGAGACAAGAAGGAAAAGAGAAGAAAGGATGGGGAGAGAGATGACAAGGAGATGACGGAAAACGAGTGACTCTCGAGCAACTACAAGGCAAGGAAGTTCAAGAACAAGAACAAGCACAAGCAAAGTCAAGATAAACCGGGAAGTGGATGACGATCCCCAAACAAGAACGCCAACGCAGTCAAGGAGATGATCCCACCCACACTTTTGATGGAATGCTTGTACCCATTCATACTAAAATAGCACGCTCGTGACCTTTGCCTTATTTTTCCAACGTGTGGGTTGTCATGGGTGTGGACATGGCCTTATCGGATCAAGCCACCTCCAGGGGCTTGCACTGTGAATCCTTTTTTGGAGACTGTGTAAGACTGCTAATTGATCGAGGACTCGAAGGAAATGCTACAGAATACACGATCAATTTCTGTGTTATTATAAGTTCATGCGATATATTCAAGCTCCTTTCTTTGCAACTACAGGTATTGCCACGATCAGCGATCACTACCAGAGTCTCTAATTGAAGAATAAAGATTAATGATGGTCATTGTTCAGCCCATAAACTCAACAATTCAAGCTGTATCCTCTTTTCTTACTCCATCAACCATGTCGATATTCATCGAGTTGTGTCTACAGTGCTAAATGGAAGCGGGCCCCTGTCAATTAATCTCGGCCGCATATGTGCGGCTAATGAACAAGCACAGCCAATCACATCTCTCACCTCCAAGACTTTCAGCTCCCATGTCAACATGCAACCTCAGACGTTGAAAGAAAACAAGCAATTTCGCGATTTATTTATAATAACCCCTCGAAGCCCCTCTGCTGGGGTTTGTGGGTGATGACTCCAGACTTCTCTAATAACTCTCATATCAAGGGACCTTGTCGATCAACTGTGTTGAGCCTTGAGGCGTGCTTACCCCTGCTCTCCCTTGTCCTGCGTCATCTCCAAAAATGTGACTTCATCCGTACGTGCGCATTATTACATTCTATCCATACATCGATTCAAATCCCCAAATGCCCGATCTCACACATGGCATTGAGCTTCCTTACTTGCTTCGACGTCCACAACTCGTTCCGCCTCCATATGTCCTCTGCCGTTTCTCGGTATCCGCCCGCATTTGGGCGATCAGATCGGCCCCGTTGAGATCGGAATCGGAATCTTCGGAGTCACTCTCAGCGTCTGTATCCCCCGGAATAAGAAATGCATCCACGCCTTTGAGCTGCGTCTTCTTCCTCTCTCGTCGCCTCGCTTTCTTTAGGGCGGCCTTGTTTTTGTTCCGCCGTCTGATTTCCTGGTTCTGCATGGCCTCGTCAACAAACGTATCGAGAGCCTTTTTCTTTGCTGTAAAAAGCGGAATCGGCGAGCCTGCAAGTCTTGAAAACTTCATCGTAAGGTTGTACCAAAAGTTGCTGTATTGCCTGCTGGTCTTGATTCCCCTATGTTCTAGTTCCGCTGCTACGGCTTGTGATTCGCGCTCAGTCAGGGACGCCGGCGTGCTCCAGTCGATTTCCCAGTTGTACTTTTGATTGGACTTATTGCTTGTATCGTGATTGAAGCCTTGCCTAGCGGCGATTTTCTTCTTGAACAAAGCAACTGTGGGCTTGATGGCGTGTTCTGAAACGCCATCACGGATAATCGGGGGCTTGATTTCCTTCTCAGAAGGCTTGATCCAGTGCTTGTTGGTTCCTGGCTCCAACTGTTGCTCCTGGAGCTTCTTCTCAATTTCATCTTCAGACTCTGCTATGTCTGTCGTGTCGTTAACGCGGGGAGGTCGCTTTGCGACAATCTTCGTAGGTGTTTCTTGTCTTGAGGCTGCGTCGCTCGCGGCAGTGTCATCGGGGATAGATGGTAAAAGCATGAAATCTTTTTCTGGTATTGTTGTAAGTATATACATCTTGACACAAGACATGTAACCTACTTTGCTTAAGCCATCGAGCTTCCTTTGGAAGTGTCGGTGTCCCGTTCTTGGGCAGGAGTCTCGGCAATGTCATCGCCTTGGGCACAATAGCCCGGTGAGGAGGTGTTGAGTAAAGCTTCTTCTTGAAAGAGCTGACCTTGGCGGCAGTCCCATTCTATGAGACTCTGCGCTCAGAAGGCCGGACAGCCTTGGCTTGCTCTTTGCTCTGCTGTATTCGTTCTGTAGGTGATGAAGCGGCATATTCGTCTCCAGAAAGGGGAGAAATATCCGGGAATGGAGAGTACACACTCTCGTTGTCACTCGTACGACCTCGTCCACCCGAGCCCCTAAGGATACTCTTCAAGCCGAGGAGCGAATCCCGATGGTGAGGTCGGAACGGCGATGGTGTACCTGGAGTGTGGGTCTGCATGAGCTTCTCACCACTATAAACTGGCTGAAGCTCATAGATCGATGGTGAAAGACCCTTCTCATTTTTGATCGGAGTGGAGAGATTATTCTTCGAACTGCCGAGCCCGTTTCTCAAAACCTTATCGGCCGGATCAAATGTGGCCTCCTTCTCAAGTGTTGTTGAGACAGCTTTCGGAGAGACATCTTCTTGTGGTAGCTGATATGATACAGGTGGCGATGATCCAACATTTCCATTCTCTTCCGCCTCGTGGGTATTGGCGTCATGAGACACCTCATCATAACTAAGGTCAGGAAAGCCTTGGAAGTCCTCCTCACCGTCTTCGTATTCCTCTTCATTGTCTTCTTCGGGATGCGACTCGTATTGCTTCAGAGCAGAAATGTTCATGGGACTTGAGTGACTTTCCCTTTTGATGTTCTTGATGTCCTCTTCATCGAAGTCTTCTTCGTCGTCTGAGGAATGACCATACATTGAGCTGTTCTCTTGCTTGATATGGTGCATGTCTCCATCGTGGGATTCCTCATTACTGCTGCCTTCGTCATCGTCGGAGTTGTATTGTTCAATGCTCTCTTTCTTGATGGATTTCATGTCACCATCGTGAGCTTCCATCTTGATTTTCTTCGCTGCGGTATCATCGTGCTGATATTCAGGCGCAGTAGAAAACGGTACTTCGTGGTCGGGAGACGGGCAATTGCTGCTGGAGATCGAATGTGCTTTCTTCGTCGACTGGCGATCAAGCCAATCCAACAAAGGACCCGTGATGCCCGGCGAGGGGGACCTCTGTTCATGGACAGGGACGGTCTCCTGGGGGGCAGCAAGAGGGTTGTCAGTGTTGCTGCTGCTGATATGCTCAGTAGCAGTGGCTTGGGGATTCTGGACGTCGAGACTATGCTCGACTGGTGTTGGCAGGGTTGGCTTGGCCAGAATCGGAGTCTCTTCGTCTGAGAAATCAGAACTATCGGAGGGCTCCTGAGTAAGATCGATGTGCAAAGTTTTGCATGGTGTGGTGTCGCGTGCAACAGCTGACTTGGCAGGTGTAGGCCGCTTTGCAACAGAGGGAGACTGGGTCTTGCGCTGAGCTGCAACCTTTTGTTGCTTAGCAGAGTTCTCGGTCTTGATGTTTTTGTCGGCTGTGGCGCGATGTTTCGCAGCCTTTCGCCTTGGGGACACCGCAACCTTGACGACCTCGCAGTCTGAGGCGGATTGATCTTCGTCGTCTGCATCGATCGATACAGGGGTATCGATTGAGTCGCCAACTCGTCGTCGCTTGACGTTGGCTTTCCGTTGTTCGAGTTGATTGCGCTTTTGCGGTGCAACCTGAGCCGTTTCACTGTTGTGATCCGACTCATGCTCAACTTGGGCTGCATTCTCATTCTGACTGGATTTAGGAAGGATGTGAGCTGGCGGGACAGAAGTACTTCGACTTGGGCCTGCAGCGCTCGAGGTGAGGTTGGGCAAGGGTGCTTGGGGAGGTACAGAAGCAGCCTGTCGCTGTCTAGCTGCTGGTTTCTTGTTCTGCCTTGCCAATGCTGTGCCTTTTGTGAGAACAGAGGCTTTGATGCAGGCATAGCCTCGGTTGATAGCCTCTTGCTGATCAGTCTTTTGCTTCTTGGTAGGTCGAGCTCGTGGGCTGGGTGCGACAAGTTTGCGCTTTGGGGACGGCTGGACTTTTTCGATCACACAGTCTGAATCAGAGCTCTCTCCAGATGAAATATCAAATGGTGTATTCGGCGAGTTTGCTTGAATTAGTTGACTTGTTCGTTGTGGAGTTTGCTGGCTTTGACTACTCGTCGCGGCTCGTTTTTTAGGAGGAGTTTCGGGAACACGTTCATTGCGTCCCTCCAGGCGTCGCTTCTTAGTGATTTGGGGAGATGACATGTTTTTGGAGATTGTAGAGGGAATAGAGGGCTGTAAAGATGCCGCACGGGGCACCAAGGTTGATGCCTGCGATCTCTGCCTCTTGGGCTTCTGGCTTGGCTTGGGCATGGTTTGTTGTGACTCTGCTCGGCTTGAGTTGGGGGAACCCGACTGGCTACCGGCTTTCGCGGCTTTTGCTGGCGATAGCTTGTTGCGTTTTTTGAGGCGCTCTTTGGGTTGTTGAGAGGATGGTGAAGATGAAAAGAAGTCGACGATCTTGGACTGCTCTATTGTTTGGCGATATCACTCCAAGAGCAAAGAATCCTGCCACGAGAAACAATCTGCCAGAGCAATAAGCTATGGTGATTGTGCGAGTGAAGTATTGTGATTCCTGATATATAAAAGACTTTCAGAAGAAAATATTAAAGCAGCGTAGCTTTACGACCTTTGAGGTGATGATGATGCTAGAGTTGAAGTCTTTTGCAAGAGCGTGATGATGCGAGCGCAAAGAGTGAATGTGATAACTTGAGCATAAAGAGTGACGAGAAGAATTATCATAAGAATGCAAAGGGAATTGCCATTCAATAAACACAACAATAGAGGCGAGCGACAAATAAGGCGCGCCAGTGTTTGTCAGTGTCAACGGCCAAGGCAGTGTCAAACAAGGAGTCGCGTGCTGCTGGCACTGGCACGACACTGCTCATTCAAAGCACATGTTTATGGTAAAGTAATTGTTCGTCATAAGGCAAGGCTCATTCACGATGGTCCTTTTTTCCATTTTTCCAGCATCTATGGTATCATTACAGATCATCATGGTCTATGCACATTGACTCGTCCTCACCAGCTACCTAAGCCAGCCTTACATGCGCTCTCGTCGACGAGGAGCTGCCCGGATGATATCGTCCACTCGAAGAAGGAGCTGGTCGATAATGTTAGAAACCTTTTCGCAAAAGTCTTTGGATAAGTGCTTACCTCTGCGGCTTCGCTGGCCGAAGACACCACAGCCTTCTTCAACTTGTAACTCTCGATAACGCCGAGATCTCGCATATCAGTAATACCACCACCAGGGGTCATCAGGTCCAGGCCGTAAGTGGTAAGACCATCGTAGAGAGCCTTGCGTAATCTGGCAACAAGGTCACCAGAGTCGAGACCAGCATTGTCGGCAAGGATAGTGGGAAGTTGTCGAAGAGCGATGGCAAAGCTGGAGACAGCCAGTTGTCGCTTACCCTCAACCCGGGTAGCAGCGCCCTCAACCGCCTTGGCCATAAGCATCTCGGCACAACCACCGCCAAGGGTGGTTCGGGGTTCCTTGACAGTCTGTGACAGAACAGCAAGGGCATCGTGCAGACTTCGCTCGGCCTCATCAAGGAGCTGTTCTGTGGCACCTCGAAGGACAATTGTGCAAGCTTCACCACCAGCCACACCAGAAAACTTGATGAGAGTATCTTCTCCAATAATAACCTCCTCGATAACGTCGCAGTGGCCAAGCTTGACTTGATCGGGGTGGTCAAAGGTCGAGGCAATCTCACCGCCTGTGACCAGGGCAAGACGCTCAATACCGTCGAAGTCAGCATGCTCAATTGACATGATGCCGGCATCAGTGAACAGCTGCTCAGGCCAGTTGTAAATTAGCTGTCGGTTGATGAAGCAGTTGATGCCATGTGCCTTGATCTTCTCAACCTTGGCCTTCATCTTCTCCTTCTCGGCCTTCTCAAGCTCAGCAAGCTTGCTTGTTGAGCCAACCTTGACACGGGCACCAAAGATCTTGACCTTGTCGGTGTCCATGGAGGTGTTGGCCACCAGAATCTTGGCCTTCTCTAGTCGCTTGGGCTGGTTGACACCAATCTTCTTATCGAGAATGAAACCTTCGTCGAGGTAGGAGTCACTGAGTTTGCCTCCGGCCTTCTTGATGATTCGGATGTGGTTGAGGTCGGATGTCTTGAGTCGGAGGACGGCATCAACAGCCAATTCGGCGAACTGTTTGCGGTCCTGGGCCAGGACCTTGGAGCTGAGTGTTGTTCGGGCAATGGCGAGCAGATCTTGTCGGAAGGCCTCAGGGTTCTTGCTGTGATCAACGGCCGATCCTTCCAACGCCTTCAGCGCAGCCTGGCTGGCTATCCGGTAGCCCTCAATGATAGTCTGGGGGTGGATCTTCTTGTCGACCAGCTTCTCCGCCTCTCTCAATAGCTCGGCAGCGAGAACAGCAACGGAGGTGGTACCGTCACCGACTTCGTCATCTTGGACCTTCGAAATGTTGACCAGAACCTTTGCGGCGGCGTTATCGAGGGCGATCGACTTGAGGATTGTGGCACCGTCGTTGGTAACCATGATTTCGGCGGTGGAGCTAGCATCATGTTAAAAGGGGGGTTGTCGAGACCGCAAGATGGGCGCAACGTACGCTGACTGGAGAATCTTGTCCATACCCTTAGGACCAAGGGTGCTCTTTACGAGGTCACCGACGGCGATGGCACCGACAAAGGCAGAGAGACGAGCATTCTCACCCTTTTCCTCAGTAGTGCCCTCCTCAAAAATTTGGGTTGGTTGGAAAGACTAGGAGGGGCATGTTAGCATACGGTATACTCGACATGAGAAGATGAAGTGTTTCAACAAGCATTCTTCATCAAAAGAGGAAACATACCATGATGGGCTAACAATGCGACTTTGTACACGGCGAAACCTATGAAAACGTAAAAGGTTATCGTCGTCGTCAACGTCAATATGCTTCAGCCTTGGGGTAGACGTTGCAGCCTTTTTTTCTGGAGCTCCCATCCAGCTTAGCAACCGCAGCCCCTCCACTCCCAGGGGCCAACAAAGCCCACACGTGATTTGCCCCGCGGTGAGAGCCTCGAGCTTCGGGCCAGTATTATCATTTCTCCGCATCACGCACACTTTCGTTGGAAAGTGAAGCAGAACACCAAATTTGTGCTGAACTAGGTTGGCCACCGCAACATCAAGACTCCGCACGTTCCCGAGCGACATTCTGCGCCGTTCTAGACAAGCCTTTGCGTGTCTTCCAGAGGTCATATCTCCCGCGCGCAAAAAGGCCTTTTTCGCAAACCTGTGCTCGGTAGCCGAACCCTCCCAAACCCTCGAAAAAAACCGTACAGAAACGACTGAGAGCGGGGCATTTTTTCTTGCACCCCTCCAACAACCAAATATCGCCCATCATGGCGCCCTCTTTCGACCACCTCCGCGAGGCCGACCTTGACGATGACGAGTTCAACGACGATGATATTGATATCTCCGATCTGCGAGAACGATTCGAGGTTTCGCTGGAGCAAGGCTATGACAGCTTCGTGGTTATCGATGGCCTGCCTCAAGTCACAGAGGAGCAGAAGCCCAAGCTTGTCAAGTTCTTGTTGAAGAAGCTCAACACAGTCGGCAAGACACGCGAGGACTTGATACATATGCCCATGGGTGACGATGGAAAGTCTTTTCGGTAGGTGCCATGCTTGGAACCAAAGATGCATCGAACTTGGAGCTGATCCCGTTTTTTAAAGATTCGCCTTTGTCGAATACGGTTCGCCCGCTGAGGCTGCTGCCGCCACTCGCGAGCTCGACCTCACCCCCCTCGACAAGAAGCACATTCTCCGCGTCAACAAGTTCACCGACATCGAGCGATATGGACGAGAAGGCCGTATCGACGAGACCTACCAACCCCCTCACATCGACGAGTTCACCGAGAAGGAGCATCTGCGATGGTTCCTCAAGGATCCCTCAGGCCGTGGCCGAGACCAGTTCGTTATGTACAAGGGCGAGAGCGTCGGCGTCTACTGGAACAACGAGAAGGATCAGCCTGAGAACATCGTTGAGCGACAGCACTGGACTGAGACATTTGTCCAGTGGTCTCCTCTCGGCACATACCTCACCTCTGTCCATGCCCAGGGTGTCCAGCTTTGGGGCGGTCCTTCATGGACACGACAGGCCCGATTCGCTCACCCCTTCGTGAACCTGGTCGCTTTCTCTCCTGGCGAGAAGTACATCGTCACCTGGTCTAACCGCCCTATCTCCATCCCCGATGAGGGCCACCCCGCCCTTTCGATCGACGACCATGGCAAGAACTACGTGATCTGGGACATCGCTACCGCTAAACCTCTGCGATCTTTCGCCAACCTTGAACCCCCCAAGGTGGAGGATGGCAAGCCTCCGCCTAAGATGCAGTGGCCTGCCTTCAAGTGGTCTGCTGACGACAAGTACGTTGCCCGTCTGAACCCCGGCCAGTCCATCTCCGTATACGAACTCCCCCGCATGAACCTTCTCGACAAGACTTCCATCAAGATCGAGGGTGTTGTGGACTTTGACTGGGCTCCTGCTACCCCCAAGCGCGATGGTGTCAAGGACTACGAGCAGCTCTTCTGCTACTGGACTCCTGAAATCGGCAGCAACCCCGCCAAGGTCGGCTTGATGAGTGTTCCCTCAAAACAGGTCGTTCGATCCCTGAACCTCTTCAGCGTTAGCGACGCTAAGCTTCACTGGCAATCCGAGGCTGCCTACATTTGTGTCAAGGTCGATAGACACTCCAAGTCGAAGAAGTCTCAAGCAACCACACTCGAGATTTTCCGTGTCAAGGAGAAGGGTGTCCCTGTTGAGGTCGTTGACACTATTAAGGATACCGTTATCAACTTTGCCTGGGAGCCCAAGGGTGACAGGTTTGCCATTATCTCCACAACCGAGCCCGTGGGCGTTACTGCTGTCCCTCCCAAGACTGCAGTTTCCTTCTTCTGCCCTGAGAAGGCCAAGAAGGGCCAACAAGTGGGTAACTTCAAGCACCTTCGAACGCTTGACAAGAAGAACAGCAACGCCATCTACTGGTCACCCCGCGGTCGCTTTGTTGTCATTGCCACCATTGCCAACCAACAGAGTTCCGATCTTGACTTCTTCGACCTTGATTTCGAGGGCGAGAAGCCCGAGTCCGACAAGGACCTTACCGCCAACCTCCAGGCTATGAACACCGCCGACCACTACGGTGTCACAGATGTTGAGTGGGACCCTTCAGGCCGATTCGTCGCCTCGTGGGCTTCTGCTTGGAAGCACTCGGTATGTTCCATCTGTCAAATTAATGATAATAATATTCATACTAACCTGATCTAGATGGAAAACGGCTACCACATTTACGATTTCAAGGGTGAGGCTCTACGAGAAGAGCCCATTGAGAAGTTCAAGCAGTTCTCATGGCGCCCTCGGCCCGCGACTCTGCTCACCAAGGAGGAACAGAAGGCTGTGCGCAAGAACCTTCGAGAATACAGCCGCGTCTTTGAGCAAGAAGATGCTGACCGTGGTGCGTCCGCTGACTTGGCTGTGGTCGAGGCTCGTCGACACATGCTCGAGGAGTGGTACAACTGGCGCGAGTCCGTCGAGGGCGAGATTCTGGAAGAGCGCGAAGCTCTTGGCCTACCAAAGGATCCCCATGCTCCTCTGCTAGAGGCCTACACAAAGTCTCTCGAGGGCTTAACATCAGAGGCGGATCGGGTGATTGAGGAGATTGTGGAGGAGGTTATTGAGGAGAGTGAGGAGATCCTCGCATAGACGTCTTCACTGCATTTGCATGGGAGTGATTTGCTTGTATCTCGGTAGAAAAACTGGTCAGGGCGAGGGGTCACGTAATGAAATTCTTTGTCATGTTCACACGAAAGATAGGTCCAGTTGCTTGGGCTTTCTAAAAGCATTTTTCGGAGTATTCTCTGTTCATACACATCACTTGCTCATCATTGGTTGCTAAGTGATACAACAGGTAGTTGTCTTGGTGACACATCTGTTGCTCAACACGTTCATCTCAATCACTTGTCCATTTACCAAGCAAAACAGCATCTTCTGGCCCAAGACATGAGCTGAAAGTCTTGGCTTTTCCGAAAGGTCAATGTTTTCAACTCGGGCCCTCGATAACTAAGTTGTTTGTTCCAGCATCTACCCTGCCAGCCCAAGGCAACTCGTTTTCATATTCGGATGATTGCCAAGAGAACATGAGAAGTTGCCTCGGCACTTTCATATATTCTGAGAATCTCTTGATGTCTCTGCTGCCCTTTATATTCGCTTTCGTACAATCAGCACCTCCCTGATGTTCAGCCTCTCCTCTCGGCGATATCCTCGATGTGTTTGATGCCAAGATATTACACAAGCAAATCTGCCGTCCGAAAGCCATGCCATGAACCGTGATATCCGTCGCATCCATCTTGGCGAGGACTACGGAACGGCACAAGGTCTCGGGTGATTGTCGCACACAGCCTGCCCAAATCGATATGCAACCACTAAGGACCATATATTTCCGCCACTTCATATTAAATGTCCTCAGAATAATACATGTAAAGCTCAATTATTGAAACTTCCACGTGTGAGCTGATGCCAGTCACACCTAATAAAGGGGTAGACCTCCGTGATTTGGGATATTTAATCTGTCAAGTAGTCTGCTTGCGACCGGCTCAGCAGTCCAAAACCAATCTCTCCGTATTAGCCGTACCTTATATCAGATCGCTTCTACGATATCGCATCTTCAGATAGTAACCGATTCTTTCTCGAGCGAATACGATTTCATATTCACCCGTGTCATCATTAACTCAAATTCCTGTACGAACCATTGCTCAGTTCTCCTTGCATGATGCGCAACGCCCTCCTCATTCTCAGTGGCATTACCACCATAGCCACAACATATGCTTCGCCAGTAGCTTCGTCAACGACTCCTCTAGTCACTTCACCTGTCGCCACACCAATACCTGATCCAGTTGCGCCTCCCGTTTTCGCGGCTCTGACAACTCCCGAGGATATACACGCAGTCATTCGGGAGGTCAACAGTTTAGCATCTGACATGTATTTTACTGCTAGTAATATCGGAGGAGGTGGTGTAGAAGTCGAAATCATCGGGGTATTACACGTTTTGCCTTATTCACTTGACTTTTACTGACCTTCTGGAAGAATACATACCTCCGATGTCGAGATATGATTGAGGGGGTCCAGCAGGCGTTCGACAAGGTCGGTGATCGACCCCAAACCCCTTTCTCGTATGAGAATCAAAAGGGTATTTGCTCCATTTTCGACTCGGTACGCAACATATCTGCAGTGCTCGCTGGGAGACATGATAGATAGTTTTCAGCGACTCTTGATCGACTTGTACTAACATTCCTCTCCAGTTCGGCATGGACCAATCAAAGCTCATTACAATGTTGGTGAGATATCTACAGAGTATAGCGAGGGACGGCTTTATCGACCACTTTGGGGATTGCTTCAATCGACTTCAACCTGCACTAAGCATGTTTATTGAGGAACTCACCTTCTATGCGCCTGACTGTGAGTTTGCGATGCTGAGGAGAAAGGACCAGCTTGAGGTTGGGCTGAGTAGTGCATTGGGAAGGGTGCTGGACTATCGGGAGGGACATGCCCCAGACAACATTCCTTTGTCGTTAGACTGAGGTCACCATCTTGGGTTTCTTCTTTTTAAAAAATTTATGACTTATCGACTTGCTCTTGATGGCTGCTGGGCTTCTCAGATCTCAGAGTCTGTGCGATTTGACGACCATCTCACTCGCCAATGCCAAAACACCAGTGTAAGTACTTTGTAGCCCAAGCAAAGTTGATGGTCACAATGGATACATGGATTACAACCCGTCACACTTTGATAAGGGAGTGAACCCTATCTGGGCACACAGGTGAAGAAATAATGCAGGGAGGTTATGCTATAATAACAAAACGGAATATATGAGACATTTGAGAGGAGCTATGATATCCGAGAGTTCAGGGTATAACCCGCGTAGAGCGGTCAAGAATCACAGGTCATTGAGATACTTACTTGGAACAATGCGCAGAACCACCATAATAGCCGACTTCTATTTTCTCTCCGCTATTCCCTGCTGTATCTGCCGTGATTGAAATTGCCAATTTAGAAATCGTAACAGACTCGAATATGTAATTGATGAATTACGCGTCGCGACGAGTTCAATTTGACAAACTCTGCTACCCTAGAGAAATTGGTTTATCATGGTCGTCAAGTTTCATCAAGGGAGGACCGGGGCAGAAGTCAGTGGGTCCCCGAAGCACAGACCATCCGATCCGGGGTGCACACAAGCGAAGCCCACAAAAAGAGAAAGTCAGAACAGGACAGTGTGAAGAGTCAATTCAGTTTGGTGATTGTCGTCACTGATACCAGAAGCTTTGAAACTGTACATAACTAATGAATTGCGATTGTCTATTGGAGGATAAAGCTTCTAGTATAACTCCTAATGGGAAATATAAGTACCACGTCTTCCTCTATTATCTAGTTCTCACAAGAATTATTTCCTCCCTGCATGGCCCTTTGATCCTCAATGACACAGCTTCAGCCTTCACATGCTTAACAATGCAAGGGAACCTCGATTCTACCACAGCTAGATATTGGAGATCGAGTTTTTACCAATACTATGGGACCAACAGCCAAGGGGAGGTAAGAAAACTCAAGGCCTCTCATCTAAGTTGATAAAAAGACTTAGGTATACTTAGTATATATTACCAAAGCTTTAGACCAGTTTATTTTGGCACCCTGACGCGACGTCAGAAGTTTTCTTGCTCCCCCGTGCTGTCTTACACCCGAGTCTTGGCCCTGGACCAACCACTCTGTGGCGGGACGGTCTGGATCGCCTACAGTAAGAATTCAATGGCAACACGGCCTTCATACCTGGCGCAAGCCATAACCCCTCTCCCCTCGACTGGTGCAATTCCTCGTCGGTCTCTGGCCTTCTGCAACGCCCGTGCCATGCTGGCTTGGCCGGCGCCCGCCCGTGTCAGCAATGACTGGAGGGTGAGAGAAAAAGAGAAAATCATCTCAATTCTACTCCCAAGCCATGTAATTCTATTATGAATTTAGATAAAATTTGTAAAGACTCATCATAAGTTTTGAAAGATAATAGGAGCTTAGGATAAAGAATACAAATTTTAGGATGAATTAGCATAAAATCATCATAACGTATACGATTCCTGTATTCGCATTTTTCTTACCCCCCGAGGGGAACTTCCAGGGCAGGGCAAACGAAAAGAAGGGGTCACTCGTAAAACCCGGGCTGGCTCCTACCCCAACCTTTCCTTCGTGTTCCATTTCCAACCTGTTCTTTCATTCCACCTAGAATCCTTTTATCAATATCTTTCATCAATACCGTTGTCAACTGCGTTGAAATCGGCTGCTTAGACTTTGACCCTCTACGCTCCCCTTCCTGCGCGCTCCCCTCCTGCCGCATCGGCTCCGCACCTTCCTACCTACGAACGAACGGTGGCGTGACGTGACTGCCCGACCAAGATATCGAATCTTGTCCCCTCCATGGCCTTTGCCGATTCACATTCGCCGCACTACGCTTCTCGTCATCTCTAATGGGTTCCATGTGATCAATCACATCGTAATCCTTGATCAAGATGCTGCGACGACCTCCGGGCGAGGGGCGTCGGGCCCTACAGCAACAGAGACTCTTCATCGCCTTTGCTATTATACTTCTTCCATGGCTACAGCTTGTTGATGCTCAGCAGCAGCATCGACCAGTTGAACCAGGTCTACCACAACTGCAGCGCCCCGGCGGCCGCAGTCAGCAGCTAGCCGATGATGCCGTCCATCAATGGGCCGCGACGCCCGTTGACGTGACCAAATCGGCTCGAGAGACTGTCAAGAATGTAAGGCGGGCTTCCGTTGCCAACCAACGACAGCGACAGCAGCAGAAGAACGAGCCTGCCCGTAAGAACCGGAAAAGAGAATACGAAAACGAAAACGAACATATAATTATCCCTGACGATGCGAGCGCCCTCGCAACTTTGGCTCCGGCTCAGTCCGTAGGAGCACCAAACCCTTCACGACGGTCCAGCAGCAGCAGCATTCCTGCTTCTGGACTTGCCTCGCCGCAGATTGCGCGGAGTCTGAAGGACTGGGAAGTGGAAGACTTTGTGCTTCTGGCGACCGTCGATGGAGACCTATACGCCAATGACCGAAGAACCGGAAAAGAGCGTTGGCATCTCGAAGTCGACCACCCTATGGTAGAGACCAAGCACCACCGTTCAGAAAGGTCCATTCTCGATGAAAATTATCACCAAGTCGACCATTATGTTTGGGCTGTTGAGCCTAACCGTGATGGTGGAATATACCTCTGGGCCCCCGACTCCAATCGTGGATTTGTCAAGACTGGCTTCACCATGAAGAAGCTTGTCGAAGAACTTGCTCCTTATGCCGACGAAAGCTCCCCCGTCGTCTATACAGGTGACAAGAAGACTACTATGATTACTCTTGATGCAGCCACCGGGAGAGTTTTAAAATGGTTCGGTGCTACAGGATCTCATGTAAACGAAGCCGAAAGCTGCGCACGCCCTGACACGTTGTACGACGAGAACAACCAGGAGTGTAGCTCTACTGGAACAATCACTCTGGGCAGAACCGAATATACTGTTGGTATCCAGCGTCGTGAGGACGGTCTTCCCATCGCTACCCTCAGGTATTCCGAGTGGAGCCCCAATAACTACGACAGCGACCTATTTCAACAGCACCAGTCCTCATTAGATAAAAAGTATATCACAAGCCAGCATGACGGCAAGGTCTACGCGTTCGACTACGCAAGGTCCGAAAAGGCAGAGCCGCTTTTCAGCGAACACTTCGCAGCACCTGTGGCCCGAGTCTTTGATGTATGCCGACCAGGAGATGCTACATCAGACAGTAATCCCGACCTTGTGGTTCTCCCTCAACCGCCAATGCCCCCACAAGATGAGACCCACGCCCGTATGCGCAGCAACAGTATCTTTCTCAATCAGACCCGGTCTGGGGATTGGTATGTCATGTCTGGACGATCATACCCTCTTATTATTCATGCCCCCATCGCTCAACTATCCCGCCCTGATTGGTGGGACATTGCTCCTTCGTGGGACACCATCAACCAAACCAAGCTCTCGAAAGTCCTGGTAGGCACACATTTTCTCGACACTGTCAACAACAGAGGTGGCACACACACGCCAAGCTTGCCTGCCGGTGCAATCGAGGGACCAGAAGTGTACGACGTATACGATGGCCATGATGATTTTGAGAATAATGACTCGAAAACCACGGACCTAACATTTTCGGATGAACCTACCTTGTTCGCCAACGTTAAAAGGGTGCATATAATGGCAGCCCAAAGCGTCAAGGATTTCATCACCAATCCCGTGGTCATCATCATATTTGTTTCGTTGCTTTATTTCAACAACAAGAATATCCGTCGTCACCTCCAGCGAGGGAAGCGAAGAGGTTTTTGGAACGAATTGCAAAATATACTGGGTTTTGTTGAGGCCCCTGTATACACGGAGCAACCGGATGAAGTCGATAGCAGCGACACTGACGGCCACGTGGACTACTTGGCCGGCCCAGTCAGCGACGAACCAAAGCCCGAGGCACTTGCAGACAATATTGAGGCGAAGGCCAAAGAATCCGTGGTCCCTGCCCCTGAATCATCCAATTTGGAGCCCGGAACATTACCCCAAACGCCTATCAAAGAGGTAGAGCTCAGCGACAGGGAAGCGACTCCGAAGCCTAAGAGGAAGACTCACGGCAAGAGGTCAGTTGATACTCCCGATACTCCTCAATCTCAACCTCAAACCAAGGCTACGGCCACAAATGAAAGTCAGGATGGCGGAGCTCCTGAAAAGAAGAAGAAGGCTCACAGAGGTAGACGCGGGGGTGTCAAACATCGCAAGGGTCGTGCTCAGGAAACCTCCCTATCTCGAGGCGATGATCCGGCTACGGCCACTGTCGAGGATGCGGTCAACAACGCGAAGAAGCTGGGCGAAAGGCCTAGCCTAGAGCCGGACGTAATGACCGTGCATGACGACATGCAGTCTGTGACAGGCTCGACGATTCGTATGGGAAACATCGAGGTGAACACAGATGAGCAATTGGGCACAGGAAGCAATGGCACTCTAGTCTTTGCTGGCAAATTCGACGGAAGAGCGGTCGCCGTCAAACGCATGTTGATTCAGTTTTATGACATCGCGTCCCAAGAGACAAGGCTATTGAGAGAGAGTGATGATCACCCGAATGGTAAGTTATTATACTACTGAAGAACAAACACTCTAACATTTCCAGTAATTCGTTACTACTCCCAACAGATCCGCGATGGATTTCTCTACATTGCCCTAGAGCGTTGCGCCGCTTCGTTAGCGGACGTGGTCGAAAAGCCCAACTATTTCCGGGACCTTGCCAACGCCGGCCGACACGATTTGCCAAACATCCTTTACCAGATCACCAACGGCATCAGCCACCTGCACGAACTCCGAATCGTACATCGTGACCTCAAGCCACAGAATATTTTGGTCAATATGGGCAAGGATGGCAAGCCTAGAATGCTAGTCTCTGATTTCGGACTTTGCAAGAAGCTGGAGGGCGGCCAATCATCCTTCGGCGCCACTACGGGTCGTGCCGCTGGAACGTCAGGCTGGCGTGCTCCTGAGCTTCTCCTCGACGACGACGCTCGAGAAGGTGCCATGATGGAGGCCAGCACCCAAAGCGGCTCTGGCTCGGTTTTGGTCGACGATAACATGATGCCCCGGCGCGCTACTCGTGCGATTGACATTTTCTCGCTTGGGCTGGTCTTCTTCTATGTTTTGACCAACGGATCGCATCCCTTTGATTGCGGCGATCGCTATATGCGAGAAGTCAACATTCGAAAAGGGCAGTATAACCTGGACCTTCTCGACTCTCTCGGCGACTTTGCCTACGAGGCTAAGGACCTTATCGCCTCTATGCTTGAAGCAGACCCCAAGAACCGTCCCAATGCCAAGGAAATCATGGCCCACCCCTTCTTCTGGTCCCCAAAGAAGAGGCTCGCATTCCTTTGCGACGTCTCGGACCACTTTGAAAAGGAACCGAGGGACCCTCCTTCGCCCGCCCTGGCCGAATTGGAGAGGCACGCAGGCGATGTGACGAGGAGTGACTTCTTGAAGGCCTTACCACGTGACTTCGTTGACTCCCTCGGGAAGCAACGCAAATACACTGGTAACCGGCTTCTTGACCTGCTTCGGGCCCTGCGGAATAAGAAAAATCACTATGAAGATATGCCTGAGGCACTCAAAAGAGCAGTTGGGCCCCTCCCTGAGGGATATCTCGCATTTTGGACCGTGAGGTTCCCTATGCTATTGCTGACCTGTTGGAATGTTGTGTGGAGCGTGCGGTGGGAAAGTTCGGACAGATTCCGCGAGTATTATGAGCCGGCGGCCGTGTAGGCTTATGATAATGTGATGATAGTACTTTTCATCAGAGGGAGTTTTGCGAAAAGATCGAAGATGGATTGATGAATTATATCAAGGGTCAAATCGTGGCAAACCCCGAGACCTTTATCCTAAGGGACGAAAATATTTAGGCAATTTAGTCTAAGTTTGGGAGAGTCTTTACTAATTTATTTTGGCATTCTCTTCTAAAGTCTTATGTTTTCTTGTTCCCTGAGGCAGCCTTCTCAGTTGCGCCGAGAGGATGGTAAAGCAATATAAAGCTGCATCCGAGATGACAGAGGATTTACCTACTAGGAGTAGAAAGAATGGTGACACTGACGTTTCTATCACACTCCTATCAACGAGATGGTCTGATTATAGATTCCTCGGCTTATGATGACGTATCCATGGTATTCCAAGGCTTATGATATGGTATTCGTCGTACTCCTAAACTTGTGATAATGTAGTTATAATACTCCTAAACATCGACTCATGTCATCCAGAATTGGGTACATTGCTATCGCTACGCCTAACCTCGTTCGCTACCTCAAGAGTCAAGACCTAATCACCCCAGTCGCTATGCCACTTCATATTCCCATTTCATGCCTGACATCCTCGGGATACTAACACCAGCAAATGGTACAAAATGACCTGTCAATATTTACACATGGACTCTATCAAAAAAAAAAAAATGATTTAACCCCATTGCACAAGGACCTTCTTGCCCTTCTTCCCACCCTTTTTCTTCCCACCAGCCTCGTCATCCTGGGCGGGCTCTTCACCACCTGGTGTATTCGAGCCGCTGCCGCCCCATTGGAAACCCGTTTCACGACTTCCATAGTCGCGTCGTACAGCCCGGCCGTTTCCGTAGCCAAAGATTGTAGTGGTAGGCTTTGGCGCTGTAGGAAGAGCAGGGAAAGCATCCTCGCCAGTGGGACGAGGAGCAGGGCGGGGACGGTTAAGGGTTGTGGATTGTGAGGATGAAGGTGTGGGGGTCGTCCAGTTGGAGCGAGAGGCAGAGGATGAAGAGTTGCCAGCTGAAGGAAGAGACGGGAATGCGTTAGAGGACGATGGAGGAGCACTGACAGCAGGACGAGCTGCCCACGACGAAGCTCCGCTCGAGGACACAGGTGCAGGGCCGCCGAGTCTTGTGCTGTTCTTGAGCTTCAAGACACGGTTCGAGTACTTCTGTGTCGCCTTTGCATTAGGAACTGCTGGGTTGGCAGATGCTGCATTGGCCCAACCACTTGAACTCGAGGTCGCGCCGTGCATGCCACTTAGTCCAGGCAAGCTAGGATAATCTTCATTGATGGCACGCCAGTCTTGCCAAGCTTTGCGGAGGGCATCCGCCTTGTTCTTGTCCTCATACAGATCCGCAACCTCTCGGACCATCGTGCCAAGAGCGTTTGAGGAAGTATCGGCGAAGAGAGTGAAGAAAGCATCGATGAGTTGAGGTGCTGTAAGTCCACCTTGGCGATATGAAGAGATGTGGTTCCGGAATGTTGCCATGCGCTGCGCATCGTTGCCGAGAAGGTTTGAGGCTCGTTCGACTACAGCACCGTGGCGAACAAGTCGGGCACGCTCTTCAGGGCTGAGGTTGGCAGGATCCGGGACAGTAGCAGACTCGATGGGATTAGCAAGGTTTGTCTGACTGGCCCGGGGAGTGTTTGATGAGCTACCACCACGAGACTGTGATGAGGCTTGAGCAGGCGTGGGTGAAGGCGCAGAGAGTGAACCACCAAACGTGCGGTTGGACACAGATTGCGCAGAATGGATGGCCATTTGCCGCTGGAAGGCAATCTCATCTCGCCGTAATGGCTGGGCGGAGCTCGCAGGAACCGGTTCCATATTAGGGTCGCGGCCTCTGTTTCCTCCTCTTCGCCCATCTCTGCCTCCCCGTCGTCCTTCTTCTCTCCCACTACCGCCCCCGCCTCTCTCTTGCTGGTATGGTGTCCGAATGTCGAATCCCGAGATGTTGACTACTCGCGCGTCTCGGCCTGTCGCTTTACCACCATGATCACTCAATTGATGAGCCTGCAAGTCCAGCTCCGACTCAAAGACTACAAATTTCTTTTCCAAACATTCTCGATCGCTGCAGAGGTAATGGTCCTTCTTGAAATGCTCTTCGAGTGCATTGTAGTCGAGGTAGTAGTGGGGATGTCGCGAGTCTCGCCTGTCACAGATAAAGCAGCGCTCATGCTTCATCCGGCAATGCTCGTACAGCTTGTCGTCGTCGTAAAACCGCTCTCCACAGAACCCACATAGGGGATGACCCTTGAAGCCTGTTTGGTCTGCGGCACCGGGCTTGTCGTCTCCATGACGCATGTGCTTCTCCAGTTCCTTATCCGCAAACAGCTCATGCTCATGTGTGAATACCCTCTTGTTACGAGTGCATAGATCGCACATACGCTTGCGGTGAACGGACTTGACATGGCGGTGCAAGTCAGGCCAGCCGAGGCCAGCGAAATCGCATGATGCGTCGGGGCAGTTGTATCGGAGGAGGAGAACGGTATCGCCCACAATATCCTCTTTTGTGTACTTGATTCCGATGTTGCTGTCGGTGGTTGTGATATCATTTTCTGAGTAATCCTCGAAACGTTTCTCGGGGTCGTCGGTAAAGATGACATAGGGAGCCGGGGTCTAGAACACTATTAGCGATAAAGCCCTTGCCAGGGGCACAGAGAAGAGAAACATACACGACAGTGAGCGCAGTCCTTTGTCTTATAAAGGGCTCTCATGCGCAGGCCGCAAATATGGCATGTCGTATGGTTACAAGGCGCAATAGAGTGGTGAGCGACTGGGTTCGCGCAGATGAAGCACACCTCGCCGTCGTCGTCGTCGGCAGCTTCAGCTGCTTTGCCTGCAGCCATGGCATGGGCTCTGGAAGCTGCAGCTGCGACATCTTGAGCCGCAGGGTTTGCGGGAACGCTGGGCACGTTGGAGTTGTTACCACCACGGCCACGCCGTTGGCCGCCGCCTCGTCGGTTCTGATTGCCCTTTCCTCGGCCTCGTCCTCTGTTGCGCTGACCCTCGCCTTGTGGTTGAGAATCGGAAGCTGTGGCTCCTGTATTGCCGTCTCCTTCCGGTGAAGCCATTTTGTGCTGTCCCGAGCTTCCAGAAGCGGGAATATTTGCGAATTCGGATAACTTAGAAGTGAAGGGGGCCAGAGCTATGATTATGTCGCTCGGTAGAGGGGTAGGCGCTTTATCGAAATCGAAAGCTGTCAAGTGCGCGAGTAAAACTACAAGTAAATGGAAAAAATGAGCGACCTTGTGGCGAAGCTGTACTGGTGCGCTATTATCTTATGAATGCAAAATGGTTATGGTTTTAAGGGAATTGCGAAGGCGAGATGATGATGTCGACCAGATTTTATTTAGGTTTCTTGAAATGGCGGGGCAGAACCTCTCAAACAGTGACGGAACTGCCCTGCTGTGTGGCACAAAGCCACTTCCAGCTGCATCTGTGGCTGAGTAATCTCACCCAAGACTCACAAGCATGGGGCGATGCTCAAATTGGGTCCTCTGATTGGCTCTGGAACCGTCATTCAATACTGGGAGTCACCGGCCAGAAAGATCCCAGCCTAGAGTGACAAAGACTCGCACTGGCGCATCTATTGACTCATTAAGGCTCATCAGAGCTATGCCTAGCGATAATACCTTAGCAAACCTTTTTTAATTAACAGGGTTTGCTGCACTTCACCTCCCATCGGCCATTAATTAGAGTCCCAATGTCCGCAAGCCGACATGCCTCAAGCTCACAACAAGTTAATAGAGCGCAAGGTATCTTGTTCAATATTTTACAGTTACAGTTGAGGCACCGCAGATGTTGAGTTAGTATAAAATAAGTCAAACTATAAGCCCCCCAATCACAAGCTCTCCAACCGTTACAAAATCGTTAATTTAAAGCCAAAATATTATGAACTGAAGAAAACAGTGATCACAAACCATAGCATCTAACAGAAATTCTATCAAGCCTGATAGTAGGGCTTGACCTGCTCTTCAGACCAATTCCAGAAGAACTCTGCCATACCTGTTCCACCTTCAGATTCGGACAAAGCACCCTTCTCAAGATCTGGACGGATCGGCATGAATCGACCCCATGGAACCACTTGAAAAGTGTCAGTAACTCCCTAGGCTCGGTTCAGTGGAGGAAAAAGAAAATGCTTACCCCAAATACCGGATTTATCGATTGTGATATCCTCAGAAAAGGCAGCAAATAGCTCTGTGTACGCGCCATAGATAGGAGCATAGGTGGTAATGGTTCTAGGATAGTACATATACCAGGGTGACGTGCGATCGAGTTCGCTTGACAGATTGCCAGGGTTTAGAGACTGGGTTCAATGTTAGTTTATGGGTCGCTTAGTTGTCATGCAGAACGTACTACGCTCACGATGCCATCATCTTTGAACCTCCTGGCGAACTCAGTGTTGTGGTAGAAGTTGCCGGCCTTGCTTGTTGCGTACTTGAACACCAGGTTTCGCGGCTCATGGTAATCGAGGTTATCACGCTCGAAACCATTCTTTGGTGAGAGAACATCTGCAGCTGAACTAGATACCCAGATCACGCGAACCGAATTCTTGGGCGCCGACTTCGCCGTCTTTTGAAGAAGAGGAGTGAGGTACTTGGTGAACAAGAAATGGCCAAGGCAATTGACTCCAAGCTGGAGCTCATACCCCTGCACAGTCTTGGACCCCTCTGGTGGTGTCATAACTCCGGCATTGTTGAACAGAATGTCGAGTCTACTCTCAGCTTCAAGGAGTGACTTGGCTGAAGTCCCAATTGTTGTTAGATCTGCAAGGTCGAGCTTGAGAAACTTGAGGATGCCCTTCGACTCAGGATGCTGCTTCTTGATGCCTTCAATGGCAGCCTCGCCCTTCTCTGTACTACGAGCAGCGACCCAGACAGTAGCATTCTTGCTGTAGAGGACCTGGGCAATCTCGCGACCGACTCCAGTGTTTGCCCCGGTGACAATGGTCACCTTTCCTGTGAGATCGGGAACATTTGTCTCTGTGAATTTGGGCTTGGGAGGGAATGCCTGGCTAAGGGCATCCAAAGGTCTCGCAGGCAGCGGCATGATGAAGGATGATGAAGAATTCGCCAATAACAGGGGGAATAACAAGCCTGGTAGAAGCTGGAAGGTAGAATCAATGACACAAAGATAACTTCCATGATCTCACAATCATGGGGTAGCAACCGGTAACGCGGGGCAATCGACTACCCGAAAACCGGAGCTGGAGTTTAAATCCGTGCTTTGAAGAGGATAGCATAATTCGAAGCTCTTGAAAGGCAGATATGAGATACAGATGTAACACATGAACAGCAGAGAAGCTGTATTTTGACTTACAAACATCAAGGTCTCACAAAAATGTGAGAGCACCCCATTTATGCAAGTGCTTACGCTGTTCGGGACCACTTGGGTGCAGCACGCATTGTGTGGCGTGTGGGGAGTACACATCGCAGGGAAGACAATCCAGTTTCAATCGGATGTAATCAATAATTCTTTTTTAAGAGGTGCATGCTTCAAGGTAGGTAGGTATTATCATCAAATGCCGTAGTTCTAGAGCAATCCCACCATCACATAGACCGAGTTCTGCAAGTAATATCTTCCCATTGCAGGTTAGTCTTTATCCCCACCATAATGTTCCTGAATCACCGCCCAAGCGGTACAAAAGAGACAATCTTGAGCCTTTTGGAATTCTTTGGGATTCATTATATAGCACCTAGCCCAATTGTCAATACTAGACAAGAAACACTTTACCGGTACGCCGCCGCGCGCCTAAACGCTGTCATCGAAACCTTGGCAGAAGGACTCTGCATTTCGCAGATGTAGTCTCTCTGCTGTTTATTCCTCGCCAACTGGGTAAAGATGGCTACCGATATCCTTGTTCATCCGAAACATGTCAACTCTTGCCTGTTTGAAGACTGCTTGCATCTTCTCGTCGCAAATGATTTGACGTTTGTCGTTCGGGTCTTGAAGGTCATTTGCTTTGATGTGTTCCCAGAGCTTCTTGACAACTTGAGGTCGCGAGAGCTAGAATTGTGTTAGTGTTGGCTCTGCGCAAGCATGCTGCACGTAATCGTCTAAATGCCAAGACTAGTTGTAAGACATAGAGCACATAGTCCGAATCAGGATAGAAGATGCATCCAGCCCTTTCAGACAATAACCTGGTCCCGCAAAGACATAGGCTGAATAGACAAAGCCATGGCCCAACCTCGCAAGAGATCTAGGACAAAGCTGTGTGTAGTACATAAAGAAATGATTCACATACCTGCGTCTCGCCAACAAGCTCAGAGAGGGTTTCGCTCAAGTTGAATGGTTTCTGGAAACCACCACCAGCCTTTCTCTTCTTGCCAACCTCACCATCAGCTGGTTCGAGGTCGCTATCATCGTCGGCTTTGACCTTCTTCGCACTTTTCTTGCGTGGCGCCGCCTTCTTCTTGGTAGGTTTTGCCTTGTCGCCCCCTCGAGTCTTGCGCCCTCTGGCCAAGCTGTTTTCCTGTGCCTGTAGTTGGGCCGCCAACTTGGCGTCCGCATCTTCAGCCGACGACGATCGCTTAACCTTCTTTCGTGAAGGTTCCGGGGTGGCGGATTGCTCGGTTTCGCCTACATCGGATGTACCGTTGGCCGCATAGTCGACAGTGGAGGGGGGTTCGATTCCGTTGTTGGCTCCGGATACGGCGTCGAACCGAGCTTCGATAAGTCGTTTGATGGCGTTCTAGTAAGTCAGCAGGGGGGAAAAATAGGCCAATGCCAAATAGAGCGGCGCGGCAATGCTTGTCTTGTTTGTCGGCATACCTTCTGCTCGCTCAGATCCTGGCCGCCGAGCTTGTTCTCTAACCCCTGCCGGATCTTCTTTCGTGAGATGGTCTCCAGGTCGGACGTCTCAAGGATGTCGTCAATGATAGCGGTATAGCGCTCGAGCTCTTCGGTAGTCACTATCGGTATATTGTGTTATTCAAGGTTCAGAGTCGCGATGAAGGGGTCTGTGCCAAGGGGTGGCAGGGCAACTTACAAGGGACGCTCATGATGATGATGTTGTTCGCAGCACGACCGCTCAGCTGTGTAGAGTTGTACAAAAAAAGGTCGGCAGGAGAAGCGGCTCGGTGGAAGCTACAAGACGAGAGAGGGTTCCAAACGGCGGGGGGTTATGCGCACACAAACAGCGACACCTGCAGCCGTCCGTCTGTGAAGAAGGATGATGGAATGCGATCGCGGCAATGGTGAAGAATGCGCCTTGGGTTGCCTGTATCAAAGCATGTCCCAAATTGATTGCGCGTGTGTGCTCTCGGTGATGAGACGATTGTTTCCTTGAGCCAACGCGGTCAAATATGCGTGATGGTTGGTCGCCCAGGTCCCGCGGTCGGTCGATTGCAGTGGACGAACCGCGGCATGAAACGATGAACAGTGAAGTAAATCGATAGAGTAGCCAAGGTGAATGTAGCTTACAACGAAGTGAATGGGAAATAAGGGGTTTCTAGAAAAAAAGTGATATTTGGATAGGCTTAATGAAGCTATCGCGGGCTTACGTCAATTTGTTGTGTATGGATGAAGTTAATGTTCACCCGCAACCTTGGAAGTCATGGAAAGCAAGCAAGCCACCGATCTCAGTCCGATGAGGCTGCTGAGGCTCTCGTTGCCGTGGCTGGTGACCAGGGGTTTGGCCAATGAACCTTGCGTAGCGTTAGGTCACCAACCCAAACGGGTAAGGTTTGAGACCTGAGACGGGAGGAAGCGTGCTTCATCCACATTGGCCCTTCCTATTGTGTTTTTTCATCGAGGTCACGTGGGGTATGCCTTTTTGTCTTTGGTGGTGTTTTCCCAGCTCTCTGGGTCCACTCCAGCGGTCTCGGTTCACGACTGGCTGCGTCTGAAGATGATGAGTTAACTAGGCCTCTGAGCTGGACTACTTGTTCTGATTAGAGTTCTCTGATAACACTGGAAACGATGCTGACTGGAACACTTCGAAAGGCTAAGGCATTATTTAGTATGATGGCGATATCAATCGTCAACTCCAACCTGTCCAAGAGATGAAACTAGGCCTGAATCCAAATCTTTCAACAAGTCACCCCAGAGCAGTCCACCTGGTGTGTCGACAGTCCACATATCCTCACTAAGTATCGCATCAAAACCTGCATTGTATAAAGCTTCCTCACCAACACTCATAATCTGGTAGCTACTCGGCTCCGCCACAGCATCCAACGTCTCTGGGCTTTTCTGATTACTGACTGGTGTTGTCGCGGGTGTAGTGAGACCAAGCCTCGCTCTGAATGCTTCCACCAGTTCTAGACATTTGATCTTGAGGCTGTTGGTCAACTGCACACCTGCTCTGGATCCGAATGTCTCAAAAACCCGTGCAGCTAGTGTCAACGTCTTCCGCGCTGTTGGGGACATTGGACAGATGGGATAACCGCAAGAGAAGCCAGCTAAAGCAAATGTGGCGGTTCGCTGCCAGTCAAACACTTGAAAGCATCCAGCCAGAATACCGGAATCCCTGCTGATCTGGTTTAGCATATTTGTCATCATGATCCCAGAGTTCACACAAGTAATGCAGTGGTTATCACTATTGAAAGTGCCGAGTGCCGGTGTTCGTAGAAATGAGTTGAATGTTCGAGTGAGCATAATGACCAAGGAATGGTAGTCAAATTCCAGCACTAGCCGTTGTCTCTGAAGCCAAAGGGGATCGCTCTGGCTGAGATCCAGCGGCGAGCGATCGACTGAGAAGGGCACACCTTGCACCCGTGGTGTTTTTAGACTCCCTGGTAGTTCCTCAACCCATGTCTTGAGACGCTTGAGCTGTTCATAGAGATACTTTGCGCACTTCTCTCGTGATGAAGGGTCCTGATAAAAGTCGGGTTGATCAATCTCTGAGAGAACATCCTCCATAACCCTCGCGAATTCAATGTGAATCTCACGAACGACCAGGAAGAGGCCTTGTCTCTCATGCTGAAAGCGAAGCCAGTTGATGCCCGAAGACTGTGAAAGGGTGAAATTTGGACCGGCAAGTTGAGCGATACTGTCAGACTCTGGATGTTCTCGCTCATACAGATGGGGCTCTGAAATGGCGAAGGGGTGGCCCAAATGTAGAGAAACCTGTGTGTCTAATGTGACGAGGCATCTCCATAAGCGCGAGCCTGTTTTTGCGCAAGTTGAAACCTCACTGCCTTGGGTCTCATTGTCGCCATCGAATTGTAGGCCAATTGATTCTGCTGCAGCTACAGCAGATCGAATCATGATGTAGGCCGAGTTTTCTTTATTCAAAGCCAGCAGGTATATTGCGCTGAGAAAATAACATTGTGCCGAATGTAGAGACGGGGAATCCAAATCTTGAACCAGCGCCTGCTGAGCCTGTAGGTAGAAATCGAAACCAGGTTGATCAGGCACAATGACATTGTCACAGGTTGTGTATGAGGAGCCGAACTGAATGCATAAGGCGATCACAATGTCTACCAGAGGGCTTGCCTGTCTTTTCGTATTGTCACTCCAGAGCGAGTCATAATGTTGTCGAAAAGCAGCCTCCTCGATCACTGGATAAATCGCATGATAGCCCTGCCAGTAAAGGTCGAGGAGAGCGTCTTGCTGTTCACGCTGCAGTCGGTTACAGTCGAGCGGAGTTGGAGGAGCTGGTAACTTTGGACTTGACAAGACATTTGTGTCAAAGCTCGATTTGGTGAAAGTTGATAATCGATGAGTGAAGTAAGCCAGCGAGGATGGACCGTACTGAATGCCATTCACTCGGACCCCTTTCCACCTTAATGAACGTTTACCCACAGCCTCAATATTCTGGGGCGACGGAGATGGACTTAAGAGCTTATTCTCAAGCTGCTGCACCTGACTTCTCAGCCGTTGAACCTCTCTGTGTCATTGTCAGCTTTACGCCCTTCGACAGATTCAGGTTCGACTCACCTCGTAGCTGCGGCAACACTCTTGAAATCATCGCGACCTGAGTTTACACATTCTCTATTGGCTTGTTTGCAATTCCGACAAGGTCGGGTAGAATCGCATTTCACTCGGGTCAAGCGACACCAGTCACAGGCGCGCGAGACTTGAGCCCTCTTGGGGCGGGGTTGTGAGGTTGGTGGAGAAGGAGGTTTCCCGCTCGACAGGGAGTTCGAAGTTGTTATGTCAAAAGTGGTGAACATTGAGATACTGAAAGCAATCGATATGTTTTAGTATGAGAATGTGATGGTTGTTGTATGTTGGATTCTGACAGTCTGCATATCGAATTCCTGAGGTGGGCAGGGTGAGCATGGATGACTCAGGAACATGGATGTTAGTGCATCCCATGAACATTTGTCATCAGCACAAACCCAACCAGGCACAACAAGACATAAGGCTATGGTATTGATAGCTCGAACATGAAATGTTACGAACTGTGCCATTGTACGATATTTGATCCCTGATTATAATGGAAAAGGCCTTTGGAGCTGTCAAACGAGTGAAAAGGATGCGGGACATGTACATAGTCGCATTAACGAGCCTCGCAAATAGAGCCAAACAACAGGTAGCAATATGTTTACCATTCACACTTAAGTTTCTAATGTACCAAGAATCTGACCATTTGAGTGAATTGTCTTTATATTTCTCTGCCTGCACAAAATGCTGTCAAATAGAAAGACGAGATCAAGTACCGCGAGTCCATGATAAAGTACAGCCAATGGCAGGTCTCCATGCATCACAGGATCACCAAATGAGGAAGTCGGAGAATGCTCCGAAAACTCCTTATGGATCGAATGTTAAAAAAAGCAGCAGAAACATTCATCTAGCTTGAAGCGAGACAAACTACGGGGTGCCTGCATTTGTGTTCCTATGAAATGGGATTTGAAAGGCGAGCGACATGCTTCCTCCCGCTCATGAAAGGAACTGGAGAGAAGGTGCAAATGACACTTTCCCAAACAACCTTCTTGGTTTGTCGAACACCACCCCACGAGCACTCATGAGGAAGGAAAGAGACAGTAACATCCATGAAAGATGTCTCGTGTCGTGCGAAAGCAACCCGTTAATTTAATGCATAAAAAATTGTTCGCTGTTTTCGTTCGTTACGAACCTCTTTCTGAAGTTTTCCCACTGAAGGGATAGTGGAAGGAGAAATTTGCAAGTATGATACGCATTTGCCTTCTCCTTTTTGCCCTGGCTGTATGTGCGGCACCTATCGAGGGCACCGCAGCGCAGACCTTGGACTTCTGCGGTGAGCCGGATAAGAGTAACTATACACTCATCCAAGGTACGACAAGCCCTCAAAGACGCAATTGTGTTGATGATCTGATCTGATCTGAATTCATAGATCCTTTCCTTGGCGACATGGACCTTGGTCAACCAGGTATCACCCTTGAAACTACTTATGGTGACGAAACTCCTCGCTGGTTCATGGTGTATCAAAACGGAATAGACGCGAAGCCGTATCGCGCGATGAAGGTATGTTGCCAGCCCATGATTCACTTACAAGTAAGGCTTTCAACTAACTGTCTTCAAGGTTCCTTCCAACACAACTGTATTTGTTGACTTGACAACATGGTGCTCAACATTCTCCGGAAGACTCGTCCGTGGTAACGATATCGATTTTGATGGCGGCGAGCACAATCTCGGCACATGGGCAGAGGTGAACTGGCAGAGCTATCCATTCGTGTACGGTGGGGTGTCTGTCATTGAAGGTCAAATACCACACCAAGCAATTGATCGAGGAAGCTGACACTACGCAGGCAATGACGGGCCCATCCTCTTACAATCAGAAGACCCTAACACCCCTCCCATGGGCTTCACCGAAGATATTATACCTCGAGCCCCCAAAGAATGCAGGATGAAAAAGGACAGCGGAGGCATGGCGCTGAAGCCAACTGACAAGGATGGATACGACGAAGCAACGAGAGAATTCACGAAACGACAACTGGACAAGCAGAAGGTATCTATCGACAAGAGCTACACCGCGACGATCATGTCCCACAACGGAAGGTTCAAGATTGTTTTTCTCCACGGGAACCACTAAATAGAGCAGCCATGGTCTACGAGTTCACGTAGCTGTGTTGTCACTTGGAGCTGGAGCAGGTAGTCATTGTTGATGGTTCGATATGTGTATGGAACTATGGAAGATATGTTCTAGGCACTTCTAAAGAAGAAGTAGTCGAGATGATTGAAGTGGGTTAACTTTACCTCATATGGTAGCTAAAAAGAGAGCACCGAGATCGATACGATCCACCCCACATTCTGCAAACCAAGTTCGAGAAGGTTATCCGCGGGGTAGACACACTCGACGATGATAACGTTCTAGACTTGATAAACCAAGGTCTAGTAAGTGAAACACCGGGCCGGTTGAGAATGTTTATCTGATAGAGAACAACACATATCTTGGCCTATCGAAATATCTATACGCAGAAAAGTCTACAAGGGAAGAACAAAGTATTTTCCTCAGAAGCCTTATGCTGGTAATACAAAGCCCCGATGCAGAGAAGAAAAATTGGCTTCATCAAACAACACATCTCTAGCCAGAACTACTTAGTACGAGACCATCCTATGATCTTGGAGCAATCATGAATTTTGACCTTTTTTCTTCCAGTAAAGTACATGCTATCATGAACGTCAAAGTACAGTCATGAAAGTGGGGGGTTGGAGAAACGACACAGAATAAAAATGTCTTAGTCTTGATTGATTCAGCGTTCTCTTGGCATTAATGAGTCACATAGAGCCCACACACCGGCAGTCCATGGGGCATCCAACTCATCGACCCTTCAGCTGCCTCCTCTCATGATCTCAAATAAGTAATTACACTGCTTCCCCATCGTACCGCGCTCTTGTATGTCCACATGCCGGGAGCATTGCCCTTGGCAAGTCCCTCAATAGCATCGGCAAAAGCAGGCCCGAGGCCCTCGTCTTTGACCTGACGGACAGGGTAGAGATAAGTCTTGAAAGAGAAAAGGATTGCTCGTGTCTTGGGTAGACGAGTCAGGGTTTGGAGCTCTATGCGAAGGAAAGTCTGGGCACATGTGTTAGTGAGGAACTATGATCAAGGGGCAGCGTCCTACCTTTTCAATATCGACATCTTCGTCATTCTCGTACTTGTCATCGCCAGTTATGTGGTTGCCCTGGCAGTTGAACAGCTCTGTATGAGTTTGGACGGACCACTGTAACTTATCAGCATCAATTCGGCGCGTTGGCTTTGGAGACTCCTCACGTTTGTTCGTTTGACACTCTTTCCTACTTCCAGCTTTGTAAAGAACTTCTCCATACTAGAACCGATCTTCTCATACGACGGCACAGGTGCATGGATCTCCACAAGTGTTTTACCAAGCTTAGACGAGGGATCGAATCCCGATGGAAAACAACACATGAATGCAACCGAGCGGTGGCCTTCTGGGGTCTCCTGCAACAAGAAGAGATCTTCTTCGACAGTCTCGCCGAGTACGCGCAGCGCCGCATCCATGTTGCCTTCGGGCAGCGTGGGGAAGGACATTCCCGTAGCGAGATTCTCGCACATGGAGTTGTCCTTGGAGAGTTTGAAGATGGTCGGGAAGCGCTTGGGGAGCTGTTCAGATAGGAGATAGGTGTAAAGCTCGCGCACAGCGGCATCACCTTCTGGGGTGCAGCCATGAACGGTAGATCCATGAGTGGCAATAATGCTTCGTCGATGTGTAACGCGGTCGAGGTAGTCTTCGTCAATTGTGATGAGTTCTGATGGCGTATCTGCTCGAATAGCTGCGATCACAGTCAGAAAAAAGGACGTTCTTGTCCTGTGAAGAGACCATACCCATCGTTATGTGATATGTTGGTTTAAATGGCCGTAACTGACGCTTGGGTGCAGTCTTCCAGTCAAAGTCATGTAAAGGCTCAATGGCTAGCACTTTTTCAGGCAGTACTATCTCAGCCTTGGCAGCTTGCAAGTGCTGTCTGCGATGGCGCATCCATTTCTTTGCCTATTGTTTGCTGGTCAACTACGAAAGTTCATGATGTAGTCAAAGTGGGTTGAACTCACAGTAATGGTGACGACCCAAATTGACATCAAAACGGCAGCGGGAAGAAAGAGTAGTCTTGCAAAAGGCTGCAGAGAGCCATTTAGATGATACAAGGAAGTCATCTTTGGGGCTAAGGAGGAATTGAGTGAGAGCTGCTGTTATCAAGGGTCTTGACGGCAACCAAGACCCTTTTTATGTTGTTCCAAACGCCCTTTGTATAGTCAGTCACTAACTATTTGGAGTCTATGGTTCTCCGCACGCCGATATCGCGTGGAGCTCTAGCCTGATAATAAACTCTCAGTCATTAGCTCTCTGTGATGGAGGGTGTGGTACCTTTTGGGGTAGAGATCAGAAGACCCCTCTTGTTCTCATATTAATGCCGGGATAAGGAAAGGCTCATTAGCATTATTATCTACGAAACTAGTCTATCTATCCGTCCCATATGTCATCTGGTATCATTCGTCGTATATACAAATCCGGCCCGACCGGGAACACCAATATGTCTAGTCCAATCTCGTGTCTTATCATAATTCCCACAACAATTCTATCACCTCATCCTTCATCTCCTCTACCTTGGGTGGCGTCTTCTTGAGGTCTTTCGACTTCTCGTCCGGGCCGGGGATGTCATCCTCGAGACGGTGAATGTAAATTTGTCGGATATTCTTGCCAACCACTTCGGTGTCGACTAAATGATAGCTCTTCTTCAAGCGTCGATCCATCTTGGATCTCATGGGGCTCAGACTCCAGTCAAACCCTTCAGCGCCCTCCCAGCTTCCTTCCATCTTGTTCAAGTCCACGCTCTCCAAGCCTGCAGAGTATTGGACTATACTGTATCCGTTTGTCAAGACAGTGTCGGAGCCAAAAGCGAAGCGTTGCAGGAAACAACTTCCACAAAATTCGGAGATCTTGACCATCTTGTCAACAGGGGCTTGGTGCCATGACTTCCAGTGATGTAAACTCATTGGCAGACGACCGGACTCATAGAAACCGCTCATATCTCCACCCATATCCAGCTGATGAAGCCCTTTTACAACGGTTAGCTTCGTCTTGGTCTTGCTGTAGATGCATTGCTTGAGAAGACCATCGCCTTGAGGCACATGGTCAACTTTGAGGCATTCCTCCAGATGAGGGTCAAGCTCGCGAAGCAGGGCCGGGCTGAGGAAGATTCCTGCTCCTCCAAAAGCCATGTAGCCATGGTGCTTGACCGCATCATAATTCTCCGACAACCCACCCACATATGCTGGAAGCTTGTGGTCGTATTTGCCTAGAATCTTACTCATGGGATAAAGGGAAGGAAAGAAGGTGTCGTCGTCGACTATAGCAGTCCACTGTGTCTTTGGGGTAACGTGCGCTAGAAGATCGCGGACGATTGCAAAGTGCTGCTCGTTGGAGGTGATGGCCTTGTTCCATGGATCCTTGATGCTGAGTTCGATCCCGCGCTGACGAAACTGCTCAGTGACTTGTTTATACTTGGACTCGTCGCCGGGATCGGTGATAATCGCAAGTAATTGCGCATGTGTATTGCCGAGCCAACTCTCAAATTGTGACATGGATTCATTCAATCGATCAAGATTTGTCGCAACACCGAACAAAAATCCAGAGTAGTCCTGCTGAGGGTACGGCGGAGGCACCCTAAGAGTGACTGGTTCGCAAGTCGATTCGGTCCATCCTTCACAAGCCTGGTCAAGTTGAACGATTTGGCCGCTCTTGATCAAGGCATCCGGGTTCTGCGACACAACTTGGCTATCAAGCTTCTTGTCTATAACGGGGCGGATGCAGCGTTTTTGGTAAATGACGTCCCTCGTTAGGCCGTATGAGGAGCGTCGTAAATGATCGAGAGTTGGGGCACATGGTGGTGCAAGATCAAAATCTGGGCGATCGGGTTGTGGGGGTTCCTCGAAGCTGAACGGCAATGACAAGAGGCCTGTGTAGTTGAGGACGAGAACAGCGATGGCGATAAAGGCTAGAGCAGCACTTCTGCGCCGACCGGAGCGATTTCGAGAAATCATGACTGATGTCACAAATATCGCAATCTATGATCAAGAAAAATGATATGACGTCGTCGGTGGCATGGATATTCGTCTTCGCAAGGTAGGTCGCGGAGGGTTCGTTCGGTGGCTTGTACTGAAGAACTTGTCTCAAAGCTTGGTCGCAAGAAGTCGCAGTCTCGTGTGTGAAGGACGAGAGCCGAGCTTGTCGATCAGAAGTTGTTGCAATCAGATGCAGCTAAAGAGATTAGGCAAAGCTTGGCGCTGATTAGGATAGCAAATGTGATGATGATGATGATAGGTATACGTGCGAGATAGAAGGTACAGATATACGGATAAAATGTATAGAAAAAAATGTAATATGTACTCTTGAAATCGAAGAGTATGAGATGGCGACGCAGACGCAACACAAGCAAAAGCAAAGAAGATGCGATTGAATGGGGGGGATGCAGATCCGAGATAAAGAAATCTTCGAAGATCAAAATGTTAGGGGTTGTCCACTAAATTTAGACATGTGGGGCCCACCCGCAATTACAGGAGAGCCCAACCGCCAACAAAGTCTGGCGAGTGAGTTGACCCTGTTCACTTTAAAATGGTCCAGAGATTGGCTCATTCATCAACAGCTTCATGAGTGGGATACGGAGTACTCAAGAGGCCAAAATAAGAAGCCCCCCAATCACGCCCGAGAGACTTCAAACCCGCATCTCGCGACACTCTCACAATGCCGCTTCCTGATCTACCTGTCGACCTTTTCCACCTATTTTGCCCTGAATTTCTAGTTGAGAAATGGGTTGGACTAATACGCATGTTGAGGCTATCTTGAACGCGCCCGGCGCGTCAAAAGCCAAAAAATGCAGATATTCTTCAGTGGAAGCCCCTTACGGTCACAAACCTCTTCATTTGGCTTACAACACTCATCTACATCGGAAACAACCCTTGTGAGCGACCTTCTGACTACTGGGTCACATCTGTACCAGGGAAAATCACCCCTAATCATCATAATACTAAACATATCACCTTCAGCCAAGTTTCTCTGATTTCCTGGCATATCAGGACCTTTTCTCCCTCTGACGAGCCTGGGAATAACGAGCCTCAGAATGAGGTCGAGCGCATGATATCGCGTGTTCAGGAGTGGGGAGACCTTATCCAAGCCGTATCAACGCAGCTTCTTCTTCCGGGCACGAATTATCGGTTGATGAGATCATAATACTCAAAGGGCGATCCCTTGGGAAAGCCACGAATAAATCTAGTCTTAAGATCTTGGCAGCTGCTGAAAAAGGCCATCTTTTGTGCTAGGAATATCGGGTCCCTAAGGCTGCGCAAACGCCTGGTCGCCGCCGCGAATATCCTCACAGCCTCACAGAAACACAGCGTCTTGTGCTTGATCTTGCAGTATCTCTGCTTACAGGTTACAGGCGGACTGGAGGGATACCCTCACTGGAGCCCTTATCTGGAAATATATCTCTGCAAGCACCCTCCACAAGCGGTTTTGCAGTAGGAATGAATTCCTTCCTATTTCACCGCATAATTATGTTATGGGCGATATCTACGGTAGAAGTAAGGCTTTCCAAGGATTCAGGCTAGGTAATCTCGTCACACAGAGCTCTAAGGGCCGGCCAGTAGTGCCCCAGTCACAGGTACGGCAGACCTACTATAGCTGTAACTCTTACAAGGTCCCCTTATGTACACAGGGAAATTGCTAGGACTATTTTCACCAACCAATTTTGTTAGTCAACAAAAGTACTGTCGTTTCCTCTGTGTACAGTGCTACTACGGAGTATTTCACCAGCCATATGCTGATGTCATCCTGGTCTTGCGCAAGAAAAAGCTGAACCCTTGTTCGACACGCTTGATAGTGATGGGCCAAAAAGAGACATTCTTCGCGCAAATATATACGCCGATATATCATACCATCGTTTTGAAATAGAGATGGTAGGCAAATGCTGCCTCGCTGGCAATAGATGAAGGGTGCTCGCATCAGGCACCACTACGATGGCTTACTCCTACGGATTTCGGTGTTGAAACACTTCCAAGCAACATAATTGGCTCACCGCTGACCATCCTTGCAAAGGAACATGCAGAATGTAGCTGAGCTGTTGCGGATACGCTGTGGTCGCTACCAAGTAGGCTGAGCAACCTGTGATTTAAATAGGCAGCGTAGGGCTCGGATTCATCGATCCATGGCGTCCCAACTTATTGAAGCAGCATGGACGGCCTCTCTGCTGCTGCGAGTATTATCGCAGTGGTGCAACTAACGTTTGAGGTTACGAAATACATCATCGGTGTTGCTGGAGCCTCAAAAGATCGACAGCGACTGCTTGACGAAATTTTAGCTTGCGAGGCTCTACTCATGCGACTCCGCGATTACTCCAAAGGAACTGACGGACCCGAAATTGAGGATTGGGACGCCGATCAGACCAAGGCTGATAGTGCCCAGACGTGGTCGGTCAAGGTCAAGGCTTTGGAGAGCGATAACGCACCTCTGTATCGCTTGTATAAGATTCTCGATGCTATCAAAACAAAGCTGCAACCAGGCCACGGGAGCGGGATCCAAAAGGTCAAGGCCGCATTGAAATGGCTATTCGATGAGAAGGAAGTGGTAAAGCTCGTCGATGCGTTTCAGCGCGAAAGATCACTTTTGCATTTTGCCATGACACACGAAACCACGTAGGTGTCATTTTGCCCATCACGAGGATCGATAACTTACACCTACACAGACAACTGGTGAAGCACATCAAGGCAACCTCAGACGATAACAGCAGACAATTAGCCGACTTGGTCAGACTTATCAAGATTAAAGCGACTGAGGATGAGCAACGAGTTGCTCGACTTGACCGTATCCTGACTGACATACAGCTGTCCAACCTCAACATAGCAGAAGGGATTGTGCACCTTCAACACAGTCAGACGAGCGTCCACCAGAAAGAAGTCCTCGCCTGGATATCACCCATGGATTATGCCCCTCAACAAAGCGACATATTCAGCCGGCGAGAGCCAGGAACTGGGGGATGGCTACTGGAATCAGATGAATACAATTCCTGGGTAAAAGGCGACAAATAAACATTGTTCTGCCCTGGTATTCCAGGTGCTGGCAAAATGATTAGAGTTTGCCAAGGAATCTACTCTTCGGCTATTGGCCAGATTCAGTCGATCAGACCAGCCATTGGCCCGTCGGTGACCTATGCGGTCTTTCCTCAAAAGTGAAGCTATTCACAGATTAGGGTAAGAGATAGGGGACAAAGTACCGACCAGGTAGCTAACTGGCTGACCGACTGATCGACTGACCGGAAGAAGGCCTTTCTGGAGCTGTAGGTGACGGATTGGTTTGCCCTCCGCTTGAGGAGACACCCAGCAGGGTCGCCGAAGGGTTCGCTGAAGGTAAAAGCCGGCTGTAGGCCCACCCGGAGGGTAGTCATGAAATCCCTTCAACGAAGATGGAAGAAAATCCCCTATTTTGGCAGTCAAGATAGCTTCAAGAAGAGGCACAGCATCAAGCCAGGTGGAGGCATTTGCCTCGCCTAGGATGACAGCCTGTCAGCATCAAAGTCTCGTTTCTATTGCCCTCATCTGGCAAGAGAGGTCAGAGAAGAGCCATCTAGCCTAAGAGCAGCTCCAACAGCTCCCACACATATTACAGTCTTACTATCAGATGGGAATATAGCTAAGCTACCGATCCTCGATGTTCTCTGTGATATAGGTAATTCTACTTATATCAGTAAGATCGATAGACTGCAACATAGGATACGTACTTGGAAAGTCAACACTGCACCCAACAACCATCACCCAAGCAACTAGAGCAACGTAAATCAGAACGCTATAAGATTATACAGTCTACAGTTAAGCTATATGATGACTTTTATGGCTTTTACCTAAGCTGGCTATGGCAGTTGGATAAAAGAGATCCGGAGGGAGATCTCCTTCCGTTGCATTCAGTATTGAAACAGGAACCAAAGATCGCGGAATCGCCAGGGAGCAAGCCCAAAACCTGTAACACAGAAGAGAGCGTTGAGGATCTACAAGTCCCATTCAATCCATTTTCGCCTGGACGAGTCGATATCATTGCAAGAGGGTTGGCACATGGCAGGGAAGGCATTGCTGAGATAGAGTGAGCAGAGTTCTTGTACTATGATGGCTAAAAAGGCATCGTCTTACCAGAGGAGCAGGAAGAGCATGAGCATACCTCCCCAGGCGACAAGCTACAGGATATGACAATCCGAAACGGAACATTACACCACGCCAACGACTATACACTCGTATGAAGCAAAACAGTGAAGATTTGGCCACGATACACAATCTTGCGTGGTAAAGTTGTATGGGATAATAGAGAGGTAGTGGGCAAGAAGGGATATGGCGAGTTTATTAAGCGACAGCCAGGTGCACTCAATAATGTATGGACATGCATGCGTCGAACTGCCCTAATAGCGGCAGACCTTGTCTCATTTATGGCTTTTGTTAAACTGAAGGATCCCTCGCTCTATTCTTCTGAGGTTGAACACAGGACAGCAAACGATTCAAGCGACTGTTACGCCCACTAGACATGATTTCATTAGCCAATACGGCCGTGGGGCAATATTCAACATGCATAGCCTAGTGCTGACAAGAAGTTGCAATGAGAATGAGGGGTCCGGCAGAGAAGCGCGACAGACCATGTTGGCACGCGTAGCTGAGGCATTTCCATTACATGACTGGCAGTATCTACATATCTACCACATGCGCTCAGGTTATTGGGAACTACAAGATACATAGAGAATAAAGGAGAATGTGGACTGAGATTGTCAGTAGGCCAGTACTTGCTCGTAGACGGGCGGGTGACAGAGGCAGCATCTATTCTATAACTAGAGCATGTAGTCGAAACTGGAGAGAGGATACTAGCTACCTTAACTAGCACAAGACAGATTTGATATGATTTTAACTGCCGAGATAGCCCACAATTAATCGGCCGGGAGGGAGGGCGGCACGGGCGGCGCGGGTTGTGACAGCGGGGGGCACGATTGGGTGTGAAATGTGGGGTATGTGTGATAGAAGTGATTATCCTCCAAGACCGGCCTCGTGATGTGTGAGTTGCCTGATGTCAGTAGCGACGTCGTATGAAAATCAGGACTATGGTATCGTCTATCTCTTCAAGGCGACCGAATGCGTGGGGGTTGCGGCGATCGATGCAATAGCTGAATTAGCCAAGTACCTAAATAATTAACTCCAAGGCATAGCCTGCCGTTCTCTTAATCTGACAATCTTTTCCATCTCATCTCATCTCATCTCATCCCATCTCCTCCCTTATTTGTTTATACAAGTCATGGAGTTTAAAAAACCAAACACAGTTACAATTAATCCAGTACCTGAGCAGTCAAACAGTGGGACTAATGACAATGGAAACCAACTCGATACAAACACCATTACTCCCCTGTCTGACCAGTCAAACGGAGGGAGTGATAGCCGTGCAAAGAAACCTGTGCCTTTGAGCATAAAGATCTTGGCTGTTGCTATAGTCAGTATGTATACCTTTGGAAGCCGTTGGAGCAACGGAGTTACTGGCGCTTTGAAGAGTACCCTCAAAAAGGTAAGCTAGCATGCCTTTATGCAAGAAACCTAGCTAACCCAGTTATACAGGAACTTCACATTTCAAACACTCAATATGCTATCCTTACTAGCACTAAGGATATTATTAAGCTTTCTCTTATCCTCTTCAGTGGTGTTCTTACCGATCGATATGGTGGAGCCAGTATGTACACATATCTTGCACTACCTTACCTACTAATATAAGTAACTTGGCTAACATTACAAGGCACTATGCTGTGTGGTACTGCAGTCGATACGTTCGGCGCAATCATGGTCGCATCAGCAACTCAAGTCCGGTCCTTCAAATTCATGATTGTTGGCAGTGTAATAGAATCCCTCGGCGAAGTCGCAGTTAGCACTGCCCAGTATAAAATCCTGTCCTCTTGGTTTGCGCCCTCATCTGGCTTTGCATCATCTGTCGGCATCGAACACGGTATTGGAAAAATCGGTTCTTTTGTTGCAAAATCCACTGCCAACATCATTGCTCATAATCTCGGCTTGAGCTGGGCATATTGGATGATTGTTTTCATGAACCTTTTTACTAATACCATGGCTTTTTTGTTTTGGTGGATGACAAGGCAGTGTGAGAAGCGTTATGCGCATATAAAAGATCCAGCCACTGGAGAGACACTGACAGAGAACACAAAGAAATTCCAGATTAGAAAGATCATGTTACTACCTTGGTCTTTCTGGTTAGTTTGCTTGTTTACGATGCTCGAGGACCCCCTAACGAACTTGTTTTCGAGGAATAGCACTGAGTTGGCAGAGCAGCGGTTTAATATTTCACCTTCCAAGGCTGGCATATACTCTGCCGTATCCCACTACTCTGGTTTCTTCCTCGCCCCATTGATCGGTATCTTTATCGATGTGTTTGGGCAACGTATTACGCTTATGCTTATCTGCGGTTTAGGATTGCTCTTGTCAATGTGTCTCCTGGCATGGGGACCCACTGTTGCTGGTGCGGCTGCCAGCCTTATTATCTATGGGATTGCTAGTTCCTACGACTCTACACTTATTACCGACAGTCTGCGTACGAGCATGTGGTACCAAGATATCTTTGGTTCAGGGGTTGCCATTAGATCCGCTGTTAGGGACAGCATGGAAGTCATGGTCAATCTTATCGCTGGCGTTCTTCAAGACCGCGACGACAACAAGTACTATAGGGTCACGATTCTCTATGTAGTACTTGCAGCTAGCTGCGTTCTGGTTGCCTGTGTGATGCTTGGTCTTGGCTTTGCAACGGATAATATGGGAAAGTTACAATGGAGTCGCAAGAAGAGAGTTAAAAATGGCCATGTCATTAACGCCAAGAGACAAGAGAGTGAAAGTGGAAGCCATGCAGAGAAGCAGAGAATGTTAAATATTATTAACTTTTCTGTTGTTCTCTTTCTTATTCTTGGCGCGTGGGTGAGTTACCTATGGGGCTTGGTAACAAAGCAGAATTAGTTACACATACACATATACAAGTCTATTACGAAATCTCGCCTTGAACTTTCCAGTCCAATCATCGTCTTTCTCCCTTATCCTCGTAGATATTAGTGTATAGCAAGCCGACTTGAAGCCCAATTCCTCCAAGTGTTCAATTTCCTATCTTCGGCGGCTGAAGCGATGCCTGCTGTGTTGGCTATTTGAGGTCTTTGGGGGTTATCGGTTAGTGTTAACAAAATGTTGGTAAGTCAGCGGTGTTCACGTTATCTCTGTTACAGGCGACCTACAGCGATCGCGAGCCTAACTGTGGCCCGTATTGCGTCCATGTCTGGCTTCTATTCCTGATCATCTGACGCTGCCTTACCTCCGAGATGAAAGGAGAGGTTGTCGCATTTCTCATTTATACTCTAAAACATCTCTTTGCGTTATGTCATCCATTTATGCTCGACCACGCGGCCGATGTGAATGGGCGAGACAAGGAAGGCCGAACAGCACTACACTTGGCGGTTGATTCAGAAATGGAGCCATTGGTGCGACGACTCCTCGTGGATCGTGGAGCTGAAATAAACACGCAAGATGACCAGGGTCACTCCGCTTTATCATGCCACTGGGCGTGATATCGATCCCATTGTGCAGTCGCTAATTCACCACGGTGCCGATGCCATCCTGCAAGACAAACATGGACTTTCAGTACTTCATCTATCTATGGTCTCCAGTCTCGAATGTCTCGTCCAGAGTCTGTCTTATCGGCCGTGGAGAAAGCACGTATGCCCATAGTGCAACTGCAGCTGCTAGTGATTCTTTAAAGCCCGTGATGCTTAAAGATAAGCCACAGATGGTTTTCGAGGAATGCCCCCTGATCACCATACAGGAGTTGGCGCTTAGCGCTTTTTAGGTCTTTGGTTTGAAAGCAGGGCAGTCGGCACGACATTGGACACTGGCAGTGGCGAACCCATGGCTTTTATCATCCATCCCACTGGCATAAGATTGCGGGAGCTGCGGCAGAGGTTTTATATTGATCTCATACCGGAGCCTGACGAAACGAACCCATCTGGCTCACAGCCGAAGCTCATGGTGAACCTCCAACTGATGGAAGCCTATTATGCATCGGTCAGTGCAGCGCCATGAGAGTGGGTACCTAAAGGATTAAATTCCTTCGAGGACATGGATCTATTCAGTTGTGCGTCGACAATCGGCAAATCTTAACTCCACACTACTTGAGTCCATCCCTTAACGTTGAATTCCCAACTTTTGACGAGCTTCGTCGTCCCTGCCCCTCCAACGATACCCAGAATGTCATCTGCGTCTTCGAAAATCCACGCTCTTACCGTGGGCTCAAAGTCTCTTCCATATACTTGTTCTTTCATCTTCGCCACTGTGGCTTTGCCCTCCTTTAGTGCAGTCTCAGATGCTGTCACTAACTCCTTGATCTGTGCCATGACCTCTTTTGGAAGGTTACTCTTCCCAGAGCGATCACGCTCCTTTTCGCGGTCATTAAAACCGATGACCCATTGGGCTGAGTTCTTGATAGCGGCGGAAGTATCGCGGAGGATGGCGAGAGAATGAAGTGTACTCAGAGTTGTGACTTGCTCTGAGGCATTTGCGAGAGGCAGGAGCTCTAGCTTGAGCGTATCTATGGCAATCTTCAGAGTGTCCACAATCTGGAAAAACTCTTCAGGGATGGGTTTGGCCCTGTTGATGCCGGTTGCGAAAGGAATGAGAGTGCTGAGTAGGCTGATGACCTCAAAGTAGGTTGCCTCCTGTGGAGTGAGGTTGCCTCTGGGACCGTTTAAGAACTTCATGAAAGAATTGCTAAGTTGACTGAGTGATTCGAGGACAAAGATTTGGTCAGGGATGGCGGCTGTCGCAGAAGCCTTGTAAATGGGAGGAGGCTTGTAACCCAAGAGTTCATGGAATGCTTCAGAGAGGAGTGACAGATGGGCACGACGATTCTGAATATGTTAGTTTTGCTTCATAGGGAGAAGGAAACATACAGTCGGTGGTGGTCCAATTCGCAAACGGGAGTAGACAGGCGGTTGAGAACTGCAGTCCCATGAGGGGAAAGATCCGTAGTCTACAGTCTCGACCAGTTTCATATCGTCGGCCACTTCGGCTGCTTTTGTTAGTTCTTGTCAAGAGTGGTAGACGGTTGAAAGACTCACTGAATCGAGGATCGGTAAACACTTCCGAGAAGCGTTCTCCCATGATGCGATCGGTTCTAGTCTCTTCGACCAGACTCATCGCCCGTGTGCAGCTCCACCGCAGGTTTTCCATGTATTCGGGAATATCAATTACACTGCTATAGCTTCCCGACTCGAAAGCATCTATCAATCGTCTAGGCATTCTAAGCTTCAGCGACACGTTGAAGTGAGAGCTCAGCAAATCAAGGAGCTCCCAGCCGGTTTCATCCGATGGTGAAATAAGAGCAGGTGAAATTGTTGAGAGGCGGTCGTAGAAAATGGGGGCCAGAGAGTCCATGATGGTACGCTTGACGCCTAGTGTATCCCAGATTTCTCGGGCACGAGACGACGAACCAACTCGAAGGTGCAGTTGTACTAGAAGGAGGGAGATAATGCTATGTTTCGGTGCCAAAGTGAGCTGGTGTTCGAGCAATAGTAGGGCTCGCAGGAGGGGGGCGTAAGAGACAGGAGTGTTCGAAATATCGGTTGACGGAGGAAATGCAGTTTGGATGATGGAAAGACCAATGATGACAGCCAGTTCCGGCCTGATCTCAGCCTCGATAGCAGAGCTTTTCGAAGTCAAGTCAGATAGCGACTGGTGAGCCTTGAGTGCAGTCTCGGCGATGGTTGAGAAAGCTGGCCCCGGTGAGCTAGCGTCGAGTTCAACACCAGAGACAAGACACTTGCGCAGAGGCTTCTCGCCAGGTATCGTGCTGTACATACAGGGGCATGTGGCTGCAAAGTACTGTAGCTTGAATGCAAGGTTGCTTATTCTAGCCGACTGAATCTCGTCCTCTGTTACTTGAGCCAACTTTGGAACAAACTCGTGCGCCATGTACTTTAATGCAGATGGATTGAGTCTCTCTGCAAAGGCTTTGATGTCATCGAAGCACGCAGCATTTGTTCCTTGGTTTTTCAAGTAGCTGATCAGCTCCTTGAGTCGGAATGACGCAGGCTCGTTCTCAATAAGATCGTCCTCGTCATTTGATGCAAGATTGAAGGCTGCCGAGACACGCGCCAATAGAATAATGCGTTTGTAGATGGGTCGCAGATTTGGTGACTTGATGAACTTCAATAAGAGCCGTTGGACAGTTTCTTCGATGCTATATCTTGTCAGTCGGGTCTTCGTCTGCAGTTGAGTTCCTACATACCCTGGCTTGGTATTCTTGATTTCCGCAGCAGCTTCAATGAATTGCCGCCAGACCTTCCAGTCTGCCGCCATGAGACTCGGTTGACCACGTTCGTCCTCAATTAACAAACAATCCTCACACAGCTCAAAAATAGCCTCGAATTGCTGTTCTTGTTGGTAGCGAGCAATGGTTCGGAGCATCAACTCCTTCCTGCCCTTTCGGAACTGAACAAGTGGGCTGAAGACGGGACTTGAGACGAGTTTTGCTAAGTCGTCTTTAGAACCATGCTTTTCGGTTACATCGTACAACAGTAGGATCTCTTCTTCTGTTTGGATACTTCGTGGCTGTGGTTTGGTGTCTTCGCCCCCGGTAGTCGCAGCCTAGGATTGTGAGTTTAGGGGCTAATTGTGAACGAAAGGGGTACTACTTCTTCAGCCAATTGCGCAGCACGTTGGATCTGCTTCAATGCGAGCATCCCATACAGCTTCTTCTTCTCCGGAGGGGATTGAGGGCTGGTCTGAAAGGAATTAGTGAGGAATGAAACAGAAGATTGCTGCACGAACGGCCAATAAATGTGTGATCACAATGTTCCAAAACATAAAGCTCCGCTCTTGAGGAAATGTCCTGTCCAAAATCGCCGCGATCTGGAAACATGTTAACCAGTAACTCTGGTCAGTAGTAAATCCCTCCGTACCTGTTGCGCGCTGACAAGATCCCAGTGCAATAAGCATGACTCCAAGCAGCGACTGGCGTTGATCTTGTCCTTGGGCGCAGCCTTGACGAGACGTGCCCTCAACGGTCCGAGGGTCTCGGGAAATTCTTCATCACTGTTCAGGCCTTGGCTGGCCCATTCAAGGAGGTCTATGGCCTCGGCATCTTTGACAACGGTTCCTTCTCTGACGAACTTGTCAATGGCGGTTATGGCCGCGAACTTGGAGCTAGGGTCATCGAGTTGGCTTTCAGCACATATTTTCACAATCTATTCATACGCGTCAGTCTACGGATGGCTCAAGTACAGCTCCCATCAAATCGCACCTCATAATATTGGTCGTTGAAGGTTCGGGCCCGCTTCTCTGCAAGACGGATCACAGCAGCCCAGTTGCCATCGTTGAAGGCAGACTGGAGCTGGAGGTCTACGCCGTTCTTGAGATTGGGTCTCTGTTGACGATTCATGAGTGTCAAGCTTCACGACGCTTTTCCCGCCCCAACTGACTAAAGTCGACTTGGATTATTGAGAGTGCGTGGTGAGAGTTTGGAGGGGCTCAAATTGAAGTGGGATGGATGCGACAGAATGGAAGGTGGAGGGGCGGTGGAAGCGTGGCGGTGCAGCTTGCGCCACATCCCGTCACCACCAACTTTGTCGCCCGTAGTCCCAAACTCTGGCGCTGTTACAGCATCAACAAAAATAACACGGCGTGTTTCCAGAACTCAAAGCATTATACCCAGGTGTGCTCTCAAAGTCACAGCGCTTACATCTGACAGGATAATTTTTCAGTGTCATTGCTTGTTCAATCAACTTCTCTCAGTCGTGGTTACCTGTTCCCCAGACGTCTTCAACTGTACCCAGGATATTTGTGATGGCACCACTTGAGACTGAGTTGTTTTACCAGCCTGGGGCAATGCACTGCAAACATGGACGCCCACCTGCATTAGATTCCAACTTTACACACGATGTTGATTGAGATGCAAAAGTTGCAGGCCTTCCGCAATGTGATCGCGGCGACAGTTTGTCGGCTTTAACTCAGCAAGTGCCTATGCCCTTATCCAGATTGGCATCCTGATTGGCAGACCCAATGCTCAATTGAGACTTCAAGAGCAATCATAAATGTTCATCTGAGGAATATGCAGAACAACGATATAAGAAGGAGAGGGAAAAGCAGAAAAAATGCGCCTCTTTGTCCGACGACTGAGACTTCCATCATACCCAAAGCACTTGAGATCTGGCTCTTGCTTAGCAACCTCGGAACCATGCAGCATACCTCCCGAATTGGACGTGTCATCACAATTCCGGAAACTCCGTTCTCATTTATAGGGCTTCAAGGCAGTTCAGGAAGGGGTATATCGGCGACCGAGGGGGTGATGGCGGAATAATCACATCAACGGCCGAGCCCAGGCATCACTACCGCATGCTATCAAGTCACAACAATGAGGCGATGCTCGAAGGAGCCCTTGGTCACAACGGTTCTGCCGAGTATCATTTGTCATCGCCTGGTTTCACCCGTATCACTGATTATACGGAATAGGTCATCAGAGACACTTGTGCGATCATGTGGAAGAATCTTGCCAACCTCAGTCATGCTCTCGGGACATACAAGCATGGTTAAACCGCTTCAGCCTTGATGGTACAACCCATCTGCGAGCCTCATTTTGTGGTTGGTGCTAAAATGCGGCTCGAACGAAAAGTTTCTCATATATAGAGACGTATAAACGCATTGGCAGTATTCGTTCCTTTGGACGAGGAGCAAAGCGCTTTTTTCTTATTACCCAATGAACATGGGAACCCAGCCAGAAACTGAGTCCTTTGAGATGACCAACCGACCAGTATCCCCTCTCAGTGTAGTGACAGAGGAAGACGACCCTGAATCTGTTGACACCGCTTCAAGTGGAACCCCCAAGCCGGAAGATACTCAACGCGGCGCTCAATCGGACAACGATGGACTGCTAGCACCAAGTCCAAAGGATAAGATTACAGAAGAAGCCGCATCAGTACACGCGGACTGCCCTCTCAAAAAACATGTCCTATACTCCCTGATAATAATTGCGTTCATCGGCTCAGCTTCTCTCATCTGTAGTTGCTGGCTCATCGCATATATCCAAGTCAAGACAGACAGAAGCTACATAGCAGCCGTCATTGTAGGAGGCAATCTCTCGTCGACAGAAGCCAAGCTAATTGACGCGGCCTTCTCCATCCTCGTGGCGCCAGCCGTTGTCGCGGTCGCCAATTGGCATATGTTTAAGCTTGCTCGTCTTTCTGCTGTCAACGAGCACAGCGGAAGAAACTCAGCTGTGAGCATGAAGGTCCTCGTCGAAGTTGCCAGCACAGACTGGGGGTCCTTTAGCCCACTCAAGTTTTAGACTTTCGTCCGTTCGAGAAGGCCCCGCGTGATGTGTCTGGGAATGATCGCTGTTCTCTCAGCTTTGAGTTTCTCGTTGCTTGGCAATGCCGTGGCATATCAACAGGCCGGAGTGGATACGTCTACGCAGGTGCTTGAATATCTGTATGATACACATTCGGTGCTGCCCGGAGGCTCACGTCCAATACCCCTGGACGACCAGTCTATCCAGCAACAAGTTTCAGCAAGACTTCAAGATAGGCTTTCACGCCTACCGCAAGGGATGCTCAAGTCATCTACAACAGGACTGGTGAGCGTCAATGTCTCGGATCAATCACGTTCGTCGCTTTCTCCTGCCGTTATGCAACTATTTCACGCGCCCGTCTATCGACTGAAATGCTTTGCAGTCCCTCCCATCTAAAAAGTGTATCAATGATAGGGCCAGACAAACGGAACCCGCACCTCAGGTTTGCCCTTGAGGGAACAGCTTCAGTCCTCGGTTCAGAGTCAACCACATACGAAGCAACGTTCGGCACCAACGAATCTGTTGTATCAAAGTCGGCAGTAGATGCAGCTAAAGCCACAAACCCAGAGATCACATACCCGCTCATTGCCTTCAGCGAGACCGCTCTTTGCATCGGGGTTATGGATTCCGAGCACGATGGTGGCCCAGTGGTTACTACAGAGCGGTGGAGTAGCTTGATACCTTTTACCAAAGGTTTCCCCATTACTGAGCAGCCTGACGGTCGACAAACAAACTACAGCCTAAGATTTTCAGGGTTAACGTGCCGTTTAAACAGATCCACTGGATGGGCTGATATTAAAGTGAACGGGAGTGACTGGTCGATGGTCGAGAACACTCTTGTCGACGAGAAGCCTGACGCAGGGCACGATATGCCGGTGCTTAGCTTGACGGCAAGTCTCAGTACCTTTGACGATGGACGTGATGGGAGACCGCCCGGGCTCGGCGGACACTTGCTTCGAGCGGCACTGGGAGTGGCGACTGAAGGAAGTCGACAGAGCTGGGGCCTAGAAACCCTTGCTGATGCTTTCCTATGGTACGAAATAGAGGCCCGTCAAGTGCCGCTTGACAATGACAAAGCCGTAAGGGCTGAGAGATATCAAGTGCAGTCCAACATTGATGAATACGCAATGACATTTGTTCCGTGGATTCTCATGTCTGGACTTGCGACACTGGGAACAGCATGCGCGTTGACGATTGGGCTCACCCTCAATTCTTGGAAGGTATACTCGCTTAGAAGTGGCAGAATGTTGGTTCCAATCCGATTGACAGCTGATGTTGGAGTGGCTTTGGATAAGCAGGTGTTTGAAGAGTGCTCAACCTGGCACGCCACAAGGCTGAACAAGTGTGCAGATGAGGCTCGGTTTCAGTACGAGCCCGACGCCCGTTTGGATAGTGCAACGGGTCTGTATGCTCTAGGGATCCGCCTTCGACAAATCTCGCGACCACACGACTGACAACTATCAAGTTGGGGGGATTCTGATAGAATGACGGGGCAGACTTTTTGGTACATTCAGTGTTGATGCAGTCCCTAAATTGAACAACCATGCATTTTGTGCAGCTCTTTGTCCTTCGTTCCCCAACGACAGAGCCATCATCCACCTATCTACCATATGATGACAGCTCTGTTTGTGCTTAAACAATCTTAGAACCCAGGCACTCAGCCTGTGCACGTAAGTCGTGAAACCTGGCAAACAGTGATTGGGACGTCTTTGGATCTCAACAGTAGCTGTGTTCCCATCGGTGTAGAATAGCGGTAGAAGTTTGAGATACCTCGAGATATAGAGATGTAGATCAGAAAGTCAATGCCCTACCAATTGGTGACGATCCTGTGACTAAAATGAGAGTTGCAGCCTGTCAGCCGAGGTGGATTGGGGTTTTCTCAAAGACGCTTGCACCGAAGTGAGATCAGACTTTTTGTTTGATAAAGATAACAGAATGTTACACCGCGCTTCCGTATTGTACAGTATATGAACTCCCCTTAATGTTACAATGGTGCCTCTGTCGTCAGTCAAGATGCTCAGCCAGGCTGGATCCAGCAGGTCAACGCAGGCTGTCGAGAGCGAATGACCCCATTAGAACCAGCCGCGGCCTTCCTTTTTCCGTTTATCAGTCTGCGTGAATGATGAGTCTCGGTTATTCTCTTCAGCTGTAGCATCGTATAACATACCCATGCTTGTTTGCAGTCGCGATATGCCCTGTTCAATTGTCAACACTTGCCCCGATTGCTCGATCCCAAGCAACATACTGGAAATACTCTCCACACATATTCTTATCGCCTCCGTTCCTGAACAAGCATCTATAGCTTCTTTGCGCAGCCTCTTGGCACGGATCGTAGAACTCGCTCTTGGATTTCCTACGCCTCGTTAGTGTCCCGGTCGTTTACGAGTGGTGGGCTCGCTGACGTTTCGAACTTCCGTCGTTTGTCTTCGTTCCAAGGTTGTGTATCGGCGTCGCTCGACTTCGGAGGCTCAGTGGTCTCGGCTGTGTCTTTTGGTGAAGAGGACATGGCGGTGTAGTTTGGGGGGAGCGATGGGAGTATTGGAAATCGCGGGATGGTTTAGATGATTCAATCCGACAAAGCTAAGGCGGGGCCGAACGGTTCCTAAAGCGGTTAGTGATGATTGGCGACCCGTTCAAAACGGTAGCCAAAGGAAAGCTACAAAGTCCGAATCCAAATACCATTTGGTGAATCAAGTTATAGGAATTGAGTTGCAGATCGGCCCATATTCAGTGCCGCAACAACAGATAGAAGAAGACCAACAAAGGTATCGTTGTGTGCCTAACTGATTTACATAGGTAGGTCTGGATGCTGTTTCATTGTCTCATGATGTCATATTCATAAATCGCTTACCCTAAAGCCAACTTATTATTGAACTGCATATAGAGATTATTTCCACCATCAGGAACTTCATATTTAAAAGCGCTGATGTCCAGGTTCCGGAAGTCTGCAATGAAGCTGGTATCGAAATTTGAGTTTGGGAATAGGTTTAGTTACACAACAACCGGTCAAGGATGATCTCGGTAGCCAAAAGGGTAACAAACTTATCCCTGACAAGCACTTACATTTCGGAATGGGTAATTAAGCGACATGGAAACAGGACCAAAGTCTTGCATACAAAAACTCGCAATCTCTATTCTGCTTGCCGATTGAAGCAGTGAATTGCATTATATATAGTCAATGCTATAGGCGCTGTTCGATATAAGATCTACCAGAAGCCATCGTCACACCAGGCTTTCCGATTCCCTCTCGTGCTCTCTATTAGTCCCTCCCTTGCCTTTTGTATTTTTCTGGTCGTCTCTTGACTGCAGCATAGGCCCACGTCGAATTCTTTTAGATCATTGTCGCCCATGGTCGCCAATGCAGCCAAACCGAGGTACGAGTGGTACATATCCGGAGGCCCTCCTACGGACTTGGAGAACCCGCCAATGCGATGTTGTGTGATATCAAGGAGGTATCGTCGTGAAGGAATGACGTTGATGATGGTAGAATTCCCTAGCATCTATGAGACGTGTGAGAGCTGTGCTCTGTGCAAGGAGGCATGGGAAACTTACTGCAAGCGTACCGCCAACCCACCAACAGTAGCACGTATCGGCCTTCTTGTTCCATCGACCGTTGAATCCGATGTGACCGAGATCGATCTCGCCAGCCTTTGACTCGAGGAAGTTTTCCTCAACTTCATCTTCTTCCTCTTCCTCGGCGAGGTAGGCGAAAGGCCGAGAGGCGAGGAAGTGTAGAAGTCCCTCACGATTCGGAACGCCCCGTTTCAGCGCCTCCTCGGGAGGATGCGGCGATGTCGAGTCTAGCGGTCTGTCTAAGAGTGACAGCGCACCTATCGCGCAGTATGCATAGCCAGCTAGAGAGGTGAGTTATGTGAGCAAGCAACGAGTCAAGAGACCATACCATGGGATTCGTGCTGCGACGATTCTGCCACTCCACCGTCATATGTCTAATAAGTGTTAGTGAGACGGCATCGCTCAAGCAAGCATAACGTACTTGGCCTCTCTTTATGTGAGCAATCATTTCATCAATGTTCAAATCCTTCACCCAGGCCTCATCGTCTTCCCTAACATCTCCTCTCAGCATCCATCGAATACAGCTCGCCAGATAGCTGTGTCTCATGTCTCTGCCACCGACAATCTCTTCGCCCCATAAAATTTGACCGAAACTCCCATCCTTTCTCTGAAGTCTGTTCAGCCACTTCAATAACCGTACTCTGTCCACCCCGCTGAAAGCTGACCTCGCCTCATCCTCACCATCGGCTGCCAGGCCCAACAGTACAAGTGCAAAGAAGGTGGCTGCAATATTTGCCGTGCCCTTGTAAGCTTCTTGACCTGGTAATGCGTGCGTTGAACTTCCACAAAAGCCCCCTTCTGGATGCTGCAGACTGAGAACCCACCGACGGATAGCACCACGTTCAGTATGGGTCAGCGGAACAGACAGAATGTCGAGCGCCGAAATAATGAAGCAAGCGAAAGTAAGGCGGGTCGAGTCGTAGGCTGTGTAAGGGGATGGGAGGTATGTTTTATGACAGCGCTGCCAATATTTGATGTGCTGTTGCTTATCCAGCAAGGGACTACCCGCTTCCGACATTTCAGAAAAATATACGCCCGATCTTATAGTCGTATGTTTCCCCGGTGTGCAGGGCGAATGTGTTAGTTAAAATTGGTCAAAGTGTGTACTGCTCGGTATGGTGCATGCATGTTCGAGTCCTACCAACAAAGCTCACAGCTTGAGCTCGAGCTCGAGATTGAGTGAGAAGGTGGAGTCAAATCCAAACAAGGGCATTGAAGTTTCAGCCACAATCACCGCCACAGCAAATGCTGTCCTGCGACGCCACGAAGCCCTCCTGCAATCGGATCCAATTTGCTAGCCGCGATTAGCGGCCCGCAAATGCCCAGGAAAGCCAGGGCATCATGCGCGGGTGACGCATGGCATAACCCCTGGCTGCTAGTTTTCACAACAGCTGTTCAGCGTGACCTGAAGTTGATCAAGTGCTAGTACGCCTTCCAGCTGGGCTTTCTGCTTTCCATTCCTTTAAGCGCAAGATCACTTCTTCTTGGCCTCTTGAGCCCCTCGTTTTCTGCCGCCAGTTTCCCCTCCTTTTGCGACTTGTGCAAGCTTCATCCGACGACGCACGCGATACCTACAGTCTACAGACGAGCCAAGTACATCGAGACAACCATCCCCAGAGGGAGCAAAACGCAACGATGGCGCTCATATCTGCCAAAACGATTATAACATCTGTCTCGCTTTTCCATCTGACGCTCGCATACTTCTTCATCACCAACCCAAGCTCCATCAATGAGCAAGCGCTTGTCTTCATGCTGGGAGAAAGCATGGGAATGGTGAGTCTCCTTCACATCATGACTGCTGGTCGCGACGTTTCCGAAGCCGGTTAAGCTGACTCGACTCATGATAAAGCCTCTAGCAAGAGGGTTTGAACTGCAAAGTCCTCCACTCGCGTTCCTCGCCGCTGTCCTCGTCTTTATCGGCTTTAGTGATCTGGTATCCCTATCCATGCCCGACGAAGTCTGCCTAATCTTCCACTGGGGCACACAAGGTTGGCATCCTATGCCCGACTTCTTCTCATGATGGACGCTAATTGCCACACAGCTCCCCTGCGATCGTTCCTGTCCCTCGGTTTCGTCGTGTACATATTTCTCTTTGGCCCATCGTCTCCCATGTACGACAAGTCCTCTCGCAGCCACCTCTCACACCCGAGCTCGTATAACCCATCATATCGCCCTGCTGGCTGGGGCGGTGACATGCTAAAGAACCGTCTATTCTTTACATTCATCTTTATCGAAACAATGACATGGTTCTGGGTTTGGATCACGTTGCGCGAAGAGCGAGATGCGATCCTGAGCAAGAAGTCTCGAAGACGAAGCCACTCGCATTCCTTTTAGGAAACCAGCTGTTTTTCACACATTTTTGGTATCACGGAGCAATTGTTGCAAGGTGTTATTTGGATGAGACAACGAAACGAACGAAGGAACTAGATACTTAACATTGTTTAGCAAGATGCCCATGCTGCGAAGGCCACGCAAGGGCTATGGGTCTTGCAGAAAGACCTAACAAGCCAAGAAACAAAGTGAATGGCTGACAAATCCCGATCTACTAAGAGTTCTGAGACAAGCCAGGCTGGCTGATTTTTAACCGCATAAATAATAGTCTGTTAAGCTCTATCGTTCCATGATCGTATATAACAAAAAGAGGTATCCATAAGGGGCTATGCACCATTCGATGTTTGAACGAATGATGTCAAAGCTGAAGAATCAGAGAGACGAATAAAATAAACACAAACAGCAATTGTACCGCAGAGCTTTTGGCTCCTGTAACGAAGCGATTCCACCACTGTCGCCCAGGAAATTGTCTAGTATAATTCGTCAAGTCGTTGAACTGCTTTCTAACGGAGAATTTTCATCAAGTCGCAGGCGCCTTGCCCGCACTGGTCGTGGGCAGGCCTTCTGACTTATTTTGAATGATGGTCGGCGCTGGTTCTAGGCTCGGCTGAGGCTCATTCTCTTCAAAGATCTGCTCCTCAATCCGCTCCCCCGGTCCACCTATTACTGGGCTAAAAACGTCAACTTCTTCGACATCGTCGTCGTCGTCTTCTGACCCCTCGTCTTCTTCTTGAATCGTGATTTCTCCAGATCGGCGTCCCAGGCCAGAGGCACTAGCGCTGCGGGAATGCGAACCGGAGCCACTGTTTCGTTGGCTCTGAGAGGGCCCACCAAAATTGTTTAGCGTCGGGCCCTTGAACAAATTGCGTTTCCGCTTGGCAAACATGATCCCTGATGCAAAAGGGTTAGGCGAACCAGGAGCTTGTGGGGGACCTTCGGATGGCATGCCTTCATTGAACATATTCAGGGTCGGCGGAGTGGCTCGGACGAGACGAATATTGGATGGGAAGGCATGCGATGTTGGTGTTGCTGGAAGCACCTTGACAGAGTGGTGTGGCGAATGCCCTCGCTGAAGAGGTGTCTTGGACATGGAAGTAGAGAATGAAGCAGCGGAGCTCGTAGACGACGCCTTGGAATGCGAGTGATGGTGGTGATGGATGGATCGAACAGAGGATACCGAGGATGATGTTGACTTTCGTCCGCGAAGTCCAGCTGAGGACCGCCTGACAGTCGATCTGGGCGTAAGAGGAGAAGGGGACAATGACTGTCGTTTGTACGATGTCGCGAGCCGAGGTGGCGGGATTGTTGGTGACGCTAGACTTCCCGATGCCGTTCGCTGGGTACTGCTCCCAGCCTGATAGGTCTTCTGGCCGTTAGCCACGACCCCCTTCGGCAATGAAGCAGTTGGTTGTGTTCCTGGTGAGGTTGAGTTAGGATACTTGCTTGTTTGTGGCCGCGAACTTCCGTCTTTACTGCTGGCTGTGCTCCCCTCCTTTTTGTGTAGGTCAGGGGTGCTCTGGCTGGTTCTTCTGGCGTGGCCACGTCTCCTCCTTGTCGCACTTTCGACAAGCCAATGTGTCATATTCTTCCAGTGGGATATCAGCGGCTGACTAGGTCTCCTTCGTGGTCTCTCATGGCCGTTCTGCTGATGATGCTCGTCACTAGCATTCGAAGCCAGTGCGTCTGAAGTTGTGACTAGGTGAAGTGTAGAACCTCGAGACCGAGCACTGCGTATCAAACCCTCCTTAGGTGGTGGAATAGGCCTGCGCTGGCGAGAAGTCGATACGGACCTTATCGAGTCTTTGTCAACAGGTGGTGGAGGACGATCGCCATCTTCATTCATTCCTCCTGAGTCCCTGCCGACTTCTGGGAGCTGTGGAAGGTCTGTCACAATATAGTCGACATAATGAGCGCTTCGTCGCTCGCTCCTCCCCCTGTTCCGGGAGTTTGAGGGTTCAAGTCTCAAATGTCGCCCGGTGCCGTTCGCCTCGTCAACTTCGTGCAGGATTGGAGCCATTCTTTCTAGCCGACTAGATGCCGCGGATAGTCGTCGAATGCTGCGGCTGTCGATCTCTCTTTCTCTTCTCTTTTTCTCCCTGCGCTGCATCTTGCGTTGTTCCTTTTCCAATAACAGAGCCCACCAACCAGCTAAAGCATCACACTTCTGTGCCAAGACGCTTTCAATCACTCCATCAATGTTGACACCAGAACTTCGCATTCTCTGTAAGCAATCCTTCTCCAACGGCGTCGAGAAAGGGGGCGGTTGCTGAACATCTAGAATGGCTCTCTGTGTCGGGGCATGCTCCGCCAAGAATGAATTCGAGAGAATCTCGGGCAACGATGGACGTAACAATGGCCGTTTCGATAGTAATGCCTTGATCAAAGGAATGGCCTCTGGGGGCATATTATCGGGAAACTTGGGATCGTCGCTCAGAATCTTGGTTCGGGTGACATTATCGTCATCGTCATCGAAGGGAAGTTCACCACAAAGCAGCGCATAAAGGATGATGCCTAAACTCCAAACATCAACCTTTTCACCAGCGTACTTTTCGCCCTTGAGCATCTCGGGCGCAGAATAGCAGATGGTGCCGCAAAATGTCTGTAGATGGTTCGTCCTCCCCTCGTACTCTCTTGTAAAACCGAAGTCGACCAGTTTTACGTTTTCGTGTTTGTCGAAGAGGATGTTCTCAAGCTTGAGGTCTCGATGGACACATGACTGATTGTGAACATAGCTAACTGCGCCGACGAGTTGTGTAAAGATCTTTTGCACTTTCGGAACAGGGAGCGGGCCGTGCTCGAGTAGGTGATTGTAGAGTTCATCGCCTTGTAGAAGTCAGTAGGTTAGCCAAAGAAGAGGCGAGCAAATAGTTACCAGAACAGTACTCCAGCACCATCCAGACCATGTTTTCAGTGACGATAACTTCGTATAATCTTGCTATATGTGGATGTATGAACTGCCGGTGGTGGTGAATTTCTCGTGCAAGGTTCGAGTCGCCTTTGTTGGCAGATTTAAGAACGACCTTATTCAGGTTAGCTATCGTCGAGGATAAGCCGGCACTGTGCTAGACTTGAAGTACCTTGGAGCCATTGGTCAGTTTATGCGACGCCAGGTAGACTTTTCCGAAAGATCCCTTTCCGATCAGTCTCCCAAGAGCGTAGTTGCCAACGGATTTGAGGTCATGGCTCGCGAATTCGCTACGAGCAAACATTAGCAAGTCGACATTTGGGAAGGTTGAGAGTCGTACTCGAGAAGCTCCTGATACGAGCGAGCAAGCTATTACGTGTTAGGCTGTGTGTTGCGGACGCAATAGGATTCGCCAAATGTCCATACCTTCGCCTTGCGCACAAGCTCGGCTTGTCCTTTCAAAGCCTGCATCCCTCCGCGCCTGATGCCGCCTGGCCACGCCGCGAGGAGGGAGACCGAGTATAGGTCGTGTACGTTCGGCGAGGAACACGAAGCGATCGGTTTATGTCGAGCGGTTGGGGCGGAAGAATGACGGGAAGGAGTCCCGTTGGCGGTAGCGTATCAATCGAGAACTCTGGTGGCACATGCAGAATGACCGAAGCTGGAAATTAAGTATGGTAAGGACAGACTCGTAAGGGGATTAATAGCCGTATTCCGAAGAGGTCATCAAGGATCGCGTATTATTAGACTCGCTGCGTTCAATGAGGTCGTGATAAGCGTTTCGTTTCGTTTCGTTCGCTGCTCAATCATTTGGTTGCGGTGAGACACGGGGACGCCCAACGCAGTCAAATCAATTCGCAAGTCGTCAAACAATGCAGCGCCGCGGCGACGGAGAGAGGTTCGAGGACGTGGTCGAGGGAATAGCACGAGAAATAAACATAACAAGCGGAAAGAAGGGGAAGAAGAAACTCTCGCAGGTGAGGTGATGTGACTGACAACTGTTGTTGTACGGAGCAAGTTTAAGGTTTGGGGAAATATTTTGGGAGCTGGAGATTGGATGTTGGTTGGAGCAGGGGTACTTGTGACGCCAGCATCAGTTCACCAGTCAGCAAGTACCTTGCCCAGACGTCAACATGAGTTAGCGTCCCCTAAATTGCTGGATTGGGCACGAAAAGTCACGACTATCGGTACAACTCCAGACCGAAGATAATAAACTTGACCATCTCCAGATCCTATGACCGCAGAACTCATCCTAATCGCAGAGACCCGAATTTTTCGCACGATGCATCATGCTTCTCGTCCAACGGTCAACTCCTTGAAGCGGATAGCTACGACCTTGGGACCAGGGGATAAGCATGAACAGGGGATTTCCATTCGTCTGACGATGGGATTGAGGCCCTTTAATCAAAACATGCAGGGGACGTCACAGCGTCACGTAATTGGGTGTTTCTACGGAGTATAATGCGAGCATGTTTCTTTGCCCTCGAAGACATGAAACAATCCCTTCAAGAACAGCGGCTTGTCGTCGGTTAAACACCTATTAGTGACATGATCCCCAACACCATCGAGTGCGACGAAGAAGCTTGTATCACCTGATTCATATTTTTCTGGATGCCATCGATTCAGTCCTTGTAGTCCCTAATAGCAGTTAATGTGAATATAAGATCCTCTCGACAATCATCTCACAGACACTTACGGAGTACAGTACGCTTCCGACTTACGACCGGTAAACTACCACTGACATATGAATGAATGAACTAGCAGAGGTATCAATCAACAACTGAGTTTCCCTTTATCTCCGTGGCCGCTTGTCAAGTCGCGTTTTTCTCTGACTGCAGCTGATTGGGATTGATTGCCTCCCCCACGGTGCATGCCTCATGCCTTGAGGTAGGGATAACTGACGTCGATGACAGTCCTTGACATATCAATATCATGCTATATCTACATCAAGTGACATAACATGGCCGAGACCCGGGTATGGCTAGTAACAATCCGATTAGATAGGCGACTATACTAGTCCCCGTGCGGCAAGACTGGGCTGTTTACCACGCAGTGACAACTTTAGGAGCTACTTATTATCTTAGCAATGGCACGATGACGTTTGGCATAAACTACCAGTCACTTGGTTACATATGAAATCAAGTCCCTCTTTCTTGAACAAGCCAGCAGGACGTAGACTCAACTGGTAGGAAGCGTGCCGAAGGGCCTAACGCGCATTCACGTCAACGTGTCAAAGGGAACGTCTCCGGTCCATGGCGGAACGCCTCTCGAAGAATGGATGGTCAGCATCGACAGAACATGACAAGCTCATCATTGGATATCACAGAACTCCGACCGGTCATTTGTAATATCTACATAGTATCGGAGTGGCCCTTCAGTTACCGTACCTCTCTCTGAGTTTTGGCCACAGAAAAGTCGTTTGGCCGATGGAACTCAAATCATGACTGGTATGCAAAAGATGAAAGAAAATGGGGTTATGGAAAAAGGCACCCACACCATCTGTCAGAGACCCCAAGCGCATCGTCGCAATAAGGTTTCCTGGGCTTTCGATTTTGGCGCAGCCATCATGCGACCGCGGGTGCCTGCGCCAGTAGCGCCTATCCACGACTCGGGTTTAAGGTTTATGAAGCTATCCAGACTCGGCCAGACAGCTTCGATAAAGCTTAGTCTCTCATCCTCGCGACTCATCAGAGGCTAGCGCTGGAATGTAGACTATCAAAACCAAGGAATTCAGAATGCCTGTCAACCATCGACCCCATTGGTGACATTGCATCTCATACTGCGACGCGTGGTTTTTTATGTTTCCTTGATTGAGGCTCAAGCGCAACCAAAAAGGGTATAATCCGAATGACTTCCCGTTGGCAAAGTCAGTTTATCAGGGCGTTGTTCCTGGCTAAATTGTTCTGAGCGTTGTATTTGAGACGATCATGTCCCGATCAGTTCAATCCCAGGACCCATCTCAAACCTCAACAACATCGTCTCACGGGTGCTGAACAAGGCCTTGCCAATATTCTTTCCTTGTTCCACCTCACCCACTACTTGTACATCCAAGATGGTCAACCACACGAATAGCTTCCTCAGACTCTTGGCTCTCGCAGCCTTGGTCGAGGGATACTGGCGCATGTCATGTAGTATCATACAGACTGGCCGGGTTGATCCCATCATTGCCCCTGGAACCTTCTCAGCACATGTCCACAAGGTCTCTGGTGCCAGCAACATCAACATTGACTCTACCTTTGACAGCCTCCAGGCTTCAAGGTGTACTTCCTGCGAGGTCCAAGACGATAAATCAGCCTACTGGACACCTCAGCTCTTCTATCAGCACGCGAATGGGAGCTTCCAGATGGTTCCAAACGGTGGGACTGTGATATACTACCTCGGTCGTGGAGAGAACAAGACAAACATCGAGCCATTTCCCCCGGGCTTCAAGATGCTATCCGGAGACAACTTTGCTCGATCTTATGATTCCAAGACAAAAACATATAGTACTTCAAGGTACTCAGGTCGCCCAGTAGCCGACCGAGTCAGCTTCGCATGCCTGGATAGCTCAGGGCCTTCAAAGGAGCGTAACTACATGTGGAAGACAGACTGTGATAATGGCATGAGAGCACAGATCCATTTCCAATCATGTTGGAATGGACAGGATTACCAATCTGACCAGAGCCACGTCGCCTACATGTCCCAAATAGACAATGGTATCTGCCCTCCGAGCCATCCACGCCAGCTCCCTCATCTGTTCTTCGAGGTCATCTATGGAGTCAACAACATCGACAAAAGCAAGGGTGGTCGATTTGTCTTTGCTAACGGAGACACTACTGGCTATGCGTTTCACGGCGACTTCCTAAACGGCTGGAATCCTACTGTTCTTGCGACTGCTATCAAGAAGTGCATCAATAACGATAGCATCGGAGGAGCAATCTCGAAATGTCCCATCCTTGCCGCTTCACAAACACCATACTTTAGCGACAATTGCCCAGAGATGGCGCCCCTGGTTGATGAGCCCATCCGAGGTATGATTGATGCTCTTCCTGGGTGTAACAAACCTTTCGGTGGACCTGGCAGAGCGTCACCGGTAGTATGCGACGCGAAGCCGGCCATCAACAACCTTGGAGATGCTGGCATCGGATCTATGTTTGATCCTGCTGTAGGGGATAAGGTTGGCTCCTGGTCTTTCGTTGGCTGCGCTCCTGAAGGCAGTAGCAGCAGAACCTTGAACAAGTTTGCCGTGAGCTCAAACAGCATGTCTATAGAGTATTGCACAACGACATGCAAAGCAAAGGGTTATCCACTGGCCGGGATGGAAAATGGCCGAGAGTGTTACTGTGCAGGAGCGCTCACATCGGGCGCCTCGTACACCAAGGCTTCGGCATGCACGTCAGCAAGAAAAATGACTTGTGTAGGCAACACAACACAGTATTGTGGAGGACCAGACTTCCTCACGGTATGGAATGACACCTCATACATACCGCCTGCAGAGCTCGTTGTTGGCCAGACTCAAATCTCAAAAGGCGCGGCTACATACTATGGATGCTACGCTGAGGGCAACACTGGCAGAGCACTCTCAGCTGACAGCACAGCCAACGTGACTGGCATGACAAACGAGATGTGCGTTGCATTCTGCCAGGCAGGCGGCTATAAATATGCCGGCACAGAATACTCCCAGGAATGCTATTGCGGCAACGATATCGTCAATGGAGGTTCCAACATAACAGATATATCTCAGTGTTCAATGCAGTGCAAAGGGAACATATTCAGCTACTGTGGTGCAGGTAATCGACTGAGTGTGTGGAAGATCAAGCAACCCGATCAACCAACAGGACCGATCACGGCACTTGATGGTGCTGCCCTTTGGAAAGGCTGCTACACGGATGGAGGGTCAGGGGGCCGGACACTTCCCAGTGCCACCTTTACAGGCTCTGCCGTCTCTCTCGATACCTGCTTTTCGTTCTGCAGCAAACTCAACTACCCCTTATTTGGAATGGAATATGGACGGGAATGTTACTGCGGTTACTCGCCCAAGACACAGGCCACTGTGGCGCCAGATGGCGACTGCAGAATGCCGTGTGCAGGAAACTCTTCCCAGAAGTGTGGTGCCGGTAATCGCATATCCATTTGGAACAATACACTTTATACTCCCACTGTCAACCTCGAGGCTCTCAACACCCCGCCAAAGTACCTCGGGTGCTATACCGAAGGGAAAGGTGCTCGCGCCTTAGGGGGGGCCAAGACAACAAACAAAAAGATGACCCTCAGTGTCTGCTCAAACTTTTGTTCCAGCAAAGGATATCCCTACTTGGGACTTGAGAACGGAGAGGACTGTTACTGCAGTAAGAAAGGCCCTTCCAATGGTAGTGTTGAAGCTCCAGTATCGCAGTGCAACGTTGCCTGCAAGGGAAACAAGTCACAGAAGTGCGGTGCAAGTAAGAGGCTGAATGTCTACCGCCTCGCTAGAGTCTCAAAGACCAAAGTAAGGAAAAGATCTTCCGCGGGAAGACAATCCCAGGAGCAGATATGAGCCCGTTGAAAGGGATATGAATATTTTATTTAATGTACTTTCTGCTGGATCATTTTATACGTGGCCATATTACACGATTAATATAAATTCTCAATGAAGCTATTCTGAACTTCCGGATGAAACAGAATGGTCGCCTTTAGGGTATTCGTAATTATTCGCACAACTATTCCTCATCTCATACAATAAGAAGTCGGGTCGATGTTGCCTTTGTTGGTAAGAAAACAGCATAATACATTGTGTTAAACCGTTTGTATTGTCTGGTTTGTCTACACAACGGCCCACGGTTGATCAACTAAAGGAAGCGTCAACTATGAGCTTCTGACAACCTGCAGCGAGGTTTTACGGAAGCAACTATCTAAATATTATGTATACGAGATTAGTTGTCATATAATGAGGACCCCTTTTATCGACAGCGTCAATTGCAGAGTGTAACAATGGCCAGTGTTCGCAGCGAGATGGCCTTATCCGCCCGTACAGAAGTCAGGGACCTCACAGCCAAAAAAGAGAACCGGATGAGAGAACAAGAATCCCAAGACTCGCCTGGCCAGGATTCTCGTGACATATCTGAAGTCAGTACAACCCACGTCCGCAAATGTCTTGGGCATCCCCAAACCATCTGTATATCGGCTCCGCAAAACTGTACGCCATTAGATCAGACTGGAGAACGGGTTCAGTTGTTCTCTCTCAGCCCCTCGAGCTCAGATAGTTCGTCTCAGAGCGTCTGATATATCAAGCAAGGCTGCGGAAGATCCAGTTTACTAAACATAAAGCAGCAGTCGCATCCCAAGAGTCATTCAAGTCTTGGTCTACGCTTCTCACCACAATTTTCCCTACAGCAACGAAATCTACGACTAAGGGCGAGTCAGCCAAACAATCAAGCCATGTATGAATTGAATAATGGAATAAATGCCACACCAAAAGACAACCCCAAGATCCCAAAGCATCGACACAGAAAGCTCAAGGTTCATAAGTCTTGAGTTAACGCCAAGATCCATACCAAAGTATAGGTCACAGGCTACGGAATGTATATTGCCAACGGCAAACAGGAGTCAACTCTCAACTCACGACTCAGAGCCATCTATGCTTTCAACAACAAGATGACCGTCATTAGGGACTTCCCCGCATCAACACCTTGGAAGTTGAACCATTGCCAGTCCACTCCGGAGGTCCCGTGACGAATCCAAGGGGTACCAGATAGGGACAACGCAAAGTCGATAGCTTTACAGTACAGAAGTCAGCGGTCAATTACTGGATCAACCCGTGACTTCAATGAAAGTCGAGGTCGCTGGTTGATCAAGAGGAAGCTGAATTGTACCCTGTGTTTGAGGTTATATACTCGACAGACAGAAAGGTAAAACAACACAGAATTCGAAGAAGCTTGAAATGAACTCAAGCAGGAGAGCCACCAATGCCTGAAGTATCGCTCACTATTTGTGAGCAACTATATGGACTGAGTGTCTATCATCTTGACGACAGCTCGAACTGTGGCCTATAGCGATGTTTAAATTCACTACAGTTTAAAAGAGGTTTATGAAGTCGCCGTAATGATCTTTCACACTTGATATGGATGCGAAAGTCCGTGGCCTCTATCTTGCAGAACATTATATGAAGACCGAGATTCGATCATGATATTGGTAGTTGTTTCGAAGAAACCTGAGAGGTTTCTGTTATTGCCGGAGTATCGGGCGATTATTCTGTCATGCTTCCTTCCCCATGAATTAAGGAAATATCCTCATTATTCACCACAGTGCCTTCATGGAAAAACCCAAGCGACAACGAAGCTCCAGGTCCAATAATGTCCGTCAGATCAACCCTTGCTCCTCCAACCCGTGTTTCAAAGCCGCCATCTTGTTCATGACAAGGGTAAGGCTATCGAGCTGATCGCGCATGGCGGCAAGTCTTTGGCGCTGTTGCGAGTGAAATACGTCGAATAATCCGGTGGTGGCTTTGAGTGATGCCAGGGCTTGAGTGTCATCGCCGGTGTAGCACGAAACATGGCTCAGAAACTGGGCATAGCTGGTCCGCATTTCTTGACCAAATTTGAAGTCGGCGTTGGTGATGGATGCGAGAGTATTATTGAGATCGTTTTCGATGAGGCGGAATGAATAAAAATGCTGCTGGGCCTGATAGAAGTACGCCTCGGAGCCGGGTACACATCGAAGGTGCATGGTCGACAGCTCCAACTCGTCAATCGATCGATGCAAAGAATCGGCGAGCTGTCTGAATTTCAGCGCTTGGTCGATTTGGTGTTGTTGGAGCCGGCTGTTGTGCTGTGTGAGCTTGAACACAGCACTTGCGGCTTCGTGAAGAGAAGAAGAGATTCGGGGTGTGTTGGTAGAAGACATGATTGTTGTGTATAACTCGATGTCTCGAGTTTCCTTGTTCGCGTAGCAGATTATTTCATTGGAGATGAAAAGGCGAGTTGAGAGATTGAAATGCGAGAAGAGAAAAATGTTGAAGGAAGAATAAGTTGCGTCACGGACCAGACCTTATGTGCCCAGCTTGACACTGCACGCAACCGCCATGACACCACCAACAGCATTGGCACCAATTAATCTCCACCGTGATGTATTGGTGAAAAACAGAAATATGCTTGTTCCTCCCTCTCACCTCATGAGCTATAGTCTTGAGGTTTTGTATGCGGGATCTGTACGAGGCCAGTTATGAACGTGACGAGGATGGACCTGAGCAACATCAGCCACGGATGTCCCGAAAATAGTACTTTAGAAGCGATATCACCCAGAGCCACTGACTTGACTGCCGCCTCGAGTTCAATTTAACAGGCGAAGGGGCTTCTTTTGTCTCGTCAACGGAACCGGCAGAATTGCTGGAACAGGAGGAACTGTAATGGCTAGACCAACCACTGTATCCTCATCAGTTATAACATGCCCCGTTCTAATGTACAATACCACCCATGCGTAGTTAAAAAAAAAAACCTCAACGATGTGAATCATATACAAGTTAAGTGTATTGTAAAGACAAATCCCAATAGTCCACATAACATAGATTGCTCCAGAGCATCTGTGTAGATAACTCTGACAACAATCCGATATTCATATAAACAGAGATTGAAATCACCTTTGTGTTAAGGAACAATCCAAAAAGCTTAAACCATCTACAAGTCCAACCTAACAATAAAGTCATAAGCTGATATCTTCCAAGCAAGTCGACTTCCACCAGCTCAAAATGCGTATCCATTTACATATAGAAACAAACCCTGTATTATCAAGCCAGTAAGTAGGAAGATACAATCTTCTCACCAACTACGCAGTTGTGGATATCAAAAGATGCTACTGTATTTATGTCCTTCAAGAGATGTATTCACGACTCTGGAGCTCATAACGCGAGACTGCTACGACACCGGTGATTGAAAATCATAGTACTGATGTTCAAAGAAAGCTGAAGATAGCAGGCGTACATAATGTGCACTCGAGGCCACGCGATCATTCCGGTGTGCAAGTAGTGATTGGTGGGCGATAAAGACTAACATGAGCGTACTAAGTAGGTTCCTTCCGGTTAACGGATGGACTAACTAATGGTTCTCTACATAAGAACTTAACTGCTTGACTTCTGATACAATCTAATCCAACTCGCTTCCTCTCTGATGTCAGAGCATAGATTGGAGATAACCTCGCATAGGTATGTAGCTACACTTCCTCCAACTCAAATATACTCAAGACAATGAACAACTGTATCGAATCCCTCTCCCGAATATATTGCTTGCCTATGTCTACATAAGACATGCTCATCTAATGCCGCTGTGTATGTCCATGAAGCGAATTCTGCGGATCAACAGTCAAGGAGCACAGCATTGCTCTGTGCTCAATAGATATTCGCCGTACAGTCATGGACTTCTTGCCCATACGCAGGTGCGTCGTGTAGACTATTTATCCGAAACCCATTTTCAATCAAAGTATGTTGTTAAGAGAGCTTGAGTAGCATACGTAAGGGGTATCTTACTCCCCTTGGATTCTGTGTTCGCCACATGTTCTAGTAGCGCCCCTAGATAATTCCAGAGCTTTCCGCAAGCTCCCGTTCAGTCTCTTTAAGCAACAAGAATGAACGTATTGTGACGTTGGCAGTTGGGGGACTTTATATGACCATCATGAACTTTGGTGGAAGATGATGAGGTGGGGGTATATAGCATTGTTCAGGGGACTCGAGACTAGGAACACGTCTGACTTTAGACAAATATATGAATTCAGGAAGCACAGTCTGTCATATTCAACGTGATTAATGCCCAGCACATCCGAGTCAACCGAGGCAGAAGACATTGATAATTGGCTGCCAAGCTGGCAACCCGGCTCGTTCAATCTTGGGGTACGGAGGAGTTTGGGGGGATTGGGGGATCTCCGGAAATGAACCAGTAGCAAGGGGAAACTCAAAAGCATGGTAATGATGCCCATTGGCCAATTTGCGGAGAAAACGACATTGAACCCTACCCCGCAATTTAAGTAAATGGCATCGTGGGGTAAAGCGCGTGGTTTGGGAACGATACCGATTAGTGCCGGTGGATCTCACCTGAACTTTGCCAGAATATCTGATAGAGTTCTTCCACCAATAACATGTCTACTTTCAAACATATCGAACGGTCTGGCATAATTAATATAAAGACGTGAGTATGGCGTCAATAATATGTTTCCGTATCAGCAATTCATTCAATAGTCAACATGTTGTTCAATAACCTTGTTTCGGCGGTCGCCGTGTCTGCTCTTGTGTCATCAGTTGTTGGCACCTCGTCTCGCAACTCGGCGTTACCCAAGAGGCCCCATGTTGAAGCTGCCCCTTATGGTACAGGGAAAGCCTTTCCTGCCTCTCCCGCACGATCTCGCAAGGACTTCTGTTATGTCAACGCGGGTAAGGGCAAGAATGTCGACGATGCTCCAAGCATTTTGAAAGCGTTCAAGAAGTGCAACAAAGGAGGCACAATTGTTCTTGACCAAAAGTACAGCATTGCCTCGCCACTTGACTTGACATGGCTCGCTCATGTCGACGTTATCATTACTGGAGAGGTCAACTTCAAGTCCGATCCCTACTACTGGGCAGACCACAGCTTCAAGTATGACTTCCAGAACATGTCCTCGTTCTGGAAGATTGGTGGCAAGGATATCCATATTTACGGCGATCTGACAAAGGGGGAGTCTGTGCTTGATGGCCATGGGCAAGCTTACTGGGAAGAGATGGCTGTCAACAAGACTGTGAGTCGTGATGCACTCTAGCACTCCTCTGCTTACCGTCAATACTAATTGTTGCCAAGTTACTCAGACCAATCCTGTTGACGATTGAGGACGCACATGGCCTCACCATGTCCAACCTGCGAATGCGCAACCCACCCAACGTAAGTCTCAGTCACACCCGGCACAGTACCAAGCTCACAGAAATCAGTGGTTCAACATTATCATCAACAGCACCGACGTGTTGATCAGTGATTTGGATCTTGAAGCCAAGAGCTTGAATGGGGTCAAAATCGCCAACTCTGATGGTTGGGATACTTACCGTTCCGACCGCATCGTCATCCAAGACTCTGTTATCAACAACACAGACGGTACGCTCCCAATCCAGGACTTTATGGTCACATTCTCACAGCCGCAGATTGCGTATCATTCAAGCCAAACAGTACAAACGTGGTTGTTCAGAACCTCGTGTGCAATGGCTCTCATGGTATTAGTGTTGGTTCCCTGGGCCAGTACAAGGGCGAGACCGACATCGTGGAGAATCTTTACATCTACAACATCTCCATGTCTAATGCCAGCGATGGTGCTCGAATCAAGGTCTGGCCTGGCGTTGAGACTGCCTTCCAGGATCTTCTGAACGGCGGCGGCGGTCTCGGCCGTGTCAGAAACGTGACATACGATACCTTCTACCACGAGAATAACGACAACGCTATCACCATTACTCAGTGTTATGGTCAGAAGAATCAGACTTTGTGCAACGAGTTCCCTGTAAGTTCAACAGGCACATGTAAACTACCTGTCGCTGACATAATACCAGGCAAACCTGACTATTGAGGATGTCACGATGAAGAACTTCTGGGGAACAGTTTCAACCAAATACGACCCACGAGCTGGAACTCTCGTTTGCAGTGCACCCGATGTAAGAACTCATTGCCAAATACACAGTGGAGTTGACTAACCTTATTGCAGCGTTGCAGTAACATCGTGGCTGAGGATATCAGAGTCCAGGTTCCAAGCAAGAAGCCACCGGTCTACGACTGTCAGAACATTGACACAAGCACTTTGGATATTACATGCCGGGACCCAACCAGTGCCAGGGACACAACGAATGGATAGGCATACAAGGCTGATAGACCTATGTATAGTGATTCAATATCTACTATATTACCCGTGACGAAAACCTCACTCCTCACTATACATTCCATGTGCACGGATTATGACCCATTGACTGGCGTGCTGGCCACTGTGGACCCACAGCACACGGCGTTTAGATAAGCGCTTAGATAGAGGATCGCTCCTACGCTAACGTCGAATGAGCATAGTTGTGCTTACGACGTATCAGTTGTAGCTCCTTTTGCTCAGCCCTATAAGGATGACGATGCCGGTAGGGCGTAACGAAGACTTTCTTATATCAACGCATATGTGTAGGTCGGATAGTCTGTTTGCTTGAAAACTCGTTTGCAACTATCATAATGGAAGAACAGGAGGTTTCCCCAATTCGCGGCGCGCCGTTCCCAAAGAAATGGCGTCGAAAACATCCACGTTCAAAGAATGGATGCCTTACTTGTCGCGCAAAACGTAAGAAGTGCGACGAGGTTAAACCAATATGCACAGCGTGTGAGAGGTCTCAGCAAGACTGCACCTGGCCAAGGACGGAAGAAAAGCAACAGCCAGACATGCAGCTCAGCGTCAGCACAACACAAGCTAGCAGTCCCAACCCACCACAAAACGTCAGCCTTACGGCATATTGTGTTCCTAGGGTTCAATCAGGATCAAGAGCTGCAGCCACTTCATCTCTAAGAGCCGCTCCAGCATATGGAAACCTCGCATATCTAAGCGATAACTCCCGGAGACTCTATCAGCACTACATCAGCGTCACGGCCGAGATGCTGACACGTGGACCAAGCCTGGACGGGAACCCATTTATACAGTACTTGCTGCCGCTGGCCTCACATGATGCGCTGGTGCTCAATTGTGTCCTCGCCATTGGAGGAGCTCACGTCGTCATTAACGATACGTCATCTAGTCATAAAGGCGCCTGTGGGTTAGAGGTAGCTGCTCGTAGCCATTATGCCAACGTGCTGTCTGGAATACAGAAGCTTCTGTACTACCGAGCTGGACAGACCATCTATGCACCAGAAGCTGACATAACGCCACCAACTCCTTCCCGTGTCCTGCTTATTCTACTGCTCCTCTGCGTATTTGATGTGAGTGAAATCGGTCGAGTCTTGATACCAAACATTAACAGGACAATCTAGCACGTTCAGGGCAGCTCCCGCAGCTCAATCTATCACCACCTCAAAGCCAGCCAGGAATACATCAAACTCCTCACGAGCGACCTCAATGCTCTTGATGAGCTGCGGAGCCTGAAAGGGTTCATCCTTGAGCTATACACATATCACACAATCAAGCTCGCAATTACTCCTCGCAGCCTTACATCGAATGAGTTTGTCGAGATCGACCCTTCCGTACATTCGCTTGATGTCCTTGACGGGTATAGATCTCGAGGATACCTTCTTGGTTTCGGAAAGCAGTTATTCGAGCTGGTGCCAAGAGTTTCAAAGCTTGTTGAGGCTCGACGCAAAGAGGAGCAACAAAACCCCAAGAGGCCAACAGCTTTGTCAAAGGAGTATGAGTCCTTGCTGCAGAAATTACATAGTGTTGACGAAGCCGGTGATGAAAGCAATGGTCTCCGGCCTTACAAAGAGCGTGCAGGCGCGACAATGATTTATCAGAACGCGTTAATCGTATATCTGAAGTCGGCATTTCAACGGAACATGCTTGCCGATCCGGAACTGATGTTTGAGATTGAAGAACGGATTGACCAAATGATGCCCAACTTCTATAACCTGTTTGTCAGCGAATCACCATATCGACGTATGCTTCTCTGGCCAGGTGTCATTATGGGTTCTTGTGCACGAAGCGAGAAGCATGTTGCGGGTTTCAGGACAGGTTTTAAAGCAAGGGCGTCAGGGACGCCTGGTGCAGTAAAGACAGGAGCACGGATTGTTGAGCTGTTATGGAACGACCCGGACCCGCGGGCCTTTGGTCCCCGAGGCTTGTCATTCATAATGGCCAAGCATGGCATTAGCTGTAGCCTGTGTTAAGAATAGCAAGAGTGGGACCGTATACCGATCTTCGAGCTCTAATTCAACTGAAAGATGAGTTTTACGTATATCGGCTAGGCTGTTACCCTGGTCTTGTATTCTTTCAATGTCGCATGCCTATGTCCACTTTCAAGTGTTTATCTGTCTCCCGCTTGTTTTCCACGCCATTCATATCCATACCGTGGTAAAATACTCTTCCCCATTTCAACCGGATGTATGTCCACGCCCAAGTCACAAACAGTTGTGAACGCGTACTTTATCTTTCCTATGTCATTCACCCTCGTCGCTACCAGCAAAAGCACCTCTACGTTTGCTATTTTTGACCAAATGACCAACTAATATCATAATCGGAGCATACAAACTTCAGTAAGTTGAAACAAGTCGATAGGCTGAAGGCATTTTCAAATGTATCCTGCCGCTTAGTATCCACTAGGTAACCAAGACTTGTGTTAGTAACTCCACAGGGGCCTTTTATGCTTTCAAAACATAGTAATCTCCATTATATAAAGATACTATTTTAGATTTCGGCTAGCCGAATTGAGTGCATCTAGGTTCAGGTCGCAATTGAGGCAGCTAACTTCATGATATTAACTTAATAAAGCTTTACCACCTGGGAGGTAATGAACGTTTAAATTATAGTAGACTTTGGGGTTTTTTAAATACCTTTTAAAGCTGATATGTAAACTTAAAAACAAATAGAGATATTGTTTATAGTTAAGACGTGTGGCTAAGAGCTTAAAGCAGCGAACAACACTCAATAACCTTGCACACAAGGTCTTTGGTATTTTCAGCTAATAAGATGAAAAATGAACTTTATAGATATATTGAGAAATATTACTTTATAAACTTTAAGGTATTCCTTTACCAGATCATTAACGTTCTGTTTGTTTAGCAAGTAGATGGTAGGTATTTAGAGATCAGAAGTTCATTGCGAGTCTATTAAGAAAGTTACGAAAGCCGAATATAACGACCGAGCTCGATTACAACTCACGGACCATACTACCTCTGGAAGATGCGTTTTCTTCAGATGGCTCTGCCTCCATCAACCTCCATATTGATACCAGTAATAAATTTGCTGTCGTCCGACGCAAGGAACAAGCAAGCGCCAGCAACATCCTCTGGCTTGCAAAGCCGCTGTAATGGTACATTGCCGATGAATCTTTCCCTATTAGCCGGCGTGTCTCGCTGTCCAGAGAAAGCTTCAAATCTTTAGGCACAGTCAGTCAAAGCTTGTGTTTAAAGAATAATCAACAGTATCTTACAAGCCAGTTCCGCCAAGAAGGGGACAGACCGAGTTGATGCGGATATTGTGTGCGCCATATTCCGCAGCCAAGCCCTTAGTTGCCTATGCTCAAGTTAGTACGTGGAATACGTCCCTGATGAAGGTTCTCTGGCTCATATTATAACTTACGTTCCAGATTGCACCTTTGGAAGCATTATACCAGACGAGGCCTGGCCGGGGTCTCGTAGCACCAACTGACGCCACGTTAATCATAGTCCCACCTTCGCCTTGTTTGATCAGCTCCGGAAGGAAGGCCTGTGAGCCAAAGAATACGCCCTTGACGTTGACTCGGAAACACCTATCGAAGTCCTCTTCGGTCACAGAAGATGTGGGCTATAAAAACAGAACGTCAGTTTGAACTTCATCGTTTGGATGGTCACTTACCTTGTTGTGATATGTGACGCCAGCATTGTTCACGAGACAATCGAGCCGCCCGTATCGAGATTTAGCAGTCTCAATAACCTTTCTCCAGTCTTCTTGAAGTCCAACATCTGCTTTCAAGAAAGAAATAGAGTCATGGTCGGTCTCTACCACTCTCTCTCCACCCCGCTTGTTTAGGTCGGTAATCAGAACTTTGGCTCCTTCTTGGGCGAATCTCTTGGCGATGCCCTCTCCATAGCCAGAGCCACCGCCTTTCAAAAGTCAGCGACTGGAAACATACAGAGCAAATGAAATCAGAGGTTTGCTTTTTCATAGGACGTACCAGTGACGATAGCAACCTTGCCAACGAGCCTCGGAATGTTTCTCGATAAGTTCATGCTGAAGGTTCAGATAACGTCTTGTTATCCAATCCTTTGAGATAAAGACGGAACAAGTAGTTTATTGATAAACATCGATATTTGTGTTTATGTCAAAGTATTGAAACCTTGTGTTAATGACCTTGCCGATAAGTGTGGTCTTTAACAGCAATTATAACGCGTAACGTCGGCCCATACTTTATCGCGAGGCCTCGGCAGACCGGCCTTGAGTTTACGTACTGTACCTCTTAGTAACTTTGATAACCGAAGGTAACTTTGAACAAGGACGGAAAGTCAAAACTCAACCCGCGGCTATTTATATTACTAAGTTTCTGTCTAGACGACGTTGTCCTGATGCAAATAAAACCAGAGCCTCTTTGCATACGACGGTAGACTTGTCTTTTATATTGTCAATGCCTTAATTTCGATGTCCAAAACTCATCCTGGTACTCTTATGATGCTGCGACCCTGTTTCATCAAAAACTATCCTTTAGCAATCTCAAACTGTTGTTGGCGAACAACACGAATGATGGCCACTGTGTCAAGCTCAAAGGTAAAGTAATCATTTCTCCTCCCGTGAAGAATTCCGCTTAACAAACCCAACACAGGTCAAGTCTCTGTTACGAGACCCAGAGTTGTTTAGAGAGAAGGCCTACATTAACGGGCAATGGACCGAGGCCGGTGCTAACTCACGGTTCTCGGTCTTCAACCCATTTTCAAAAGAATACCTGGGCTCATGCCCTGACCTGTAATTTATCCTCCAGTCTTACTCGATTTACATCCGATTGAGGCATTGCTGACAAAGCTGCTCCTTACAGCGATAATTCGGGAACAGAAGATGCAATTAATTTCGCTGAAAAGGCATTTGAGGATTTCCAGCATTCCTCACCTCGAGAGCGCAAAAGAATCTTGAAGGACTGGTTTGAGCTTATGCAAGAACATGAGAAAGACCTTGCTACGATTCTGAGTCTTGAAAATGGAAGACCGATTGGGGCAGCCCATGCTGAGATTAAGTATGCAGCCAGTTTCCTCGAATGGTTTGAAGGTGAGTCAGTCCGCTCCTACGGAGATTCAGTCCAAGCCAGTGCAAGAGGAACACAAGTTATCACGATAAAGCAGCCGATCGGTGTTGTTGGAATAATCACGCCCTGGAACTTTCCATCTGCCATGATAACTCGAAAGGCGGGTGCTGCTCTCGCGGCTGGCTGCTGTATGGTTATTAAGCCAGCGGCCGAGACACCCTACTCCGCGTTGGCCCTAGCTGAGCTGGGCCATCGTGCTGGTATCCCTGCTGGCGTAATCAATGTTTTGACCACTCAAAGCAATACTGTAGACGTTGGAAAGCTCATCTCCGAGCATCCTTCTGTTAAGAAGCTGTCTTTTACAGGGTCTACTGCCGTTGGCAAGACTCTGATGCAACAGTCAAGCCATTCCCTGAAGAAGCTCTCGATGGAGCTTGGAGGGAATGCTCCATTTGTTGGCAAGTAAACTTCTGCATGACATTCCATGTACCGATCAACTAACACAACGAAGTGTTCAATGATGCAGATTTGGACCGAGCTATCAAAGGATTCATGGCAGCCAAATTTCGTGGGTCGGGACAGACATGTGTATCACCAAACAGGGTGTATATTCAAAAGGGCATTGAGGACACATTCGTGGATAGGCTCATAGACACCATCAACGAGCAAGTTATCAAAGGAGACCCTCTGTCGTCTGGCACAACCATCGGACCTCTGATCAACGTCAAGGGGACCAAAAAGGTCGAGCGACTCGTAGAGGACGCTCTCCAGCAAGGAGCGAATCTAGTGCTAGGTGGAACGCGATCGGCAGATGACCCAGAGAACTATTACCCGCCTACGATCCTGACAGGCATGTCACATTCGATGCAGGCAAGCAAGGAGGAATTGTTTGGACCGGTGGTTGCTATCTACTCATTTGAGGACGACAAGGATTTGATTGCAATGGCCAATGACTCGGACGTCGGCCTCGGCGCTTATATCTACACCGACGCGCTTAGTCAGGCGTGGAAGACGGCTGAAATGCTACAAACTGGCATGGTCGGGGTCAACACGGGTGTAATATCCGACCCTGTGGCCCCGTTTGGTGGAGTCAAACATTCGGGCTTCGGACGAGAAGGCGGCAGAACCGGCATTGAAGAGTTCCAGGTGCTCAAGGTAAGTGGATAGGCGCTGCTCAGCTCTGCATTGTGACATTGCTGACGCACCGGAATGCATAGACCGTAAGCATCGGCGGACTCGATAGCCGATAGGCTACTTGGTGGGGCTATGGGCTAGGTTGCACAAGACAAGGAGGTTTCAGCTTGGGTGCAAGAATAGCCAAGTTTGGACTCGTGCAATGTGGATCTAAGTTTAGACAATCAAAATGAATTTGCAGTGCCTTGACCGCCGTTGGCTGCGTTTATCTCTCTGTTGGGAAGCAGTGCAACTCAACTATTGAATGTTCGATACGCCGCGGTAATATGAGCGAAATGTTTCCGTACCAATAGCCATGACATTCTTTTGGAAGCAAATGGACTCTGGCCAAGGCTGATCCAGGCCCCGACACTGGTAATGTATTTAATTGGGTAAAGAAAACATTGGCTATTGTTTATTGAGGGACACTTTGTAAAGATGCAGTTGATAATCAAGTCTTGATTTGGTTTATAACAAGCTACTATGAGGCCGGACGCTAGACTCTCTCTGCCGCAAAGCGGTGTGACTCGCGGACAATTGAGAAATCGGGATGATCTGCCGCCATAGAAGTTTCAAAATCATGCCCATATCCTTCCGCAACGATTAACCTGGCGTCTACACCGAGAGACTGCAGGGTCCTGCATGCCTCTGCTGAAAATCTTGGAAGAGCCATTTTGTCCTCGGTGCCATGGATAAAACAGGTCGGGGGAAAATTGCTTGAGAAGAATTGAACAGGGTCTACGCGATCATAGTCGCCATCCTTGACTATATTCCGAAACATGGTTCCGTCTCGCAAATTGCTCAAAAGCCAAGCAGTTCTGGGCTTAGAGAAGTCTGGTATCCGTTTCGGACTACCAGGGTCTTTCTTAAACGATGGAGGAGCAGAGGTGATAACGCCCTCGTCATACACCTTGTTAAGAAAGGCCTCTGGGAAGCGCGGGATTTGAGCCATAGCTTCCATCGGCGTGTGCCAGAAGGGATCCTTTAAGTAAATGGCGGGGAAGTAAGAGACAATAGCCTTTGGAGGTGGTGTAGCAGATCCCTTAAGATAGATCACAAATCGATCAGTACGACTTCGGAAGAATATACGAGCAACTGCATGAAGGAGGACTCACCAGTTGCAGAGCCAAGTTACCTCCAGCAGATGAGCCGATGACTGCAACTCGACTGCCATCAACTTTTGCACCAACGTCTTTGAGTAAGAGCTGAGGAAGCTCATTACAGACCCATTTGTAGGCGGTATGAATATCCGTCACGGGTCCATCGTAGACAGATACACTTGGACAATGACGATAGTCCGGTACAGCAACTGTAAAGCCGAACTCATCAATAAGAGAGTCAAGGCGGGCTTTGGATACAGTTGCTTTTGTTCCAGCCACAAAGGCACCACCGTAGATAAGAATTGCTAAAGTACGGACGCAATACAATCAGCTCTTGCTCTGTTCATGAATCCGTCAAGTTTGCTTACCGATAGGTCTAGCCTCACTTACAGAGTCGTTCGCAACAGGCTTATAATAAACATCGGTGTGCAATGGAACGCCCCCATCAGCGGTGCCGTAGACATACTCCCTTACATCCATTGCTTGGTGCGAGAACTAATAAAGCAACAGTCTACATAAGTCGGCTCTTCTAGTGTTGTGCGAAACACCATGAGTCGGAAGGATAGGTGGACGTTAAGTAAGTGAGTGGATTATCGGAATCGGAGGTGGATGTGGAGATAGACGTAACGGACATTATAGTGGCCTACATCCGCGATTTCCGGTCCAAAGCATAATAAGTGCCTTACCAATCAACGACTTACATAGGCTCTCGGCAGCCAAATAGCCGGCCATAATAGTTCAATTAGTAGGTTTCCCTACTCCCGCGGGAACTGTCACAATGCCCCTCGCTACTCTGTGACAAGCATTTCGGCAATAACATCGGTTACTTTTGACAAGCATATATGCTGCAGTGAATTTTTAATCATTGGTAAGCACGGCTTTGTAGCCGTGAAGGCCGGCTCTGCTTTTACGCTTGCGTGTCTTATGATATCTTAACTGACATGCATTGAAGTTTAAATATGTCAAATTACCCCATGGGGACTTTCATTCACAGCACCACCCAAAATCACCTTGACCAATCTCGCAAAATGCATTCAACAACTGAAGCCCCCAAGAAAAGCAATAACATCTTAGAGCTCCTCCCCGGGAGCCTTCCTAAGGCTAAGATACCTCCTAATGTTGACTTAGAAGCAGCTGTAAGTCAAGTACTTGAATTGTTTCCACGGCTGCAAAAGCATCACTTTACCCCAGACGCACTCTGGCGCGATACTTATGCGTTGACTGGTACTATCCGCACCTTCTACTTTGACAGCTCAGTAGCATCAACATGGGCATCTCTCAGCGACAGCCACGGGCTATTAGATGCAACTCTCGTGCCAGGTTCTGTCAAGGTGATAAAGCCTGAAGCCGGCGTAGAGTGGATTGATTGCAGTTTTACCTTCAAGACATTGACCCCAGCAACCGAGTGCTCTGGCATACTGTCTCTCGTCCCATCTGATGATGGTCAGTGGAGGATTTGGGTGCTGAGGACCTTCCTTGAGCAACTGAGTGGTCACGGCAATGTAGATAAGCTAGACCCTGCCAATGGCGGTGATGAGAAGAATGGTAACTCCGGTACAACGGAGAACCATCATTATCATTTCGGGGCTGTGGTCATCGGCGGTGGACAAAGTGGTCTCAGTGTCGGTGGGAGACTAAAAGCCCTTGGCGTCTCATATGTTATCCTGGAGAAGAACGTGCAGGTCGGAGATGCCTGGAAGTTGAGATACGAATCAGCGCGGCGTAAGTTCTCCCCGAGTCCTATCATGCTGAAACTGCCCCCTTCTCTGTTGCTCGTTTAGCTTATCAATACCTACTTCTCAGTACACACTATTCGAGAGTATTGTAAGTTTCCAATCTCCGCGCTCAAGACAAGAAAGCCGATGCAACTACTAATTCGAGATCACAGCCCACTTGCCTTTCGAACGAACCTTTGGACCCGAGTATGACGAGTACCTTAGCAAGGATGAGCTGGCTAAGGGCCACAAACAGTGGGCAGAGAAATACCGCATAGTAAGTCCGACTCAAGAACAGAGCATCTGTACACTCTGGGCTTAGCTGATTTATAAACTCACCCAGAATATCTGGCTCTCAACAACTGCGGTATCTGGCTCCTGGGATGAAGCAACCAGAGTCTATACACTGGATGTCGTCAAGAACGGGCAACCCGTTCAAATCACTACCCGACATGTCGTGTTCGCGACAGGCGCAAATTCGCAAACTCCCGTTTGGCCAAACATAGCGGACAAGGTAAGCGTCAAGGCCTAATGAGAAGACACATTCAGCTCGAGACGATGACAGCTGACAATCTCGAACAGGATGCTTTCAAGGGAATTTTGATGCACTCTGTCGATTACAAAGACGCGAAATCCTGGACTGGAAAGTCTGGAATCGTAGTCGGTGCTGCAAACACAGGTAACTGGATTCAACGGCGTGTCTTGATAGTCTTCTTGTCTCTCTCGTTCTCCACATTCCCACAGTGAGCAATCTTCTAACTGCTCAAATAGCACACGATGTTGCCGATGACATGTGGCAAGCAGGTATGCAAGTGACCATGGTTCAGAGGAGCCGTACCTGTAAGTTCCCATTGGCTCGAGAAGGATAAGTTCCTTTGATTCTTACTCTTTGCCTTTTCAACAGTTGTGCTTCCGGTCGAGTTCATCAAAGAGCGTTATGACTGTAAGTGGAGGCGACCTTTGGCTAGCAAATATGTGTTGACAGCTAACGTTCTATCAAGTGATGTATAACAGCAACATCCCTACAGAGACCAGCGACCGAGGCATGTTTAGCCTCCCCATATCAATTGCTCGTATACTCTCGTCAAAAGTATTCCACGCCATGGCCCGAGCACAGCCAGAAAGATACGAAGCTTTAGAACGGGCTGGTTTTAAGGTTGATCCGTTCGGGGACATCCAAGATGCTGTTAATGTTCGCCTAGGTGGACACTACATTGATGTCGGAACATCGGCTAAAATTGGAAAAAATCTGGTATGACATGCATTGCTATACTGAAGTGAAACCTTTACTTACTTTGTTATAGATTAAAGTCAAATCGGATGCCCATGCTGTAAGATATACAGAGAGCGGGCTTATATTTTCTGACGGAGTCGAAATTAAAGCCGATATGATAGTACTTGCAACTGGCTTTGTAGGCAACCTCCGCCAACATGCTAAGATGATATTCGGCCCAGTAGTTGCCAAGAGAGCTGGAGACTGTTTCGGTTTGAACACTGAAGGGGAGGTTATTGGAGCCTTTAAGCCCACAAAGCGTAAGTGTCTTTAATTTTCTCTTAGCTAGGTCTCTCTACGGCATACGCTGACTTGATTATAGAGCCAGGAATGTGGTATATGGGTGGTGCTCTTGGACACGCGAGATACTTTTCTCGCTATATTGCCTTGAGCATTAAAGCTGATGATATGGGTCAGCCCCTTCCTGTATATGAAGATGGTGTATTTAAACTAGATGGGTTAAATGCATGAGTGTTTGAGAATGGGGATAGAGGAAACAATGTAACACACCTGTAGAATGTTTGCAGTATTGGACCTTAATTCTAAGCTAGAGCTCCCGGATTTTGGTAGCATTCCCCCTGACGCTTTTAATATGTAATGAAATGCCACAACATACTACACCTAGAATCCTTGTCCCCCCGATAGCAGCCTGGTAGATACTATTATAAATGTGGCTCATTATTATTCACTTTTAGCATTAATGTGGTTTTGACTCTGCTCTGTTCTTTCCATAACTTTTAGTTCTTCTTAGAGCCGGACGGATTTGGACAACTAGAATCTTATTTACGGGCTTTGTATAGGCATAGGCAGTATGTGGCAAAACCAGGATTCGTGGCAGGGAAACAACAGGTTGAAATACATAATTCAGTGCCTGTGAGGTCTTGGCAGTATTCAGTATTGTCCGCTTATAAAAAACTTCAGAAAGGACTTTCCGCCACTCCCTATTCTGTCTTGGATTGGGAAGCTATGGTATGTTCCTGACTTGAGGGAACCTATAAATCTTTTACCTAAAGTTAAGCCAGCAAGTGCTCTACATCCTGTCTTATTAATCGATCCTAATTAAGTTACGAAATAAAAAGGTATTAACGGAAATAATTAAACCCTGAGAACCATTGTGTATTGTTTTGTCTTAAAGCTTTAAGTTTTACTTGAAGCGGCAATACTACTTTTGCCAGAATGTATTAAACAGCCTTCGGTAAACTGATTGTTTGGAATTGCTCTCAGAACTCCCGAACAGTGCATACCTTATCATTTCCCGAGTAGCCTACTGCAGTACTACACTTGAGGGTGATGATGGTCATGGTAATTAGTCGAGTAACTATGCTGTAGCCGAGGGTATATGCAAAGCTTGTTGGGCGATCGTGTACACCACACGGGTACCCTATGACATCATTTGTTCATCTAAAGGAAAAGACAGGCCGGGGAAGAAGACAGTAGCTATATTGGAGATGACCCCATGGGGAGACAACAGGCTTGATTGCCGGAGCCAGATGCGGGGTCCCCATCCCGTACAACCCCCCGCAATATGACTTGTACTTGTCGGCATGGACTTTCCATGGAACGCTTGAAGTAGGCTAAAGTCGGGTTTCTCGTATGCAAAACTGATTATGCTTAGGAGATGATTGGCTGGGCAGGTGTTTTGAGGTCTCCCATATGCATTTTGTCGATAATCATCTAAGTCAACCAGAAGTGCTACCACATTTTGATGGAACTCGTGATCGCATTCATCTACATTACGATGATCATACACCAGGCCAGGCATGCCGGTGAGTCCGGAAGCCGGCATTCGGCTATTCATAGTCTTTGTGACTGAACATTAAACGTTAAAACTCAAGTGAAGGACTGCAACTCCTGACAGTCGTGTAGTGCATCAACAGTAAATCGAATCTATTTCCAACTCAACTGTCCAGCCATTCTCAATCTAACACATTATGGAAAAATCTCAGCGAACAGTCATTATTGCGGGCGGAGGCGTAACTGGCCTTACCCTGGCAAATATGCTGGAAAGACTTGGTATAAACTATATCTTACTGGAATCTCGCAACGAAATTGCACCTCAGATTGGTGCAAGCATTGGCCTTCAAGCAAATGGACTTCGAATTCTGGATCAACTAGGCTGCGCAGAGGGTATTCTATCTCTCTTTGACGGTCCGCTTGTGAAAAATCCGCTTCAGGACAGATTTGTACGGTATCCCGATGGCTCCATAATCAGGCATTTCCGCAATATCCAAACACAACTCAAAAAGAGGTATGTCATTAGCCAATGAGTTTCAAATGTATAGAAGTGATGATCTAATGCTTTCGTGTCTAGGCATGGCTATCCGACTATCTTCATCGATAGGCAAATGCTGTTACAGGTTTTGTATGAAAAACTCGAGTCAAAAGACTCTGTGTACACTGGAGAAGCTGTCAGATCTGTCGTGGAACTCGAAGACGGTATCAAAGTCATCACAGCCAAAGGAAAAGAGTTCAAGGGAGACATCCTGGTCGGTGCCGACGGCATCTTCAGCACCGTTCGACGTGAGATGTGGCGCATGGCAAATAAGGCATCACCGGGGTATTTTCCTGATAACGAGTGGTCACGTGTACCCTGTCACTATAAGTGTATATTCGGCATTTCGCGCCCCATCGAGCAATTGCCCAAGGGTGCCCACCCTATCTACAACGACAAATTCTCATATCTGCTCTTAAGCGGGCCAGGAGGAAAGTTCTATTGGTTCTTCTTTGTTAAACTGCCTGTCCCTCTATACGGCAATGATATCCCACGTTATACAAAGCTAGACGAGGAGCAACTGGTGGCAGAGCATGCATCTGATCCTATCACACCCGAGGTCACCTTCGGACAGCTGTATGGTATGTTTTCATTTGAGTTCTCTGCCGTTATGCCCTGGTGGCTGAAGTCTCTTTTATCCTCCTAACCTTGGTCACAGAAGCTAGAACCAACTCCACACTGACAGCACTTCACGAATATGTGTTTGAAAAATGGCATTACAAGCGCATTATCACTATTGGTGATGCAGCTCATAAGGTACTATGGCCTATCTAATGTCCATCTCACCATACTAACCTTGTCAAGTTTGAGCCTTTAACAGGTCAAGGAGGCAACTCAGCCATTGAGACAGCAGCATCTCTTGTGAATCACCTAACGGGTGAGTATTCAAAATGGAGTGTTAAAAACATAGAATCCGCTTTTGCCGCCGTACAGAAAGAGCGTTTCGATCGAGTAAAGTGGCTCATCGATGATGCCCACCAGATTCAACAGATCCAAGCTATGGCAGATCCTCTCCTGGCTGTCATCGGCCCCCCAAGAGTTCGCCTTCTCAGCGAGATAACTTTCCTAGGCGGTAGTAAGCTCGTTGGTGCCATGAGAGTTAACGGTATTCCTCTGCCTCCACGTGAACACACAGTCCCATTCAACGACGAATTACCCGCAAAACCTCTATCTTGGTCCTGGCTACCCATAGCTGTTGGAGCCTTCAGTCAAGTTGCGTTACTTCAATTGGCGTCAGAGATGCTTGTGCCATTACAGAAACCGAACACGTTTGGTGGTGAGCCTTTGGTAAAGCATTATACAGGTATTGAAACTCTGGACAAGATTTTGGCTACATCTGTAGCTACTTTTGGAGTTTCCCTTGAATCAGGCACATCGACAAGGTTACAGCTGATCTCCTTTATGCCACTGTTGATGTCTACCATTCTTGACTGGACTCTTGAAAGCCATCGCGTTGGCTCAAATGGTCTGATCACTTCTTTGTAGGGCTCCACAGAAGAATTCACGTCAAGACATCGATCGATCGCTAACACAGCGCAACATAGCTCATCGGTCTTTATCATCATCTTCCACGTCGCGGCAGTAGGACGAATCGCGCCAATATATCACTTGATTTCAGCATGCGAGCATATCCTTTGGGGGTCTATAGACACAATTACCGACCGCTCGATCGATGGAGAAGTAGTCAAATCGTTTATTCCAGGTATAATCTTTGGATACATCATACCTACTGCACTGATGCTGGGACCTTTTGAAGACAAGACTGCCTGGCAGAAAGTGACTGCATTGTGGCAGGGTGTCCCTCTTTACGTCGCTCTTTTCACCACTGTTCTTTCCACCGCTCTACGTAAGCATAGAGTCAGAAATGCGTCAAACCCACCCGAGTCAGAGATCTCCAAAAAAATCCAAAATCCAGACAAGCGAGAATCGGACACGCACTCGTTGCTGAGATGCGTGTACATAGCGGGAACCGCAACTACAGCACTTATACATCTCTATGTACTCTGCCGCATCTCACGAACGTCAAACCTTAGACTCTCTGATGTTTTCGGTAGTATCGGAGCATCTGACATATCTCCATCTGAGCCAGCAGACAAGATCTGCACATTCTGGCAGCGAGATATGCTCTTGAATGCCGCTTCAGTTCTTGCCAACAGCGTCTGTCGGATTCTGGATCTACGCTTTTTGGGCTATATTACAAACAAGGAAGCTTTAACAACTTCGGTGGCAGTTTTGATCTCGCAGCCGGTGCTTGGACCAGCTGCGGCTCATATTGGATTCCTTGGATGGAGAGAAGAGGTTTACATGAGAGTTCGAAGGCGAATTAGTGCTAATAGGTAGATAAATGTGTTGTGCTTTTGAAATTTAATCATGTTACTCAAGGGTTCAAAGATACATTTATAGAGGATAAAAGCAATGTACACCATAAGCATGCGGGCTAGCCGGGTACGTGGATGAAGAAAGCTCTAAACTTTATCAGCGTGATGTTGAGTCCTTGATGAGACACAAAGTTAACAAGTGGTAACTCCCAGGAGATGACGCTATCCTCAAAAGTGAATAGATATGTGTAACGCGGGGAGTATTGTATTTAAACGGTTATCTGATCTATATTATGCATGGTCCACTTCTTGGGAGGAGACACTATCAATTTCATCGATACACCATGGCTTGATCTCGAATGCGGCCGAAGCATGATCCGTCACAGCGTAATAGCCCTTGAGGCTTTGTCCTACTGGTATAGCATTAAAGGAGCACACTTCGGCAGACGCGTAGGCAGGGTGAAGCTTCCTCCACTGTTTGTTGCCCGAGGATACCACGGTACTGTGAACTATGTGAGCTGGCATTTTGATTCTCATTCAGATTCTCATTCGGTACCCCTATTGCCGGCCGAGAGTTGCATGAGCCAATTACCTGGTCAAGCAGGCTATAGGTACGGATAAGACATGAGCCGACGGGGGTCAAGTGCCGCATGCTAACCCTAATAAGGATAAGTCCACATTGAGTCCGAGACAGGGGCGGGTGTGGCCAGACCGGAAAAGGCAGGAATGTCATCAACGCACGCGGGACCAGCGCCCATTTCCACCATTTTCACCTTATAGCCTGTACGATATCAGAGTTTCTCAGTGACGATATGGATTTAAGTAGCATTATCTTGAGTAGGCGAAGTCAAGACTTATCTCCGCTCTTATCTCCACCGATATGTAATGATTTGTAAGCCATTCTGTCTCGATTATCGTTTAGCCTAGTAGTGTAGTAACCATGGCTTGTCCCAGCAAATCACCAACATGTTGTTTCATCGACGCATGCCTGGATGCAAACTGCTATATATATTTCCTCGACACCAGCTTGGCTGTCGAGTCATCCAACAGCATAACATTTCGTCTTCCACATCATACAAGCTAATTCTTCGCTCATCACCACTCACCATGTCTCCCTACTCTGATCTTTTTGCTAATCCGGAAGGGCCTGGTGATGCTCGCCCTACCGCCATGCAAATAATCAGTGACGAGGGCGTCGAGGGCAAGCTCAAGGGCCAGGTTTTCGTCATCACTGGTACCTCTTCAGGCCTCGGCATAGAAACGGCACGCGCTATCGCCGCCACTGGCGCTACTCTATATTTAACGGCCCGGGATCTTAATAAGGCGAAATCTGCCCTTGAGGGCATCTTTGACCCTTCTCGCATGGAGCTCTTCCAAATGGATCAAGATTCCTTTGCCTCTGTTCGTACCGCAGCAGCAGCTATCCTGCAAAAGACCTCCAAGATTCATTGTCTTATCAATAATGCTGGAATTATGGCTATCCCGGAGCTTCACTTTACTGCTGATGGCCATGAGCTTCAGTTTGGCACAAACCATCTCTCTCACTTCCTCTTCTTTATGATGCTCAAACCGGCTCTACTTAATGCTGCCTCTCCTGAACTGCCTTCTCGAGTTGTTTGCCTATCCTCCTCTGGCCACAACCTCCATGGCCTCAATGATAGCGATAACTACTCCTTCCAGCAAGGCGGATATGATCCTAGAGTTGCATATGCCCAATCCAAGACAGCCAATATCTATATGGCGAATGAAATTGAGCGGCGGTATAGTACACAGCACCTACACGCATACAGTGTTCATCCAGGTCTTATCTCCACTGGTCTGAGCAGGCATATGCCCCCTAACTCGTTTTCCTCCATGGCTTTTGTTAAACCCATGATGAAAAGTCCTCCGCAAGGTGCCGCAACTACCGTCTGGGCGGCGGTGGGTCAGGAGGTGCTGAAGAACAACGGTGGCAAGTATCTCGTCGACTGCGATGTGGCTAAACCGGGAACTGGTGACGAGCATAAGTTTGTCGCAAATACTTATGCCGACTGGGCGTATGATACTGAGAAAGCGGAAAGACTCTGGAAGGACTCGCTTAAGATTGTTGGGTTGGAGGAGGAAGAGCAGTAGAGGATGAATAGCCAAACTTAGGGTTAGATTCTACGAGGTCCTAGAATACAGCTAGTTACAGTGATTATTAATATCCAAGGTGAAATCCTATCTCTCTAGTAGTTCGGTGTCCTTGCTGCGTAGTTTGCTTGAGTTACCGACTTTGAAATATCTAACCATTTAAGCTTACGCACACTGCCATTGGCCCATACGAGATACGGCATGAACGAAGGAGAACAGGCTGATTTTTCAAGGTGGCAACGCATTGGTGAACAAGTCAGCCATATACCAGTCCATCGCCCCTCCGTCTCCATTAATAAACCGATCTTCGATCTGGGTGTGAAGAAATTGACCGACATTTTCTATCTCGATGGGCCAACTAGTGTCATGCAATTTGGCTTGATCTATGTCTAATGGATTGGTTGTCTCGTCGTGACCCTGTTTCATTTGGAAACGATTACCAGTAACGGAGGAAACGGGCGTATCTCCTTGCTGCTTTTGCTGCTGCCCAGGCTGCTGTGGCGGGTTTGTCGAGTCACCAACCTCGTCTTCGACCTGTAGCTTCAGCGCTGTTGTGTGGTCCAAGTAGTGGAAGAACAACTCAAGGATCCAATTCTTATACTCCCACGTTTTCTGCAACTCTCGCAAACCCACAAGACAAAGCTTGGCACGATGCTCAGCTACAAAACGCCGCCCGCCTCGAAGCTCTTTGAGCTGAAGAGTGTGAATACATAACGTATTGAAGACATTGGTGATGACATGGACCTGGCCATGGCACATGAAATCCTCAATGAGCATATGCTCGATTATAGTAGAGTTCCGCGCCGCAGCTTGTATCGCAACTTTTCCATCGGCGTCGCTACCTGAGTCGCCAAGGTTCCCACATCCCGAACGGTAAAGGAGAATATGGAGATTGTTGTAAGCAAGATGAAGCATGCTAGCGAGAAAACTTAGACCGTTGCTTGTTTCGCTGGGCGAGAGTTGCATCCCGGCAGGTAATGATGCTATCCAAAGAGCTAGTGCAGCTCTTATTTCCTCGCGCTCTGTAGAGCTTAAGCGCATTGACGGCAAAAAGTTCCGATGCATTATTCGACCAAGCACTCGCGATAACTCTACCATTCCAACCATATACGCGACGGAATCTGCCGCTCGGGACGCTAACAGTGACAAGTCGAAGGCATATTGGAAATCACTCTTATCCAGAGCTTCCACGTCACAATCTTCATCTCGGATCCGATTAGGAAGACCCAAGGCAGCCGCGCACTGCCTCTCACGGATATATATAGACCACCACAAACGCTTTCGGAGTTGCTGAGTTTTGTCCTTCCCCTCGCGCGATGCGCGATGTAGGCCTCTTGTCTGCGCCTGACTTACAGCCACGGCAAGCCAGTGACGAGTATCCCTTTGAAGCAGAGGCCCAGCCCTATAGAAGCTAATGAGGAACAAACCCTGTATAACAACAAGTGACTTTGGTTCAGCTTCAGCGTCAAACAATGCCTTGGCGCGATTATATAGGATATATTTTGCCCGCTGACGCGAGCCCAAGCCGACTTGTGCCAAGTCTGGTTCAGAACAATGCATGACGCCTATGAACAGCATGGCCTGCAAAAGTAGGGGCGATATAATGCCTTGGCGATGTTGATCCCAGATATCTGGCTCATCGACAACAGCGAAGCATGGGTGGAACCATTTGAAGTATGCCATGAGGATATTCTTAACTGTTGGCTTATTGGGAAATGAAAATGCCCCCGCGAGCTGTAATAGACGGATACGAGCTTGTTTGCGTTCAAGCTCCCAGTGGGATTTCACAGCTTTTGCGCCCAGGCCTTCAGGCAGTCGATAGACAAAGCCTTGGTCAGTCGTGGACTGTGATTCTGGCGAAGTTTGCGTGCCATGGAGATATGTTATTGAAGCAGACTCTCCAAGGAAAACGGTTTCGTCATCTTCTGGTCGATCGTCGCCGTTCTGATTATCTTCAACTTCATCGTGTTGCTGTATTTGGGTTCCCCCATGCGGATGGAGAGGCAAGCATGGTTCCCATTCCACGTCACAGTAATCCTGCAACTCTTGGACTTGTATTGTGTCATTGGTCGGGGTGATGATTTGGGTGACAGGCTGAGAATCTTGTGTCTGCGACACGAGCCCCATTGGAGAAGAGGGACCGGATTCTGGTGGTGGCAGGGACGTGAGTGCTTCATCTTTGTTGTGCTGTGTGACGCTGGCATCGTCATGGGATGCATCAACTGGACTCTTTGGTGCCTGCGAGAGATTCGGCCTGCGATGTCGACCACGGCGAGACTCACGGAGCTCACAAGTCACCTGATGATCTTTACAATTGAAGCACGGCCAACTCTCGACGACATTGCACTTCACACGCCGGGCATTACAAGCTCTGCAAGCTTGACGCGCCCGCGACCTGCGGGTCGGATTCATGATAGGCAATCCGCTGGGGATAGACGACATCGGCAGGGCACTCATCAACCGAAGGAAAGAGATATACGTGTCTTGCCAGATGTTTATCTCGGCTATATGGGCATGATAGGAGTTTTGTTACGTTTAGCATACGTGGAACTTTCGGACTTCATGTGGATGGAGGAGCGGGGTACGGGAGACTTGGCTCACCCCCGGGTAGACCTAGTCCGTATAGCCGAAATGGCTGAGAGGATAATGACCAAAGGAAGATCATTTAGAGAACATATTAAAGTGTATATACAGTAAAGATCGAAATTGGTTGTCCCTTTTTCTCTGTCTTTGGTTTATACCGCATGGACATTTTAGCTAAGGGGGTGTTGATTATATAGTAGCGTCTGCTTATTTATACAGTATGAATGTACCTGTTGACAGCTTATATGTATGATTAAAAGCCAAATGCAATTACTCTATGACAGATAATCAAGCCTATCCTTCACTATACCTCCATATTCTTACTATTTCCCATATCATCCAGTAATAGGCCTTATATTATTGTTTTGAGAGTGGCCAAAATCTGACTCTATTGCCTTGATAGAACAGAGGCCATCTCCTGTCTAATCGATTAACTGTACAGTACAGGAGCAATATTAAAGCTGCTTTACCACCATAACTCTGCTTATGCTGTTTTTGATTATAATGTAGACTTCTACATTTAGTTTAGTTTTTCCTAAAAATGAGTACTAACTAAGACGAATGTAAAATTGTAGGTCTAGAATCTCTTTATGATGCGGCCTCTTCTGCCTACGTCACAAAGAGGACAGCACCATACCTCTCCCTTATATCCTACGTCTCCCTAGCTAGTCAGCATGGCTAGAAACCGACTTCATCCAATATAACCGGCAACATCAGCATGGCCCCAAATCTGGCTGCTTATCAGCATGCTCTGATTTACAATATAATCCTTGCCGGCTATAAGAATGCTATTATCGCCTATACTGCTAACTGCAGGGCCAGCTCGGTCCGTCAGATTCGAGCCAATATGCAATGCTATAGCTCGACTAAAGCCCCTTCTAACGGTATTGGCTGATGCCGATTGTTAAGTCCTTCTATACTGACCGCTTTACTTAATCGCCTCGCTGTGAAACCTAACATATATTGCAATAAGATGGTAGAATTTCTCGAGAAAGAGTTTAAGACAACTATTCCTGCCTCCAATATCGGTTAAGCTTTAAAGTCAGCATGATAGATAAGAAAGATGGTATGGCATATTGCAAAGGGACGCAACGCCAACCTCCGCAACTACTACCTCTATAAGCTATTATTCTATCAATCCTACTAACTTGTGTATATTGATGAGTCTGGGTGCAATAGACGCGTAGGAAGAAGACGCTTTAGGTAGGCTCTAAAAGGCATTACGCCAGTCCAGATCGACCGTTTCTATCGTAACTAGAGGTACCAGATCCTACTAGCTTACACACAAGAGGGAATCCTGCATTATGACATCTTCCCTGGCAGTACAGATAGTGCAAAGTTTAAAGAGTTCATTAAGCAGCTGTTATATTACTGCAGTAAGTGGCCCAAGCCAAACTCAGTCCTTATAATAGATAATGCATCCTTCTATCGATCACCTGTAATTGAGCAGATGTATAAAGATGCCGGTGTTAAGCTCTTGTACTTATCGCCTTATTCGCCTGACTTCAATCTAATAGAAGAGTTCTTTGCTGAGCTTAAGTCCTTCATCAGGCGTCACTGGTATAAGAACAAACACTTTATCCAGATAGATTTTAGTTTATACCTAGAGTGGTGTGTAAGTAGGGTCAGGCCACGGCAGGAGAGCGCTGAAGGTCACTTTCGTCACGCTGGCATAGAGATAGAGGAGCCGCCAGAACGGATGCTCAAAGCAGACAGAATGGAATAGACTAAATTTGACTGCAATCTACTCTAAAGCTTCTAGCGTCTCCATATCGCAAAACCAAACCTCAACGTCGCTTACCTAACGCTTAGCAATGCCCTTCTTGATTCCCTTGTCGATAAAGAACTGAGCATCTTGATCGAGACGAATCTGCTCCAGGTCCAATCCCTTAGCCAGCATCAAGTCGCATGCCTTCTTATACTCTATCTTCCATACGTTATTGGCATTCTTAGAGCAGTGCCAGATGCAGTACTTGTTCACATTTACGTCGTGCATTTCTGGTATGCCTAGATATTTGGGGGCATATCGACTCCCCTCAGCCGATCTGGATAGCGTTCTCGTATCACTGTCATCCGATAAGTGACCAGTATAAGTAGGCATGACGTTAGTAATATTAACAGGCCGAGCATCTATAGATAATGGCCTCCGCTTCCTCTTACGCTAGATACTTTGCTCTTCTTTAGCATACAGTAGATCGCGGATATCAGGCGGTACGTTATCGTGTGACTCTACTGTATTTCCCAAGCGCATATGCTCAATAAGAGCTTTTAGATGGTGAGTCTTTAGCTTGTAATACTTCTTACCGACAGTATCGACCCAGCAATGTGGCCCGAATCCGCAAGGCGACCCTGTGCACCGGAAGAAGTCGTAGACTTTCCTCTACACTGCGGGCTCAGCCGACGCTATCTCCTCTTCGCCAATATCTATTGCTCTCTCAGCAAGCTAGAAAGCAGTGGCACTCCTGCCACCTCTGCCACACGCGACAACACCACCCAACTGGCTAGTCTCGATGTAGTTAAAGGAAAGGCTGATCTTAAGCCTCTTGCCATCTAGAAGCAAGTAACTCCAGGCTTACAGCTTACTCTCTATCATCTTCCAATTAACGTCAAGGCCATCACACCTTATATTCAGGTCTGCTTTGCCTTTATAGTTAACACAAACGGCAATGTCTGTATCGTCAACATGGAAGGTTCGGTTTGCAGGCAACTTCTTTTTTGCAAGTTTATCTACCTTAGACCAGAGATACTTAGTCCAGTATGCGCCAGGCGCTAGGATAACGTCAGGCTCGGTATCTTTACTAATACACCTGCTATTTAGCTTTAGTTTCCATTCGATCAAGTAGTGCATACAGGTCAGAGGCTGTTCATCATAGGCGAGCGTCTCGTCCCATTCGGCGAGTTGCAACAAAGGTAATCTGGAGCGATCGCGACCGTTCCGGATCTGACCAAGCGGGGTTGCATTGCGGATCGCTACTGACTGTAACGTCAGCTTGTGATTGGCATCTTCGTCATCCGTCACCCAGCTGAAAAGATCACTATTGTCGTCATTCATCGCGCCGTACTTCCCAACCTTGCTGCAGCATCTATTTACCGCAAAAAAAGAAGGAAGAGGAGAATAGGAAAAAAGAATCCTCCCATTAGGTGCAAAAGAGTGACCTTTTCCTTTAAGGAGGGGCAGTAAAAGAAACTGCCGTTGCTAAAGGCCCCACAAAAAGCCCTTTATGACGCGGCAATGCTCCACTACTTTCAGCCCAGTAGTATTGTTTGTGGGCCCTATAATGAAACGCATCGTCTATCTCTACCTACATCAGATTGCATCACATCATCTCGAAAAGACCTGGGGAGGGTAACTTTATCGTCTTCACGTAACCACTACATTTTAACTTCAGCTCCATCTCATAGTCGATAATCATTGCCAAATGACGCTAGGAGCAGGCCATATGCTAGTTTGACTATTTATTTAATAAAAAGCTAAAATGGCTCATAATCTTATGCTAGATATTGTCTGTTATGGCATTTCGCAAGGACATATTCTATAATGAGATTCATCAAAAACTCTCATCTAATTACATATTATATTGTATATAGATAAGAAGATCAAAGCATTTTATACTCATTCTCGCTATCAAGTCTACTGTATCAAAAACGCGCAAAGACTCAGCAGGAACACAGGCAGTGCAGTCTAAACCTTTACTTACCCTAAGACCGCCTGCATTATTTTTAGACATTCAGATAAATCTGCCTTAAAAGTAGGCAACTGTTTTGGCAGGGGCCTTGAGACATATGATTGGTGGCGGACCTGCTTAAGATAAGGATAATACAAGCGACAGAAATGTGCCTTATAGGGCTAGGTTTTAAACCTTTCCCCGCTTCTTATCAGGTGCCTAGGATTTTATTTTTCCTTCCTGATCAATCTACCATAACCAGCCTACTGCCAGCAGGCGACGTTATAAAATTCACCCAATTCTCGGATTTTGATTTCTTGTTATTGTGTTTCTTTTCCTCGGTTATATAATTCTATTTTTGATTGCAGATACCTCTGCCCTTTTTGTGTTTATTTTGGCATATGTTGTTCTTAGACGATTTTGGTGCAGGCAATCGCTCTCTAGACGATGGTCTTGAGGTTTTCCCGATTTTTACTGGCTGATTGGGCCGCACTTTTGCCATGTTAAACCCATTACCCTAACCATGCCATCTAAGCGACCGTCGCGGCTTCGAGATAGCCATTATATATGCTCTTCCTCTTGAGGCTGATGCTGTTGAAGCCTTGTTTGACTATTACTGGGATGATGAGGACCTACCTTTCGACAAAGCGTCAGGCGACCCTAATGCTTATTCTACGGGCGTGATCGGCCGCCATAACGTCGTCCTCTTATATATGCCAGGGATGGGTATAGCCAATGCGGCTGCCGTAGCCTCTAACTGCGGGAAGAGTTTTCCAGGCATCAAACTTGCCCTTGTGGTTGGCGTTTGTGGTGCTGTTCCTTTCAAACCCAATAAAGACGAAATAGTGCTTGGAGATGTAATTATCAGTGACGGTATTGTTCAGTGTGACTTTGGACGGCAACTTCCTGGCCGTTTTGCCTGTAAGGACATGCTGTTAGACTCATTCGGCAGACCGAATTAGGAGATATAAGGAGTGCTGGCAAAACTCTAATTACGCCGGAATCACCGAAAGTTGAGCGCCAAGATAGCGGAGTATCTTGATATTTTTCGTTAAGAACCAGAGCTTAGTGCTGAGTATCCTGGCGTTACGAAAGACAGACTGTTCGATGCATTCTACCGACATGCAGTAGATCAGAAATCGTGCGAGCAGCTCGGATGCAATGGCGAGCTTGTGTTGCGACACCGCTTAGAGACTGCTGGGATCTATCCTGCGCCTGCTGTCCACTTCGGTTTGATGGCTTCCGGAAACTCAGTGATGAAGTCTGGCGAAGACCGCGACCGAATCGCAGTACAGGAAGGCGTCATTGGATTCGAGATGGAGGGTGCTGGGGTTTGGGATAGTTTTCCATGCATTGTGATCAAGGGCGCTTGCGACTATGCTGACAGCCATAAAGACAAGGGTTGGCAGCGATATGCTGCAGCTACGGCGGCAGCCTGTACGAAGGCTTTTCTTGGCTTTTGGGTACCTTCTTTTGGCCAAGGTATGCTAAACCATACTTCCATAGACGGCTACCGCTTACAGTAGAAGATGTTTCAGGCCTAGCCTGGGACCCCCAGAACGACCTCCGTTTACAGAATCGCGATTCTTCCGGCCGAGGCCACTCTACGCGCGCTGTCGATGAGGGTCAGATACAACCAGTATTTTATGTTCCCTTTCTGAAGAATGACCTCTTTGTGGGCCGAGATGATGTCCTTGTAAGGCTGTAGGGTTTACTATTCTAAGAAGGGTGCCGAAAAGTCGCTCTGGTTGGCCTTGGGGGCATTGGCAAAACGCAGGTTGCTCTGCAAATCGCTTATTGGATTAAGGAGGCAAAGAAGGACTACTTGGTGTTCTGGGTGCCGGCGCTGAGCCATGCCAGTTTCGAGCAGGCATGTATGCAGATTATAGACGCCTGTGGCATTCCGACTACCGACAACAGCGATGCCATTGAAACTGTCTGTCAGCACCTATGCTTAAAGAGTGCAGGTAAATGGCTTCTTGTGGTTGATAACGCTGATAACATGCAAACTGTCATGGGCTCGAAAGGTGTGGATAAGGGCTTATACCGATCCCTTCCGCAAAGCGACCAAGGGCGAATCCTGTTTACGACGCGATACAGAAAAGTGGCAGTATCAGTTGCCGGGCGAAATATTCTTGACGTACCCGCAATGGGCCGAGATGAGGCGAGAAGCTACTTTAAGCAGGCTTTGATCCAGGAAGTGTCTTCAAGTGACGAACAAGTCATGAACTATCTTCTGATGCTGCTGACATATCTTCCACTAGCTATTACGTAAGTAGCGGCATACTTGAATGAGAATGAGATATCACTTATGGAGTATCTGCAGCTCTTTGAGAACATAGATCATGACAGGATAGAGCTATTAAGTGCCGAGTTCCAAGATGACATGAGATATGAGCAGTCTCAGGATCTCGTGGCGACTACCTGGTTTATCTCGTTTAACCAGATCTGAAAGGCCGACAAGCTTTCCTCGCGTATCTTGATGTTTCTGGCTTACGTTGAACCGAAAGGGGTGCCTCAGTCGATGCTGCCTGAGGGTGAATCACAATAACAGCTGACTTGAGCGCTCGGTACGTTATGCGGTTACAGATTTCTGGATAGATGAGGATCCAGTAAGGTATTCGATATGCATAGTCTGGTGTATATGGCAATAAGGTTATGGGTTGTAAAGAATGACTTGGAGAAAGAGCAAAGCGATGCAGTGATAGCACGTCTGAGGGAAGTCTTCCTGACAGATGACTGGGAAAACCGAGATTTATGGCGACAGTACCTGCCACATGCAATCAAGCTCCTTAGATGTGCTGACGGTGAGTGGAGTGAAGAGCTATGCAAACTAGGCTTTTGGGTCGGTTAATGTTTGCTTGTAGATGGGCGCGTTATAGAGGCAGTAAAGCTGCTAGAGCATGTAGTTGAAGTCCGAGAGACGATGTTGGCGGAGAACCACCCATCACGACTGGCATCACAGCACGCGTTGGCAGGAGCATACCAAGCCAACGGGCAGATTGCAAAAGCAGTAAAGCTGCTAGAGCATGTGGTTAAAGTCAAAGAGACGACGTTGGCGGAGAACCGCCCATCACGACTGGCATCACAGCATGCACTCGCAGGAGTATACGAAGCCAACGGGCAGATTGCAGAAGCAGTAAAGCTGCTAGAGCATGTAGTTAAAGTCAAAGAGACGACGTTGGCTGAGAATCACCCAGATCGACTGGCATCACAGCACGCGTTGGCAGGAGTATACCAAGCCAACAGACAGATTGCAGAAGCAGTAAAGCTGCTAGAGCATGTGGTTAAAGTCAAAGAGACGACGTTGGCGGAGAACCACCTATCACGACTGGCATCACAGCACGCGTTGGCAGGAGCATACCAAGCCAACGGGCAGATTGCAGAAGCAGTAAAGCTGCTAGAGCATGTGGTTAAAGTCGAAGAGATGGCGTTGGCTGAGAACCACCCAGATCGACTGGCATCACAGCACGAACTAGCACGAGCATACCAAGCCAACAGGCAGATTGCAAAAGCAGTAAAGCTGCTAGAGCATGTGGTTACAGTCAGCGAGACGACGTTGGCGGAGAACCACCCAGATCGACTGGCATCACAGCACGCGTTGGCAGGAGTATATCGAGCCAACGGGCAGATTGCAGAAGCAGTAAAGCTGCTAGAGCATGTGGTTACAGTCAGAGAGACGGCGTTGGCGGAGAACCACCCATCACGACTGGCATCACAGCACGAACTGGCAGGAGTATACCAAGCCAACGGACAGATTGCAGAAGCAGTAAAGCTGCTAGAGCATGTAGTAGCAAGGAAGAGGGAAATAATGCCACCAAGTCACCCAAGTCGATTGGTGTCAGAGCATAATCTTCAGTATTGTCGTGAAATTTTGGATGGCTCAAGCAGCTCATGCCCATAACGGCTTGCTCTACATGAAGAGAACTATATTTATAGGACCGTGTTGTAATAACACCATGCTATGCATCATTATGCTGTAGCAGTGAATGTCCACTGGACTCTGAGGCATCGGTGGTTAGTGAGGAAATGCAGTCAATCTGATGCTGTGGTAGGAGGTGCAGGAATGTATTGTCCTCAGTGAAATAAGCAGCTTTCAGCCTGTAGAGTAGCACTACTGTGGGTCGCCGAATAATGGCTTGATCGTCAGGATACACCAAGCACAGTAAAAATAGCGATCACTATAAACACACCATAAGCTTGGTCCGTGCGCTAGAAATCGAAGAGGGTGTGTAGATGGACAACCGATTTTGATCTTTACTG